>NW_015172005.1:764911-801558 GCF_001447785.1 Gekko japonicus | reverse complement strand
CCATTGCCCCGCCCCCCCCCCCCCCCCCCGTGATATCCGGCCCCTGTGACCTGGGCCTTAGTAGGGCTTTTGATGGAGCAGGGGAATGTACTACTCTTTCTGGTAAACCTCTGGGCATCTCTGACAGCATAGTTTAAATACTGCAGCGAGAGGTTAAACCAAAAATCTCTGACCTGAAGAGAGAACACGTCCAGTTTCTCATACATCTTTTCTTTTGGGGGAGGTTTGAGTACTGTGTGTGTGTGTGCACGCGCGCGCGCGTGCGCTTGCGAACCTGGAAGTCATGGTGACTTCTTGCAACCCCTAGTGGGGCTAGGACATTTCAGAGAGGTGACTTGATATAACCTGCCTCTGCCTCCTGGCCCTGATATTCTTTGGAGGTCTCCCTTTCAAGTACTTGCCAAGGTCGGCCCTGCTTAGCTTCCAAGATCTGACAAGATCAGGCTTGCCTGGGCTGTCCAGGTCACAGCATCCTCACCGGTGTTCCCTCTAAGCTAAGTTAGTGTGAGCTTGCTCACAATTTTTTAGCCTCCGGCTCACGCCTTAGCTCAGGAAGGATGGCTCCAGAGCAAACTGATTTATGCAGCAGCCAAATCACTCGCTCCCAACTTTAATGCCACTAGCTCACAAAGAAGAATTTTTGCTCACAAGACTCCACAGTTTAGAGGGAGCATCGTCAGTCCTCATATATCTTTTAAGGTGATGGCACCTTCTTTCTCTGTTCCTTGTGTCAAACAAATACTGTAGGTGTTCATCCAGTGCTGGGTTTTCAGCCTAGTTACCCATTCAGTGAGAGTCACGTCTCACAGAAATTCATGCATTTTAAACTCAAAGGAGTATAACACAAATTCTGCTGAACTCAATTGATTGGTTTGCATCTAAGTGCAAGAAGGCAATTTAGGACCAGATTACCATGTGCCACTGCAGACCTATGTCTGGAGCTCTAGATAGATTATTTGGCCTTAAAGAACAACCAAAAAGAAGGGACTGATTTGCATCAGGGTGAGGGGGGCTGTGGAAAAGGGTAGATTAACTCCTGCACTATGTGCTACACCCTTCCTAACACCGCAGCTGCATTTTAGGGCTGGATTATACATTTGAAATTCTAGATCATATGTCGGAGACAACCAACATCTGAAGCTGCCCTATACAAAGTCAGATCATTCACTGGTCCATCCTGCTCAGCACTATCTACTCAAACCAGCAGGTTCTCTTCAGGGTCTCTGGCAGGGAAGGCCCTTTCACATCACTGTCTACCTGACACCTTTTAAACAAGGATGTCAACAGGTGACCCTGGAACTTTCTGCATGTGAAGACATGCTCTGCCATTGAACTACAGTCCTTCCCTTATTAACTCTCACGCTTTACTACTTTGATAATAGGGATGTATCAACAATTTAAAATTTTTGTATTAAGGATCCTTGTTACTCTTAATTTTAGGTTGTTCCTATCCCCCAACCCTGTAGTTTTGTAGTTTAGAAAAGCAATAAAAATGTTTTTTTAAAAAAAACAAAACTACAGTCCTTCCCCATAAGAGGATACACGTGAAACTGCCTTATATTGAATCAGAACATCAGTCCATCAAGGTCAATGTTGTCTACTCAGACTGGGAACAGCTCTATGGGATCTCGGGTACAGGTAGGGCTGCCAAGTGGGGCGGGGGGGCGGGAAAACCCCGCTTTGGAGGCCCGATTTCCGCCACGGCGGAATCAGGCCCCGGGGGGAACTCCGCCCCCTGTAGCTGCGTCAGCAGAGGTGTGCGCTGAAATCCGGTGGCAGTCAGTGGACACAACACACGTCACTCACGTTGGGGGCGTGGCCCAGATCGTCGGGGGGGAACCATATGGTTTCTCCCCCGATGATCTGGGCCATGCCCCCAACATGCTCTACGTCGTGCATCCATCGGCAGCTCCCGGACCGAAGCGGAGCTCCCCCGCCGGTGTGTAAGAATGACTTGGCAACCCTAGGTAGAAGTCTTACACACCACCTACTGCCTGGTCTTTTTAATGCCAGGGTTTGAACCTGGGGCCTTCTGCATGCTAAGCAGAGCCTCTTCCTAATGAGCCACAGGCCCTCCCCTGAGGAGAGCTTTGCATTATTCCCAACTTCCCTCTCACTGCTTTGTCCCATATGAATGTTTTCCCCCATTGAGCAAAGACGTAACATTCTTCGCCATCATTACAACAAGTTCTTCACAACTGGCCTTGCACCCATCCCTGTCTTGCCAATCGAGCCCTGGACAAGTTTTCAAACTCCTCTCTCTATTGCTTTGTACTTCAGGCAGGCTGTCTAGCTTTTGTTGTTTTAAGCAGCTCCTGTATCTTTTAGTTATATGTCTATCTTTCCAAAAAATAACAAACACATTCCTATTGTACTGGTTAAGGTTACACAAGGAAGCAGCAAAACAGTACCCTGAGGAATGTCACCAGGAACAGGTTGCCAAGAAGAGCTAAGCTCTATGAAAGACTAAGGCAAGAATGCAGCCTGTCCATCAATATAGCACCTAAGGCATATCCAGGAACGGTGAAAGGGCATCACAGTATAGCATCAGTGAGCAGGACTCACACGGTAATTATTGAGAGCCAGTATGGTACAGCTAGATTCGAGTCCAGGAACACCTTAGAGGTCAGGGTTACCAGCCTCTAGGTGGGGCCTGAGGATCTTCCACTTTTACAACTGATCTCCAGCTGACAGAGATCAGCTCCCCTGGAGAAAATGGCTGCTCTGAAGGGTGGACTCCATGGCACTGTACCATGCTGAGGCCCAAGGCTATTTTGGGGCAGGAACGCACAGGAACGGAGTTCCGGCTGGCTCCCAATTTGGCCACACCCAGCAGGGACTCATTAGCATAACAGGCCACACCCAACAGCAGGAACTCATTAGGATTGGCTACATTAGGAGTGTGTGGCCTAACATGCAAAGGAGTTTCTGCTACAAAAAAAGCCCTGGGTTTTGACAACAAACAAGGTAAACAGAATAAGAAGCAAAAGGTGGGTGTGGCTGGATGAGCAAACTTCTGGTAACATGGGGGTGTGGCCTAATATACTAATGAGTGGTGCAGTCAGGGGCATGGCCTAATATGCTAATGAGTTTCTGCTGTTGGGTGTGGCCTATTATGCTAATGAGTGCCTGCTGGACTTTTTCTACAAAAAAAGCCCTGCCCCTCCCCTCCCCAAACCCTGCCCTCTAATGGATCCACCTCCATTGACATATGATGTTACCTGCCCTGAGTCCACTCGTAGGATGGGTGCGATATAAATACAATAAATAAATAAATAAGATACTACATGCTGCAAACAAATAATATACACTGTACACAGTACAGTGTATTATGAGTGTATGTGCATTTGGCTGCAGTGGCTCAAGTGGTTAAGACGCTGAACTGCAGGCTGTGGAAGGTCGGTAGTCCAGCAGTTCGAGACCCGAGTGTGCCGCAAGACGGGGTGAGCTCCCGTCTCTAGTTCCAGCTCCTGCCAACCTAGCAGTTCGAAAGCAAGAAATTGCAAGTAGATAAATAGGTACCACTTTGGTGGGAAGGGAACAGCGTTCCGTGCGCCTTGGTGTTTAGTCATGCTGGCCACATGACCACGGAAATGTCTTCCGACAGTGCTGGCTCTTCGGCTTTGAAACGGAGATGAGTACCGCAACCCTAGAGTCGGATTCGACTGGCTTTTGAGCAAGGGAAACCTTTACCTTTACACCATAGACTTAAAGTGTTTTTAGCAGATATTTTTCCTCCCTGAAGCCCTGGCAATTGCAGTTCTATCATGGGAGATGGAAATCTCTAACCAAGAATGCTTTGTGCCCACAGAAGTCGACAGCTCCCAGGATTCCTTGGGAGGAAGCCATGACAGTTAACGTGGTACTATAACCAAGCTAAACATTTAGATGCAATATGACTATCCCTCAACAAAACATGGGGAATAAAAAAGAGAGAGATAATCATGATGGGGCTATGAATTCACAGAGACATTACTACCATGGCAGCTCTTCCTTCCGTCTTTTCCCTTCTTCGGGAGGAACTCCCGGGTGCTGGAAGCCAACACCGTCTGCTGGAGGTGCTGAGAAAACAGTGCTGTGAGCTGCTACCATATGCTGCCTCTTTCAAGGGGTGGGATTTTGTATCCTTTTAAACCCGGTGTGTGTTTTACATGGTAACTAAGCCCCAAACTGTCACTGAAGTACTCTGACTGGAACTCCCAAATTACCTGTGGGGAATTCTCATCATAAACTTTTGTACAGTTTATAGCTAAGAGAAAGTCTGTCATTGATCTCTTGGAAGCTAAGCAGGGTTGGTCCTGTTTAGTATTTGGATGGGAGACCACCAAGGAAGTCCAGGGTTGTGACACAGAGGCAGGCAACGACAAACCACCTTTGAGCATCTTTTGGCTTGAAAAGCCTATGGGGTCCCCATACGTCAGCTGTGATTTAACATCAAGAGAGAGAGAGAGAGAGAGGCCATTTTTTTCCAAAGTAGATCGAGCTGAGTAGAGTAGGGTTCTTTTTAACCCTTTTCCCATCACATTTTTCCTGAAGAAAATGCCACACCTATCTGCAATCGGCCCTATTGGGAAACTGATACAGGTACACGTGGATTTACCAGAAATGACGGAGGACAAAATGGACTGATGAAGATGCAACCAGCTGCAGTTTCTGCAACCGCAAAGAGAACCAGAGCGTATCGGTTCTTCCCATCACGATTTCAAAATAATTTTTGAACGTAACTGCCCTGTTGTTCTGCTACATTCTCTTATCTTGTTGAACATATTGCTTCAGGAAATATTTACTTTCTTTGGGGAGGAGGAATTACAGACTGTCACAAACCAGCGCGACAGTTCCTCTGACAGCAAGACGGATGATATCAAATAATTGAGTTGCACAACAGCATACAGGCTTGACTAAGGATCAGGAACTGGAGGCTCAGGGGGAGATTTGGTTCCTCTAAGCAGGACCGGGTGACTCGAGTTGCCAGCCCAGACAGCAGAGAGACCTGTGGAAGGTGTGGTCGCTGTGGCAATAGAACTTCCTGGCAGTCAGCCTTGGAGGTGGGGGTGGACTTCCATCCTTCCATCGCCCAGCTCTGAGTAGCACTCCCAGGCCTAACGGCCTAGTAAGCAGGGATCATTTCCTGCAGGAGCACACAGGAGTAGAGCTCCGGCAGTAAAGAGCCCAGGGGGCGGGCACATGCAACAAGCACCACCCCCTGCCCCAAGTTTTATTCAGGTACAAGCTCTCCCTCCTCTGAAAGGACAGATCTGCACGTCCCCCCCCCCAATAGCTAGCAATCCAAAACAGTCCAGTGGAGTCTGAGCGGTGGGTGTTGTCTTCCGACTCACTTCCGGTGATGTCAGGGGGTGTGGCATATGCAAATAAGCTATGCTAATGAGTTATGCTAATGAGCTCCTGCACCTCTTTTTCTACGAAATGACCCCTGCTAGTAAGGCTGGGTTTTTTAATGGATTTTTGTATTTATGAATGCTAATTTTTAAAATAGCCATCACAGGACAAATAACATCCCATTACCTGTCTGTTAAAGGATCTTTCCTCCAGGCTGAACTGGCCAAAACCAAATATAGTGTTGCCAGGTCCCCCTGGCCACCTATGGAGGATGGTGGGAGTTGGATCGCCAGATCCACTTTGGGAAACTCCTGGGGATTTGGCAATGGAGCCTGGGAAAGCGAGAGACCTCAGTGGGGTAGAATGCCAAAGAGCTCATCATCCAAAGCATCTGTTTTCTCCAGGGGAACTGATCTCTGTAGTCTGGAGATGAGCTGTAATTCTGGGGGGATCCCCAGGTCCCACCTGGAGACTGGCATTCCTGTGTAACATAGGGCTGCCAAGTGGGGGCGGGGGGTGGGTAAACCCCCGCTTTGGAGGCCCGATTTCCGACGCCGCGGAATCATGAGCGTCACCAGGAAGTGACGTGGGCATGCCGGGCACGCTGGGGGCAGGGTTTTCCCTTGTATGGCCGTGGCCCTGCCCCCAGCATGCCTGGCGTCCTCCCGTCACTTCCGGGTGACGTGCGTGCGGCGCGCACCAGATGCCGGCCAGGAGCCCCCTGCTCCCGGCGAAGAATACACTTGGCAACCCTAGTGTAACACTCCATTTCTTGATCTAGGCCAGTGTTTCAGGCTATCCTCAGTTAACCACATGGTAAATCACTCCAGGATTTATAGTGGACAAGAAGGACTAAACAGAATCATAAAGGGAAGTGAGTGCAATTGACAGTTACCAAATCTGTCTTGGGAAATGGGGGCAGTGCCTGTGGGGTGATAGAGTTTGGGGTAAGGGGCAGGAGCTCAGTGGGTGGGAGGAGCGGCTCTCCATAATCTGGAGATGACACATGATTCTTGGAGAAATCCAAGCCTCACCTTGAGGCTGGTTAACATCAGTTTTGTTATTATTGTTAACGCTTTGGAAAACCCTGTTTGGTTCCTTTTCATGTTGAAGAGGCTGATTCTCATGGTCTTTGGGATGCAACACCCCCGTCCCTTGCAGCAGCAAACCCCTCGCCCCCACAAGTTTCCATGAATCTGTCCCACCACTCTCTTGAGCTTAGTTTAGGGTTCTCATTTGCCCACTTATGGCAGGAGACCTCTGGGTAGTTAGGACCTGGAAGTGACAAGGGTAGCTCTAGGAATCGCCAGGAACTTGATGGCAATCCTAGTTTGCCAAGCGCTTTACACCCTCACGGGCCCCAGGTCTGGCCTTGCCAACTGTTGCAGCCGGGTGTGAGAGATTGTGGCTGAAGCAGAAATCACATCCATCCTTATTAGAGAGTAACTGTGCCATCTTAAGCAGAGTGAAACCCTTCTAAGGCTGCGGTCACACGGAACAGAAGCCACACAAGTGAAACGGAAAACAGGCGGAGTTTCCGGGCGCGATCTCACCAGCACATCTGGGAAGCGTAGCACTCCCGTGGCACAACCGAGGCTTCCAGCCGAAACTGCGTGGCAAAAAACTAGTACCTCGGAAGTACTAGTTTCCGGAAACTGCGGGGCAAGGGCGGGTGTCTGATTGCGTTTCCGGTAGCATCCGGCGCCCGCCCATGTCCCCTTGCAAATAAGGTGTGGGTTTTTTTGTCCACGTCTCTGTAGATGCGCACACGCACCCAACGGAGCATGCGCATTTGTCGTGTACACACAAAAAAAAACAGTTTACCGCGGCGCGCGCTTCTTCGTTGCGCGCTGGCTTGTCCTGTGATCAGCACCTCTCCCTTGCCATGGAACCTCCACGGTACCTCCACAGGACCTCCACGGGAGGTCTGATCGAGTAACTGCGCAGTAGTTTGCCCCAGGGCAAACAACCACGCTTCTCCCCCGCAGTTTCCTGTCCGTGTGACCGGGGCCTAAATTCATTAGGTTTAGGGTTGCCGGCCTCCAGGTGGGGCCTGGAGATCTCCCGGTTTTACAGCTGATCTCCAGCTGACGGATATCAGATCCCCTGGAAAAAACAGCTGCTTTGAAGGGTGGACTCTATGGCATTGTGCCATGCTGAGGCCCCTCCCCTCCCCTCCCCAAACCCCACCCTCTCCTGGATCCACCCCGAAAGTCTCCAGGTATTTTCCAACCCAGACCTGGCAACCCTAATTAGGTTTAGAACAGGATTGCCAATTGCCCGGGGGGGGGGGACTGCCCTGTCTCTTTAACTGAGGTTTAACTGAATGTTATTTACAAGTGAGTTATTTACTTTTATGCCATAAAAAGCCCCAGCTGCTAGTTTTTTGCTCTGTTAAAGGGACAGGACACTTTTCTCCCAAACCACTGGCCACCCTACTTTAGAAGAGTACAATTCTAGTCCAGATTGCACTGTAAATCCCACAGAATCCATCAAGACTTACTCTGGAGTAAACAGACCCTGAAGTGCTCTGTAAGACGCACAGTGAATCTGGTTCTCCCTAGTCCCAAATCCAATAGGCTAAGGCTTACTATACACCTACACCTACTTGCCTCATAGACAAACTACTGATCGGGAAGAACTGCAAAGTAATGCCCTCCTAATGCATTGCTGAATTTCGACTGCAGGCTTTTATAGTGAAGCAACAGCCTCCATCAATGTGACAGGCAGCTGACTCTGAGTGTGTGTGTGTGTGTTTGTGTGTGTGTGTGTGTTTCCTTTCCTTCCTTGTCTTTTCTGCCAGGATCCCAATGTACAACTGTCTGAACATCTTCTAATCCCACAGTTTATTCCCATCTATAAATTATATTCTTCTTCCAGGGACATTTGGCTCCTCATCAAAATTCCTAATTGTACGTGCTGTGGTTTCTGATCCTGGCTCAAGCTCTGTCACACATAGGGTGGCTGTTACAGCCTCCTTTGACATGCCTCTAATCCCTGGCGGGGGTGGGGATGGTTCCAGAAGGAACAAGACCCCCCCCCCATAACATCTTCTGTTAGGCACTCATTTTGTTAAAAGGGGTTTTTTTTGTTCCTAGGCCCCGGTCAGACAGAGAATTAGCCGCACGATACGGACGGCTGCCGTACGGCTTTTACGGGCGTGATCACACGTGAACACCTGGCAAGTGTCCTGCACCCATAGGCAACCCGTGGTGTCTGGCCGAAGAAGCAGAGTTAAAAGATAGTAGGGAAAATGCAGTATTTTCCAGAAAATGCACGGTGCGGGCAGGCGTCGGATTGCGGAAGCGCTGGTATCCCATAGCATCCGGCGCCTGTCTGCGTCCCGTCTCACACCGGATGTTTTGTTTAAGCCTCCGTGGTATGCACACAAATGTGGAGCTGCGCATGCCCACTGTTCTATGGATTCACTTCCATGGTCATGCGCAGGCGGGACCTCCGGCTGGGAAAAGAAATGCCCGTGAGGTCGGGAAGCAACAGCTTGCGATCGCCACGTATGTGATCGCGCCATGGTTGGGGGCATGTGCGCGGAGCATCGGGGAAAACATCTGATCATGATACCACGTTTCATTTTGCTCTGGAGCAAAAAGCCTAACTTCCCCTCCCCCCTCCCCGATTATCTCGCTCGTGTGACCGGGGCCCAAGAGTCTTTTTGACAATTACAATATTTCTCCTCAAGGTGTCGCTATTTAGGATGGCACTGTAAAGCCAACTCCAAGACATTCTAGGAATGTCTCTGGGCTAGGGTTGCCTCTGGGCTAGGGTTGCCAGCCTCCACACGGGGCCTGGTGATCTCCCAGTATTGCAACTGATCTCCAGACCACAGAGATCAATTCCCCTGGATAAAATGGCTGCTTTGAATGGCAGGGCCAGGGCATTATGCCCCACAGAGGTTCCTGCCCTCAGGTTGCCAGCTCTGTGTTGGAAATACCTGGAGATTTGGGGGGTGGAGCCTGAGGAGGATGGGGTTTGGGAAGGGGAGGGAGAGCCAGTTTGGTGTAGTGGTCAAGTGCGCGGACTCTAATCTGGGAGAACCGAGGTTGATTCCCCACTCCTCCACTCGCACTTGGCTGGATGACCTTGGGCAAGCTGTAGCTCTGATAAGAGCTGTCCTTGAAAAAGAGCAGTTTCTGTCAGAGCTCTCTCAGCCCCACCTACCTCACAGGGTGTCTGTTGTGGGGAGGGGAAGGGAAAGGAGTTGGTAAGCCGCTCTGAGACACCTTTGGGTAGTGAAGGGTGGGGTATAAATCCAATCTCTTCTTCTTCTTCTTCTTCTTCTTCTTCTTCTTCTTCTGTGCCATTGAATCCACTTTCCAAAGTGTCCATTTCCTCTAGGTGAACTGATCTCCATCACCTGGAGATCAGTGGTAATAGTGGGAGAGCTCCAGATCCCACCTGGAGGTTGGCAACCCTCCTTCCCCAGACCCCATCCTTTCTAGGCTCCACCCCCAAATCTCCAAGAATTTCCCATATGCCCAGAACACAAATCTTCTTCCCCCTCCCCCCTTCCATTTGAGCTAGAAGTGTACAGATGCTCAGACGCACAGGAAAAGAATGTTCTATGAATCCAAACAGCACAACGTTTATTTGAAAATAAAATTTTAAAAGAAAGAAAGAAAAAAAAACTTCACTTCCTCGCAGGCAAAGTAAAATAAAACACTATGTAAATAGTTTGGGCATTACTATGTACTTATCCAAAATACTGGTCAGCATTCAACATATTTTTAGAACTTGCACTCACTCAGTATACATTAGCACATACAGTACAGCATAATCATACCCTGCTGCTCAATCTTTTCTTAATTTAAAGAGCAGTGTCAAACTTAAGGGTGACATTGTGTGCTCGGGTTTGGATACCCAAGTACAAAATACACACATGTGGAGTAAGTTATGATGAGCAACTGTATGTGTAAAAAGGGGTGTATGTGTGTGTGTATCCGCGCATGTGTGTTTTCCTTCCAGATATACGCAGGGGTTTAATGGGAAAGGATTGGGAAATGCATTTATATGCATTCAAAAGAAAAAGTCACAATCTCGTATGCATCTTTCGCATGGCTGCTTTTAAGTATGCTGGGAGAGCAGATCACAGAGACCCACCCCATCTTGTCTAGCTGCTTCCTTGAGATGTTCTATCTGAATAGCCCTAAGAATGTGGCCTTTATTCAAATTTCATCACAGACACAGACACAAACTTAGAACAATCTCAGGCAAGCCCAGTTTGCCCCAGAAGGTCAGAGCAGAAACAGGATGAACTTAAATCAAAAGAGTTTTCAGCTAAACATTTGGAAGAACTTCCTGACAGTTAGAACGGTCCCTCAGTGGAACAGGCTTCCTCGGGAGGTGGTGGGCTCTCTTTCTTTGGAGGTTTCCAAACAGAGGATAGATGGGCATCTGACAGCAATGCTGATTCTGTGAACTTAGGCAGGAAGGGCTGCCTCAGTGCTTAGTTATTGTTGTCCTTTCTTACATGCCCAGGGAAATGCTGATTGCCACTTAGAGGTCAGGAAGCAATTGTTCTCCAGGCCAGTTTGGCCAGGGATCCTGCAGGGTTTCCCCCTCTTCCGGGCATAGAGTAGGGGTCACTGGAGGTGGAGGTATTTGTGAATTTCCTGCATTGTGCAGTGGGTTGGACTAGATGACACCGGAGGTCCCTTCCAACTCTATGATTTTATGATTCCTTCTTCTCTCGGCCTCAGTCCTCCCACCCGCAAAATGGGGAGCATAATGCTCACCACCTTACAGTTGCAATAAACACAATGGAGCTTATTCACTTCACATACATTTTTGTTTCTGAGTTATATTCTCTGCATGCTTCTGGTTGTATTTGCCTCAGTAGCAATTCCTATCAGACATTTTGCATTTTTTTTATACTTTCTGTTTGGAGCTTTTTAAAAAATTTCTGTCCTTTATTTTCCTTTGAGATACCTCTCTCTTTTTCTTATTCTGTCTACTATAACTACAATGCAGTCCTAAACAGAGCTACACCCTTCATTGAAGTCAATGGGTTTGGAAAGCTGTAACTGTATTTAGGATTGCACTGCAAGTGTTCAAAGACTCCATCAGATAATGGGAATGTATAATTATCCAGCATATTCACTTAGTGAAAGTGATAGATAGATGCCGAGAAGGGATTCTGAACTGCATTCAGCTGGAGTAATTTCATCAGCTTCCTGAGAACTCCTTGAGATTTAGTCCGATGTAACAAGCATATAATTTCTGGTAACCCAGAATTTCTTTTCCTTCTCTCTTCGTATCACCTCCCACACAGCTCTGGCTGCCAATAGTTTTACTAGCTTTGGAGCACTGGAAAAAGGGATCTTAAACAAAAGCTCTCATTCTACTAACATTGCCCGCCGCAAGACTACAGCTGGCTACTGGAGGAAGCTTCCGTTTGTTAACAAAACGGCAAAACGACATAAATTCCATTAGAGAAATCAAAACTTTTGCTATGATGATATTTGTTACCACTTGGTAGAGCAGAGCAAGTTTTATATGTGTACACAACACTTTGCGTTCGAAAGTATTGTTTGCCTGACTGCTCTGAACTGAGGCAAGGTCACTCTCCCCAGCAGAAAGACAGCCTTAAAGTAAGGAAGCCACAAAATTGGTCTCCAGATTCTGCTGGTTATTTTGCCCAGCTTGCAGACTGGCACCGCAAGTGGTTCATGACTCTCGTACATCCTCACACAAACTTTGCCACCCTGGACATTTGCTTGCCATCAAGTCTGTTGAGGAAAACGGACTTCATTAACTCTGGAAACTGAACAGAGTTGAAGCATCCCATGAATTCAGTCTTGGAAGATCTTGTATTTCCTTAGCCAAGCAGATAACACCCCTGTACCAAAGAGAAAGGTCTCCTACACCAAAGAGAAAGATCTTTTGCAGCCCTGTAGCCAGGGCTGTTTTGGGGCAGGAATGCACAGGAACGGAGTTCCGGCTGGCTCCTGAATTGGCCACGCCCAGCAGGAACTCATTAGCATAATAGGCCACACCCAACAGCAGAAACTCATTAGGATTGGCTACATTAGGGGTGTGTGGCCTAACATGCAAAGGAGTTCCTGCTACAAAAAAGGCCCTGGGTTTGGACAACAAACAAGGTAAACAGAATAAAAAGCAAAAGGTGGGTGTGGCTGGATAACCACACTTGTAGTAACATGGGGGTGCGGCCTAATGTGCTAATGAGCTGTGCTGTCAGGGGTGTGGCCTAATATGCTAATGAGTTTCTGGTTTTGGGTGTGGCCAATTATGCTAATGAGTTCCTGCTGGGCTTTTTCTACAAAAAGAGCCCTGCCTGTAGCCTATGTTGAGCCACAGATTCTCCATGACGGGTATCAACAACAAATAACCAGAAACCAGTAAAAACTATCCATAACCAAGTGTGGATACAACCAATGTTCCCTCTAAGCTGTGGAGTCTTGTGAGCAAAAATTCTGCTTTGTGAGCTCCTGGCATTAAAGTTGTGAGCCAGCAATTTGGCTACTGCACAGATCAGTTTGCTCTGGAGCCCTCCTTCCTGAGCTGAGACAAAAAAGTGTGAGCTGGAGGCTAGAAAAATGTGAGCTAACTCACACTAACTCAGCTTAGAGGGAACATTGGATACAACTAATCATTGTAGCACAGTAATCTTCGTGGGGGCGGCGGGGCTTCAGCCCCCGCCGAAATTTTCAGGAAGGTATTCAGCCTCCCCCGGGAGCCACCCTTGCTCCTAGCAAAGCAATGCCTCTGGCCCAGCCCCAGCCCCCCCCGGGAAATTGGAAAGTCTACATCCTTGGTTTTTACCAAATGTCTGCCTCTGACAGATGGTAAAATCGACCTTACCTCCTGGCATGGTGACAGAGACAACCGGTGTATCTCATGCATGCTGTAGTGAGTAACCCCATACTAAACAGTTGTCAGCTGTGTTCCCTCTCAGCCGAGTTAGTGTGAGCGTGCTCACAGTTCTTTAGCCTCCAGCTCACACATTTTTGTCTTAGCTCAGGAAGGAGGGCTCCAGAGCGAACTAATTTATGCAGCAGCCAAATCGCTCGCTCACAACTTTAATGCCAGCAGCTCACGAAGCAGAATTTTTGCTCACTAGACTCCACGGCTTAGAGGAAGCATTGGTTGTCAGTAGCCCTAAAGGTAAAGGTTTCCCTTGCTCAAAAGCCAGTCGCATCCGACTCTAGGGTTGCGGTGCTCCTCTCCGTTTCAAAGCCGACGAGCCAGCGCTGTCCGAAGACGTTTCCGTGGTCATGTGGCCGGCATGACTAAACCCCAAGGCGCACAGAACGTTGTTACCTTCCCACTGGAGTGGTACCTATTTATCTACTTGCAGTTTCTTGCTTTCGAACTGCTAGGTTGGCAGGAACTGGAACTAGCAACGGGAGCTCACTCCGTCATGCGGCACACTCAGGTCTCGAACTGCTGAACTACCGACCTTCCACAGCCTGCAGTTCAGTGTCTTAACCACTTGAGCCACCGCAGCTCCACCAGTTGCCCTAAGTGAGTGATAAATGAATGCTTTTTCTTATAGGAGGTTCAAAGCAGCTGTTGTGTCTTTTGCAACAAGGTACCTGTTTGCATTACAAATCCCACTCATCTGCTTTCTTTAATGTATTATCGATGAGCCAGGTAATGAATATGAGATCGGTCAGTGCTCATTTTTAAGTCTTATGTGTAGAAACTGTCAAAACTCCACTCCTTTGCATGCTTGGGATGCAATCCAATGCATGTTTGCTTTGTACTAACTCACTTTGAACTTGGATTTACTTCCAAGAATACTCGGATACCCTGCCCTGGAGGGAGCAGTCTCGCTTAATCTTGTCAGATCTAGGAAGCTAAGCAGGGTCAGACCTGATCAGTAGCCACCACCACCAAGGAATACCAGGTCTATGACACAGAGGCAGGCAATGGCAAACCACCTCTGCCCATCTCTTCAACTGAAAACCTGACAGGGTCTCCTTGAGTGGGCTCTGGCTTGACAGCACTCTCCACCGCTATACAGGCTGTTCGCCGTGACTACTTCTGATGGATTGTGTTCTATCTGTTTAAACACGCTCCAATTCATTACCAAAATACTGCCACTTCACGATTGTCCGTTAAAACTATTATCTCCGAGGAGTCCCAGATCCTCCCCGCCCCGTCTCTCCTCCCCATTTTACAATCGTCCCATTTGTTTACATTCTGAGAAATGAATGACGCCGACCGCTAATATGAGAAAGAAGCGAAACGCTGCCATTGTGTAATAATATAATTTACTCCTGCAGATGTGTTTGTCTGCAGCCAGATCAATCCGTGCATTTGGTATTGAGCTTAATTTTCTCTCGTTTCTTGCCCCAGGCCACATAACTGACATTTGATTCCACGGGCTATTGTACTTCATCATATGCCAAAGTTTAAACCACAGACAGAAGAAGGCCAACAGATTACAAAAGAAGCAGTTCACAGACATTTTAAAGTGCTTTTATTATCTGGGTATGCCCATGTTGACCAAAAATTAAGCCCAGGCTCCGCTCCATAATGAGGTCAGTTGAGGACACAATGGGAGCCTTATGTCTTCTGATGTCACTTGGGGGATCTTTTGCATTCTCAGGGCTGCTCCCCCAGCTCTGCTAATACCCAGACTATATTCCCACTGCACAGAGGCTGAATCTTCCCAGACTCCTGGTTCGCCTCTTTAGAGGCAAGCACAGGAGCTAGTTCACATGTACAGGCAGGGGTCATTTCGTAGAAAAAGAGCTAGGGGAACTCATTAGCATAACTCATTAGCATATGCCACACCCCCTGACATCACTGGAAGTGTGTCATAAGGCCACACCCCCTGACATCACCGGAAATGTGTCATAAGGCCACACACCCCGCCCCCAACGGTCCCGGCCGCCACCGCCGGCCTTGCAGCTCCACTGCCGAGCCACATGAGGGGCCCGGCGGTGGACCTGCAAGGCCGGCGGGAGTGCAAGGAAGCCCCGCGAAGGCCCTCCCTGGCCCCAGGCAGGCAGGGGTGGGGAGAGGCAGGGAGGAAGCAACTTACCCTCCCTCTTCTGCCTCCTCCTGGCTGAATGAGGACTGGAAGCGGGTTGGCCGGAAGCAGGGGGCGGGGCTTCGTCATGTGCCCTGCCCCCGGTACCTCACCCGGGGGAACTGCGTTCCCCCGCGTTCCCCCCCGAAATGACCTCTGTGTACAGGCAATTGATTTCTCGACACACTGACGGACTGGCAACTGGATATGTGAACTGACTCCATTACACTGGAAGCCAACCAAGAGGAAGCCTCTTACTCCAACCAAGAGGAAGCCTTTCTTCATCAGAAAAAAAGTTCATCCTCCATTGGAATGCGGCTACAAGCATGGACGGCTTCAAAAGGGAATTACATAAGCATATGGAGCAGAGGTCCATCAGTGGCTGTTAGCCACAAGGTATAGATAGGGACTCTGGGGCAAGTGATGCTCTGTCATCCTGGTCCTTGGGGGGGTCAACAGTGGGAGGGCTTCTAATGTCCTGGCCCCACTGGTGGACCTCCTGATGGCACCTGGTATTTCTGGCCACTGTGTGATACAGAGTGTTGGACTGGATGGGCCTTTGGCCAATGGATCCAACATTGGCGTCTCTTATGTTCTTATGTTCTCCCTTGAAAGAAGACTTAGCTGGAGTGTCATAGGATGATCCAACTGAGCAGAAGGAAGCCTTAGGAGCCAACTTCTGTTTGAAGTCATGGGAGACCATTATGACAGGTCAGCCCACAGTACCATGTCACTGAAGCTCAGTCCACATAAAAAAGGCCAATGCTATGCTGGGGATTATTAGGAAGGGTATTAAAAACAGATTAGCCAATATCATAATGCCCCTATATAAATCAATGGTGCGACCTCATTTGGAATACTGTGTGCAGTTCTGGTCACCACACCTCAAAAAGGATATTATAGCTTTGGGAAAAGTGCAGAAAAGGGTTGGAACACTTTCCCTATGAGGAAAGGTTAAAGCGCTTAGGGCTCTTTAGCTTGGAGAAACGATGACTGAGGGGTGACATGATCGAGGTTCATAAGATTATGCATGGGATAGAGCAGGTAGAGAAAGAGGTACTTTTCTCCCTTTCTCACAATACAAGAACTCGTGGGCACTCCATGAAATTGCTGAGCGGTCAAGTTAGAACGGATAAAAAGAAGTACTTCTTCACCCAAAGAGTGATTAACACATGGAATTCACTGCCACAGGAGGCAGTGGCGGCTACAAGCATGGACGGCTTCAAAAGGGAATTAGATAAGCATATGGAGCAGAGGTCCATCAGTGGAGCTCCTGATGGCACCTGGTATTTCTGGCCACTGTGTGATACAGAGTGTTGGACTGGATGGGCCTTTGGCCTGACCCAACATTGGCGTCTCTTATGTTCTTATGTTCACATGTGCAGGCATGAAATGGTGGATGTGCATTTGCAAACTAACCCAGTACAATGCTGGGAGGTACATGAGCATGCCATACAGGAAAGAGCTAGGCTAAATAGACTTTTGGTCACTCCATGAGTCTGAACTGCTCTCTGTCATATGGTTCCAAACTTCAGAACTTGAAAGACCGTGAAGGAGGTACAGACCAGATGAAAACAGAGATGAAGAAGAAGAAGACGAAGGAGGAGGAGCGTTGGGTTTTTACCCCGCCCTTCACTCAGAGTCTCAGAGCTGCCTACAATCTCCTTCCCTTCCTTTCCCCACAACAGACACCCTGTGCGGTAGGTGGGGCTGAGCGAGCTCTGAGAGAACTGCTCTTGAGAGAACAGCTTTGAGAGGACTTGTGACTGACCCAAGGTCACCCAGCTGGCTGCCTGTGGAGGAGTGGAGAATCAAACCTGGTCTGCCACTCTTAACCACTACACCAAACTGCCTCTCAAACTGAGTACTTGTGAGCAACTCTTCTCTCAAACTAAAGATCATGTCTGATCTTGATGCATGTTTCTGCACTGCATACACATACTTTAAATGCAACATCCACATTGAGAGATTTAACTTCCACAGATACAGGGGAAGGGGGTTGAAATCTGTATAATGGCCATTCTAATGCAGATGTGTGCATGTGCATGCTTGCAAAATGTTTAATGAAGAGAGCATTTATGTAACTTGCAATAGGACAGATGCAAAGGCAGCAAGTAGTTTAATCCTGCAAAACAATCAAATAGTACTGTTAATTGCTCGGAACTCCCTAAATCAAGGTCATTGGGTGAAAAGAAGAGAGATTACTGATTCACTGAACCAGCTGCTCCTTATAGAGCCGTATCTTGTCAACCTTCAGCAGACAATGAGACTCCCTGCTACTCTCCCTTGTTGGAGAGTGTTACTAACAGTCAGACAATCTACTATCCCTCTCATGCTGCTGAGAATGAGGAGGTTTCTTGCCTTCTTTCATATATGCCCTGTCAGAGTCTTTGCAGAGGAATGGAAGAAACCATTACTGATGGGCTGTAAATAAAGCGTATTTTGCAGGACAGCAAGTTCAGGATCTGTTCCGACCTTCTTATGAGCATACCTCAGGCCCATAGCTACAGTGGGGACACTCGGGGCCCAGCTCCCCCACCCGACTTCCCGCCAAGCCCCCCACCCCCGACTTCCCATTTTTATTTTATTTTCCGTGCCTCTGTCTCTTGTGGGTGGCAAGCCCCGTGGCATTCCCATGCTGGGCCAAACTGTTTGGGAATGGAGGATGCATTGCTTACTCTGGCTGAAGAGTGTGAGTGTGTTCCTCACAAGAAAAAAAAATTGCATAATGGGTGCCCCACAAGAAAAAAATTTGCTCCACAAACTGAAAAATCCTGGATACAGCCCTGGCATACATCATTACCAGATAGGTACACTGGTCCTGGTCACATGGAGCATTAGGAATGCTAGAGGGACAGATTGAGGGCGGATTAAACCGGCGCGATCAGACGCCAACATCTGGCAAGCATCGCACACCCGCCCCCAACCCATCCCTTCCAGCTGAAAATGCGGCTTTAAAAGGTACCAGGAAAAGAGTAGTACTTACCAGGAAATGTGCAGCACGGGCAGGCGTATGATCGCCAACGCACCCGTCTCCTGCAGCATGCGAGGCCCTGCCGAACTGCGCATGCACACAAATGCGCAGCTGACTCGCCTTGCTCTTCTTTCTGTGGCTTCCCCCTTGGCATCTGATCATGCCGGAAAGCATATGTGTAGTGGCTCAGGGGATCTGTCTGATCCCAATGCCACGCTTCTCTTTGTTGCGGCTCTAAAATGCCGCACTTCCGCCGTGGCTTTTCCTGCTGGTGTGACCGGAACCACTGACTGTCAAACATGCTCTAAATTTCCCACACACAAGCCTTCCAAATTAGAGATTTAAAGGATCCTTATATTGCTTGGAGCAGCCACAGGAAATGAGAGCCGGGAGGGCAGGGTTTGGTGCGGGGGGGGGGGGGGGGGGGGGGGGGACTGGCAACCGTAGCCTATGATGACTTCCAAAAATCACACCTAGATGCCTTTTGACTTTGGCTGTCTCTTGTTCTTCTACATTCTATTTACGAAGCTAGACTCTTCTTGAAATCCTTGCTTCTTCTGCTTTACAAAAAAGTTGCTGCAGAAGTTTTGTCACGAGTGATTACCAAGCTAAGGACATGGTCCTGACGGTTTCCCACTATCCAAATCCCATATTATGGTTCAGTCTCACAACAGCTTACTTATAACCAGCAAAATATAGGGTTTGTAAAGTTGGGGAAAGGAACGTTGCATATCACCTATTGTTCAAAACTCTGCCTCTTGTTTACGGCTCGCTAGATCTTGTATATAAGAACATTTCTTTGCCTACATTAAGATCAATTTGAGGTTAAGTGGTCGATGCATAACGGAAATAAAAGAACGGCTCAGCCGTATGAACCCAAAACGGGAGTCTTGTGATTTGGGCCTCTTTCTCTGACTTGACAATTCTGTGATTGGGGAGGAACAACTCCAAATTTAGAGGGGAAGTACAAATTCAACCTAAGCATTAGAGTATTCAGTGCAGTCAAAGCACCACAATTTAGGACTCTTGTCCATGGCCAGGCCTCTCTGTGTGCTGAATGAAAACCCACACTGGATGCCGACAGCACAAATTCTGGACTCAGCCCAAATTCTGGGAGTGAAGCAGCAAGTGAACCTGTGCGCTCTTGTTTACCAGTGGTGACGGTTACTGTTTCTGTCTCCCAAATACAGATGTTTATAAAACTGGCTGGAGCTCCCAAACACATTATATTTAACAACATCTGTGCTAGCCCCAGAAACAAGGGGAAGCAGAAGTGACCTGAACCAGCGTAAAGCAAGTTTGAACAGTCCTATCTCCCATCACTTACCCCCCCCAAAAAAAAAACACCCTTAGGAGACAAATTTAGGAAGGAGAGGAGAATCTTCCTCATCCTGAACAGAGCTTTTAGTTGAGCAGGATAGGAAATGTACAGGTTCTGCGGACTACGGGCAGCTCAGTAAATAGAGTTGCCAACCTCCAGGGAGGACCTGGCGATCTCCTGCTTTTACAGCTGATCTCCAGAGCACAGAGATCAGTTCCCGTGCAAAAAATGGCTGCTTTGGAGGGTGGACTCTATGGCATTATACCTTACTAAGGCCCCTCCCTTCTCCCAAACCCTGCCCTCTCCAGGCTCCACCCCAAAATCTCCAGGTACTTCCTTACCCAGAGCTGGCAACCCTATCAGTAAATCAAAGGACAAGGGCATGGCAGCCATTGAAGCAACTAGTGAAAATAGACCTTTTTGGGAATCAGGGTGTGGAACAGAATAAGAGGCAGATGCTTGGAGGGGGGAATATTGGGGTTGTTGGTGGCTCATGTGCCACGATGTCACTTCCGTAGAAAACCAGAAGTGATGTCACTAGGAATCAATGAAAACTCTATGGTAAAAAAAATATATCACAAAACCTCTGTGGTTAAAAAAAATGCTCCCGCCATTGGGAGAATATATCTTCCTGCTATAGTGGGAGGCCTGACAATCCTAGGAGATGTAGAGCAGTCTGGGAATAGGGCTTTAGGATTGCCAAGTGTTAAGTCGCTCGCTTAACAAAGTAGTCGGAGAGTGATTCAGCAAAGATTCAGCTTTATTCCACAACTCGAACACAACTCCAACACGGATCAACATCTGATAGCCAGAACAGCTTTTACATTGCAGCTGTTCTGCTTTTAAACTCTCTCGGCTAATGTAGCCACGCCTACTGTACAATTACCAACCAATAAGGTTGTATGCATAAGGACCACTAACGGACGTTCCCGCTCAGGGAGCTTGCTGACAAGTGATTGGTTGGTTCTTCCTGGGCTATCAATGCGATTGGATGGATTTGGATCCTAGCCCAGGACGAAGCTTAACATGACATTTCAATTAGATGTTTTCATCACACGTTATGCATTCAATGGCAGCTTATTGAATACATTACACCAAGTCCCCCTGGCCACGGCTGGGGGATGGGGTGGTAGGAACTCCGGAAGATTTGGGGTGGAGCCTGGGGAGGACGGGGACCCCAGTGGGAGTACAATGCCACAGAGTTCGCCCTCCAAAGTATCCATTTTCTCCAGGGGAACTGATCTCTGTAGTCTGGAGATGAGGTGTAATTGCGAAGTATGGAGGCTGGCATCTCTAGGCTTGCGAAGTAAGAAAGTGGGGGTGGATTATGAGTTGCAAAAAAAAGCTAGAAAGCAATATGCCCTCCACTCACACATCCTAGCCTAGAGCTGCTAATTTGGGGTTGAGAATGTTGAAAAATAGTCAAAAAGTGTTTAATACTTAGACTATTAATGGATCTTGCTCTATTGGAAAGAAGAGATTTCTTTGCCTTTAAAAAACCTTTATTACTAAGGGTAAAGGGTTCATGGGATTACTACAAATTAACATAACACTAAGAGCTACATTTCTAAGCTGCCTATAGTCAAAACAAGCACACAGATAATGGAGAATCTCTCCTTCTTCTTGACCCTAGAAAGGAAGTCACCTGAAACAAATGACCAATCTGTATCACAGTAGAAGCTACTTTTCCCGGGCTAATTCCCCATTGGCTTAGTGCCAGGTATCCCTTCCAGGTCAGTCTAAACAATAGCAAACTAGGAATACAAGTTAACCCTATAATGACTGAATCATCAGACCTTGTAAACACATACATTTCCAACAGAGAAATTCCTGAATATTTGGGAGTGGAGCCTGCAGAAGATGGGGCTTGGGGAGGGGAGGGACCTCAGCAGGGTCCAAGGCCACAGAATCCACCCTCCAAAGCAGCCCTTTTCTCAAGGGAAACTGGTCTCAATTGCTTGGAGATCAATTGTACTTCTGGGAGATCTCCAGGCACTACCTGGAGGTTAGCAAACCTACCCCAGCCACTTAGCAAATCCAGTATGCCGCCACCATGCTTTAAATGCTTCTGCACTCAGTCACTTCCAAGCAAATTTGACCAGGTTACTTTCACATGTTAAATGGTTTGCCTCAAGGCCACCCTCACATGGTAAGAGCTGGCATTTGCAGTCACAAGGGAAAAGCCTTCATTGGTTCTTGCATAGCGAGTCCAAGTTCCTGACATGTGATTGCATTGAAACATAAGAACCTAAGAGAAGCCAATGGTGGATCGGGCCAATGGCCCATCCCGTCCAACGCTCTGTCACACAGTGGCCAAAAATACCAGGTGCCATCAGGAGGTCCAGCAGTAGGGCCAGGACAGTAGAAGCCCTCCCACTGTTGACCCCCCCCCCAAGCACCAAGAAGACAGAGCATCCCTTGCCCCAGACCAAGAGTTCCTACCTATACCTTGTGGCTAATAGCCACTGATTGGACCTCTGCTCCAGATGTTTATCCAATTCCCTCTTGAAGCCGTCCATGCTTGTAGCCGCCGTCACCTCCTGTGGCAGTGAATTCCATGTGTTCATCACTGTTTGGGTGAAGACGTACTTCCTTTTATCTGTTCTAACCCAACTGTTCAGCAATTTCATTGAGTGCCCATGAGTTCTTGTATTGTGAGAAAGGGAGAAAAGTACTCCTTTCTCTACCTGCTCTATCCCATGCATAATCTTGTAAACCTCGATCATGTCACCCCTCAGCCATCATTTCTCCAAGCTAAAGAGCCCCAAGCGCTTTAACCTTTCTTCATAGGGAACAACATGGGCACCACTATTAAACCATACCCTGCTTCTTTGCTTTCCATAGCACACTGGGCCAGTGGCCACTGCAGGAAGCTGGATTAGAAGAACATGTGGTCTGACACAGCCAAGGCTGTTTGGGTTTTTTTAAAAAAAAATATTCACAGTGCAATAACAAGGGCAATCATCTTAGGGTGAGCTGATCACACCCATCATCTGTGAGCCAATAGGGTTCTACTCCATACATACGTGTACATTGATGACAAATTAGAAGGAGAAGAAAACAGGTGATCAAACAGCTCCTTGCCCAATCTTTATTTCACCCTGACTATATATGTAGAAAACTGTTGCTAAATTGCATTAAAGGTCAACTTGGTGGTCTTGAAGGTGCACAGATCTGTTCAAGATGTGAGTTTCTATGCTCATTTTGGCATATTGACTACCCCTACGGAAAGGTGATAGCTTTATTAATTAATTTATACCCCACCTCTCACTTATGGCTCCAAAGTGGCTTACAATACTCCCCACAAGAGAACGCCTGCAGGTTGAACTCCATTAAAAGTCCTTCCAACTAAAATCGACTTTACAGTACCCATTCTACAAGACTGTTTATTTGTTTTCTACTGCTGTCAAGTTGCAACAGACTTATGAAGACCCCAGAGGGTTTTCAAGGCAAGAGATGATCAGAGGTGGTTTGCCATTGCCTGCCTCTGTGTAGCAACCCTGGACTTCTGTCTCCCATCCAAATACTGACCTGGGCCAACCCTGCTTAGCTTCCCAAATCTGACAAGATCAGGCTATCCAGGGTTATCCAGATAAGGACTTCATTCACACTTCACCCTTTCCCCCAGTGGGGACCCTAAGAGGCTTAACAGTGTACTCCTGTCCCACATTTTCTCCTCACAAAGGGCTGCAGCAGATGTCAAGTAAGTCAGGGACAACTAGAAGGTGGCAACCAGGAGACTGTATTTGATGGATGGGGAAAGATGGTCCTTCAGCTATGTGCATCTGGCCATGAAAGACATATAACACTGGAGATCAGTGTTCAAATTTCCGGATATGGTGTAACTGAGCTGTGAAAAGCAGTTCTGGGGTGGGACAGGGAGAATATGGGTCTGAGAAAAATGTTGTAGGAGGAGATGTTAACTGCTTCACTCTAGGCTTTTTCCCTCAAAAAGACAGATACATTTCCCATTCCACGGCTTAAAGCCATCCAATTCTGATTTAAAAATGTCATGGGGGGAGATAGATCAAGATGGGTAGCCATGTTAGTCTGTCCACAGCAGTAGAAAAGAGAAAGAGTCCAGTAGCACCTTAAAGACTAACAAAATATATGGCAGGGTATGAGCTTTCTTGAGTCACTGCTCACTTCTTCAGACACCACAAAGTTGATGGATTTCCATTCTGTACGGCTAAATGTGGCGCCTTCCATGGAGATTGATCGAGATAGGTAGCCGTGCTAGTCTGTCTGTAGCAGTAGAAAAAAGCAAGAGTCCAGTCACACCTTAAAGACTAACAAGAAATGTGGCAGGGTATGAGCTTTCGTGAGTGACTGCTCACTCCCTAGAGTCACAACCCCATTATGTATCATTCCCCCAACAAAAGAAACCTCATCATTTTGTAGCATAGTTGCATTACTGGGGAATTTAAACATGGACCTTTCAAGCACCATACGTGGCCTAAGCACCTTTTTCAAGAAGATCACTGCCTCTCGGATTATTCCACTGTCTCTATGTGCTTAACTGTAGCAAGCAAAAATTCATACTTCTAAAAATGTAATTGCTCGATTTTTAGATAACCTTAAGCCCTCTGGGTGAACCCGATCTGAATGTGGTTAAACTAAAAGGGGGTGGAGTTAGAGTTGCATATGTTTTCCATTTCCCAATCAGTTTACCATACAGCAGATATCTTCAGTAACATTGGAAGTCTCCTTTCAAATCCTATTTCTTTCACTACCAAGAAAGCAGTCCTTAATCGCTAAAGAAATGGTTGTTTCGAATTTCCTGGCATTTGGAAGCAGGGGGCCTCTTGGCATTTTATTAGTATCTAAAGCTGATTTGCACCAATGATAAGGCTGATCTTGGCCATACCAACTTGCACTCAAATGTTTTCAGTTTACCCAACTTGCACTCAAATGTTTTCAGTTTACCCAACTTGCACTCAAATGTTTTCAGTTTACCAAGAATTCTCTTTTAAAAAAGAGAGAGAAAGAGAGAGGACATGTATTACATGACTGTTGGTTTTCCCAAGTAACTTCTCTGGGCTTAAATAGTGAGCGTCTCTTGAGGCCTCAACTATTTCTCACAGAGATACCTCAGCTGTCAACACCTCCATTCACCACATCTCAATAAACTGGCCTGGTATTGGCTCTGTGGGCTGGCATGACTTATGGCCAGATGAAGATAGGTAACACAGATGACCTGAACTGCTGGATTAACAGTGAAATCCTGTGCAGAGTCACCCCAGTCTAAGCCCATTGAAATGAATGTGTTTAGACTGGGGTAACTCTCCTTAGGACTGCACTGTGAGCAACGTAAAGGCCACTGTCAAGATTCGGCAAGTCCCATTTGTTCAGGGCTCATTTGTGAAAAACAGCCGCACACCTCCAAGAGCATTTTAAACGTTGTTTGCTTTGTAATATTTATAACATTTCTGATCATTTTATTCAAAACGAGACAGAAATGTTGACTTGAGCACCGCCAGAAAATGTGCCAATTAAATGTGTTAAGCATTTCGTTCCGAGCTATATGTTTCCTTAGATTCAGAATAGGGACAGAGACATGAATAATAAGAATATTTCACTTCTACAGTAAACATACAGAATTGCATTAGGTAGTAACAACACCTTCCCTGAAGGAATTATGAGAAATTGGAGGCAGTGTATTTGTTGAACAGCTATTTCATATGATATAAAGACATACCCTTGACCTGGATGACTAGGCTAGCCCAATCTCGTCAGATCTCAGAAACCAAGCGGGGTCACCCCTGGTTAGAACTTGGATGGGAGACCTCCAAGGAGTACCAGGGTTGTAACATGGGGGTAAGCAATGGCAAACCACCTCTGAATGCCTGTTGCCTTGAAAACTCTATCGGGTCTCCATAAGTGAACTGTGACTTGACAGCACTTTCCAACAACAACAACAAATGCCTCTGGCATGGCTAACTCTTTTGAGAGATTAATTTGGTGGGTGAGATTTTCCATTAATGCAATATGCCTAACCCTTCCCTGAAAGCCAGTTTGGTGTAGTGGTTAGGAGTGCGGACTCTAATCTGGGAGAACCAAGTTTGATTCCCCACTCCTCCACTTGCACCTGCTGGATGTCCTTGGGCAAAGCATGGTTCTGTCAGAGCTGTTCTCGCAAAAGAGCAGTTTCTGTCAGAGCTCTCTCAGCCCCACCTACCTCACAGGGTGTCTGTTGTGGGGAGGGGAAGGGAAAGGAATTTGTAAGCCGCTCTGAGACTTCAAGTGAAGGGTGAGGTATAAATCCAATCTCTTCCTCCTCCTCCTCCTCCTCCTCTTTGATACTATATTTAATTTTTATTGATTTGATTTGATTTTTATCCAGCCTTACCCCGCAAGCGGGCACAGGGTAGCTCACAACATATAAATCTACCAATTTAAAATATTAAAAAGAATATGATAAAAGATTAAAATTCAATTCTGTACAGAGAGAACTGATGATAATGTCCTGATGCAGCAGAGTTGATTTTCTGTGTAAATGTCAAGGAATGCTACAGCTGGTTCCAAAGTGTTCATAGTACTAACACACACACACACACATTTTTAGCACAAAGTAATTTGCATCTTTGATCTGCATTCCAAACACAAAAGGCCATATAATAATTCTAGCTCTTCAGAGTGTAGAAGCTGTTAAAACTGGCAAGATATATTGATGTTCCTGCTAATCAACACAAGATGTGAAACACTTTGGACTGGGGTATCAAAGGGTTCCAGTCTAGAGGCCCCTTAGGATGGTAAGCAAAATACACTTTGGGGGTCTGGTTCCCTGAACCCCAGGTAGGCCTGCCACCAGTTCCTCTAATTTACCCTAAGCTCAGAATCTGAGGAACCACATCTCCAGATATATCCAGATGTTAACCCTGAAAAAAGGAGCTGCGGTGGCTCAAGTGGTTAAGACGCTGAACTGCAGGCTGTGGAAGGTCAGTAGTTCAGCAGTTTGAGACCCGAGTGTGCCGCATGATGGAGTGAGCTCCCATCTCTAGTTCCAGCTCCTGCCAACCTAGCAGTTCGAAAGCAAGAAATTGCAAGCAGATAAATAGGTACCACTTCAGTGGGAAGGCAACAGCGTTCCGTGCGCCTTGGTGTTTAGTCATGCCGGCTACATGACCATGGAAATGTCTTCGGACAGCGCTGGCTCTTCGGCTTTGAAACAGAGATGAGCACTGCAACCCTAGAGTCGGACTCGACTGGCTTTCGAGCAAGGGAACCTTTACCTTTTTTTAACCCTGAAAGTCAGCCCTGCAAGACTGACCACTTGCCTGGTGAGTTCCAGCCAAAACAACGATACCATAGGCGTGCCAGATTTGGCCAAGGTACTGATTCAGATCAAAGCCCAAACCCAAGGAAACATCACACAAATAAAGATTATAAGATTTATTAAACTGGTGCTCTAAAATACAATTTTAAAAGTTCATATGACAGAATAAAAAAACAAGTTAGCCAGTTTGGTGTAGTGGTTAGGAGCACGGACTCTAAGTCACAAGTTCTTTCAGAGCTGTTCTCTCAAGGGCAGTTCTCGAGAGAGCTCTCTCAGCCCCACCTACCTCACAGGGCGTCTGTTGTGGAGAGGGGATTGTAAGCCGCTCTGCGACTCCTTCAGGTAGTGAAGGGCAGAGTATAAATCCAATTTCTTCTCTTCTTCATATGACAAATCACATCCCTGACTATTCTGAATGAAGATGTTTAATAGGCCAGTCATCTAGAGCCTACTGTTTCTCTTTATCCAGCCTTACTTCATTCTGTCTTTAAAGACCAGGGATGAAGAGATGCTACTGGGGCCAAGCGGCCGCATGGTATGATGTGAGGAGGCATTCAAGTAGACCTGATGTGAGGAGGTGTTCAAGCAGACCCACTGAAGCCCCTATAGGCTAAAACCCCTAGACTGCGTTAAGACACTTTTTCAGGTTAACTGATTGTGGTGATATGCATGTCCATATTTCACGGATGGAAGTGTGCGCTAAGTGATTGACTGTGGGTCCTGACATTCTGGACTTTGGCCAAGTGAAGCTTGAATTCCGACGAGTACTCCCTCACTGACCACCACCCCTGCTTCAGGGTTCGGAGGAATGCCCTGGCTTTTGGACCAGCATTCTGGTCCTTGAACTGGGCATGCAACGCCCACATAAAAGCATCCACATTCACTAACTCCGGTCCTCTTGCGTTGTGCAAGCTCACGTACCAAGTGGTCGCGGTGTCACGGTAGAGCCAGGGAGGCAGGCAGACAGGGGGAGTCACAATACAAGTCCAAAGGTCAGCCGGGAGAGCAGTCAGCAGAGCATTAAACAAGTCCCAAAACACCAGACAAAGCCGTAGTCAAACGTTACCAGAGGTCAGAGTACAGGGAGCAAAGCTGAGTGCGTGGTCAGGTTCAAAGCTGGAAGTCAGGAGCCAGAGCAGTCCAAACACAAGCCGAGTCCAAAAAGCCACAGAGTCAAACAGGAATCAAGGTGCAGAGTTTCTCGTTCTATGAATGAGGTTGCCAGCACAAATTGCTCATGGCCAGAGGCCCTACTAAATAGTGCTCTGGCCCATTAACTCATTAGCACCTTTGTGCGAGGTCCTGGCTGCTGTTAAAACTCAGGGCTCAAGGATCTCCGCCCTCTTGAACGTGCTTCTTTTCATCGGCTAGCCAGCTCCTGACGTCTCTGATCCCTAAGCCTACTTACAGGTGGGGGAGATGCAGGTGGTGAGATGCTTATGGCCTGCTCAATCCCAGGTGCAAACCGTCCTGTAGTTGACTCAGATTGCTGTGTATCCTCCTCAGTACTTACAGTAGGTGCAGATCCTGATGCTTCTTCAGTTCTTAAAGGCACTGAATCCTCCCCTCTTAGGCTGTCAGGAGCTGGCTCTGGGGCTGAGTCAAGGGCAGGCATGACACGCGGTGCCTCGTAACCACGCTGCAATAACATCCACTCGGCTAGCCTCATCCGGGAGAAGGTGGCCCCACCTTTCAACGAATTTCATCACTCAGACCACAAAATAGGAGAGGTGTTCCGGGTTCCCATCGAACGTCACCTCAATCAGGTCTTTTGGGCGATGAAGCGCCAGACCTCTTGGGCTCGCTGGCCGGGGTGCGGGAACCTCTGCTGGAGCAGGTTCCAGGACGATTGGTTGTTCCCCAGGCCCCAACCCCGGTGGCGCTTGATCAGTCGGTGGCATTTGAGGGGGAAGAAGAGGGTCCGGGACTGGTTGCTGCTCCCTGCGTTCCACTTGCAGTGCCTGCACCACCATCCTCGGGATAGCCAGGACCACCTCCTCGAGTTCCCGCCGCAGTTGTTGCCGTTCGCGCTCTATGGCCTCTAACCACTGCAGCAGGGATCCATCCTCCTCTGGGGAGATGCGACCGCTGTGCGCTTTCGACCGGCTCATCACCCACGCCCCGGTCGCTGCTTCCGACGTTAGCCCATATGGCTGGAAGCCAGCTTCGGTTGTCTCGGCCCCGAAGGAGTCATAAACAGATGGTCGGACACCGACTTCAGTACTGTCCCGAGACTGCGAGTCGTTGGCGGGGTAGTCACCGGAGGGGTGGTTGTCACCGGCACCTCTGTCTGGGTAGTCGGGACTTCACTCCCAGTCATTGTAGGAACCGTTTTCTCCTCAGTGTCGCTCATCTCGGCAAGAGAGGCGACTCAGTAGGGAACTGCGGATTCTTAACAGAATGTCAGGACCCACAGTCAATCACTTAGCACACACTTCCAAGACGGTTTTACTTTATTGTGAGAACTATGGTAGCATAAACATATTCACTGTTAAGAATAACTAATACTAAGCCAACAGGTATAGATATAGTATACTCAAAACGGGGGGGCCATCGATGAGCCAATTAGGCACTCTCCCGCAGGCGGGAAGAACCGTGTGCGTGTAGGCGAGGGAACGAGAAAGTGGTCCCACAATTAAAATATGGGAAGACACGACACAAGGAGCAAGCTACAAGGTCAGAGATAAGGAGCAGAGGTGCCAAGGGGAATGGAATGTGGGCCTGGCTGGTACACAGGTCAAGCGTGTGAACTGAAACCCATAAACCTAACGGCAGCATAGCTGACACATGGCTATTCACATTTTCTTTTAGGATGTAAAAAATCAATCCCCATCATACGTTTTCCTCCTGGACAATGTGCTTCTATGGTTTCAGATCCTGGATGGAACGCCTGCTCTGCTTATGCCGGTGCCTTCCCCCATCCCAGGGAACCTTCCAGCAAGAGGCTTTCGCCTGGCAACCTGGGATATAAACATCTTTTTAAAGTGTGGCTAGAACTGGATTGAGACTTTTGTTCTAAAAAAAAGAGGAGAACTCTCGTCCTGATGAAAAGCCGGGTATTCAAAGCGTGTGAGCTTTGATTTGCATTTGTAAGCAGCCTTCCCTATGCACAGCTGATGCAGGTGGGGATGTGCAATTGGAGACACATTTTCATTCCCATTGCAGTGCTCGTCCCGGCCCTATTAAACTGATTGCATAAAGATGCGTATCCCTGTTCCAGGCAGCTGGTGGTTGCATGAGATTGGTTGCATTTGGAGTGGCTGGATGTTACATTTTGTACAACACGTGCTTACATAAACTAATTTTTCTTACAGCTGCTGTTTCTGTGGCTGTTTGGTGCTATTCAACTCAAAGCAAGCTGTCAATTTCCACTTCCATGATTTACAGTCAACTCTGTTAATTGCATCCCTGACCTGGATAGCCCAGGCTAGCCCAATCTCGTCAGATCTTGGCAGCTAAGCAGGGTCGGCCCTGTTTAGTATTTGGATGGGAGACCTCCAAGGAATACCAGGATTATGACGCAGAACCAGGCAATGGAAAGGCACCATCCTGCCTTGAAAACCCAACAAGATCACCATAAGTCAGTTGTGACTTGACAGCACTTTCCACCACTCCTACCAGCACCATAATCACTGCAGCCTGAATAGCATAGACTAGCCTGAGCTCATCAGAGTGTTAGACTTCCCGCAGCATCAACGAAGTACACACTTGTAGAAAGGTTTTACTTTATTTGAAGCTATAGGTGTGTAAGGAACAGAGGTTGTAGGACCTAGCCTGGCATGTTCATTATATTCAACTGTGAGATTTTATTATGGGGGAGAATCATCCTTGTAAACCTCCCTAATCTTTTTGCAAGCCAGAAGGGTTAATTAGGGAGTTGAATTCTTATCAGCTGGCCGGCCGGACAACAGAGAAACGTACCTAAGTAGAGAGAGGGGTGGAGAGGCACTCTCTCATTAGGCTTCACAGGGAGGGGCCGGATATACTCTGGGCTGAAATGATCCAGTTTCTCCTACCTGATATCGGACTGTTTTAAGGAATTGGCCTCACAGAAGTGAGTTATTGTTTTCATTGGTCCTGTTATCTGGCTTTTTATTGTTTATTTGCCGTTGCTTGTTATGATTGGATGTTTCCTGCTTGTTTACATCCCTTTTTCTACAACTAACCTTTTTTCAATTAAATCCAGTAGTTTTCCTTTTTTAAACCTGGTCTTCAGAATTTATTTTGCTGAGTGACTGCATTTATCTACATAAGCAAACCCCAAGGTCTTTGGGACCTGACAAGGTGCATGGACAAAATCACTGTTCGGAATGAGGGGGGGAGCAAAGAGCATGGCATGTTATAGTACATTCAAACTACTGTGGCCCAATTGCGGGGGTTCCCCCGCGCGCCCTCGGGCCTGGGAGCAAACGCTTCTAGGCAGCATATGTTATCTTTTTCTCACGGTGTTTCGTGAGAGCCTCCAGCAACTAACAAGCAGCAACCACCTGTGGCCTTGAGAGATATAAACGTTTCGGCAGGCTAAGCAATTATGCACATCAACATATCTACATGTGAAAGTGAAAGCAAGCAAGGGCACACAAAGGAAGAATAAAAGAAAACATTGGCAGCTTGCTGACATAGAGCTCATCAGAAGCCATGGTCAGTACTTGGATGGGAGACACCCAAGGAAGACTGCGGTGCAGAGGAAGGCAACGGCAAAGTACCTCTGCTCATTGCTTGCCTTGAAAACCCTATCAGGGGTCACCATGAGATGGTTGCAACTTGAGAGCCCTCTTTTATTATAATCATTGTAAATCATTGCCTCCTTCTACTGCACATAAGGAAGGAAAGTTGTCCCAGCCACCTGGACTTCTGCAATGGGCCAAATAACTCCCCCACCCAGATAATTTCTGTTTGGGGTAACTGCACTGTGTGTGTGGGGGGGGGGCTGATGAGAGAATAATGCTCCTTCTGTATACTGCTGCACTCCTTACCAGGAACAGAGGACAACTCGCAAGTAACATACGATGAAGATGGGGCTCACAGGTAGGATCTGGGGTCCCTAGCATCTCGGCACCTGTGATCTCCATCTTGTAGAAACCAACCTTTGGACAGTCAGAATACCCCAGGCCCTATAATGTTTTGAATCATGGAATCATAGAGTTGGAAGGGACCTCCAGGGTCATCTAGTCCAACCCCCTGCACAAGGCAGGGAATTCACAAATACCTCCCCCGCACACACACCCAGTGACCCCCTGCTCCATGCCCTGAAGATGACAAAAAATCTCCAGGATCCCCGGCCAAACTGGCCTGGAGGAAAATTGCTTCCTGATCCCAAAGTGGTGATTGGCATCTCCCTGGGCATGTAAGAAAGGCCACAAGAACTAAGCACTGAGGCAATCCTTCCTGCCCTCCCTCTCATGATCTGCCTGTGGATCGGCCTGTGGATTCCCGCTTCTAGAGCAAATCAAGCATCAGGACAATGTCTGACTGGGACAGGGATAAGGAAACAGCAACTGCTTCTGGTAATAGGGACCACAAGGGGTGGACCCGCGATACTCGCGAGGGGTGGGGGTGGGGAGGGAGGAAGAGCTCCAAACGGAGCTCCAAAGTCAGAAGGCGGAGGAAGAAGCAGCAGGAGGAGGTAAGTCCCCCCCATCCTGCCGGTTCCTCCCCCATTCCCCCCCCCCGCTCTGGCCTTTCCCCCCAGGCTCCGAAGCGAGGGCTGAGCGGCTTTTTCTCCTCCCCCCGGCTCCGAAGCGAGGGCCCCCCCGGCTCGCCACTCACCTTCCAAGCGGCGGCGGCGGCGGTCGCAGAGCATTCCCTGCGCATGCGCAGGGAACGCTCTGTGAGTTTCGGGGGGATTTAAACATCCCCCCGATGTTTTTTTCCAGATTTAGGATTTTTGTGCACACGTGGGGACCACCCTATTTGCGCACAAACCTCTCCCTCCCCCCCAGGTCCCCCCGATGTGCGGATTTAAGTATCCGCACTCCAGGGGGCGACTTGAGAATTAGATATATAGATGATGATCTCCTGTTCCTCAAATGATGTGGATTCATTGTTTCTGTTCAATGCTTCCAACTTATGGCCGCCCTGTGAATTAAGGCCCTCCAGAACATCCTATCGTTAACAGCCTTGCTCAAGTCTTGCAAACTGAGGGCCCTTGTGGCTTCCTCGATTGAGTTAGGACTTCTCATGTTGGGTCTTCCTCTTTTCCTGCTCCCTTCGACTCTTCCTAGCGTTATTGTCTTCTCCGGTGACTCCTGTCTTCTCATCATTTGACCAAAGTACGGTAGCCTCAGTTTGGTCATTTTGGCTTCTAGGGAGATGTAATGTATCCATCTCAGACCGCGTGCGTGGCCACTTCACCACGCGGTCATGCGAAGTGGCCGAGCTTCGCTCGCAGTAACAATGGGTCAAGTGGATCCTAGCCGGTGCCTATCGGCAGGCTAGGCTCCCAGAACTCTCGGCCACTGTAAATAGCCAATCACTTGTGTGTGGGTGTGTGTTGGGTGTGGGGTTGTTGCACATATAAACCAGCCTGCGAGCTGGTTAGTTTGTCTTGTTCCGAACCTTTAATAAAGTCTTAGAGCTGAATCGCTGTGTTAGTCTAAGGACTTTTCAGGAGGGGTCTGGCTTGATTTGATCTAGAACCCACTTATTTGTGTTTTTGGCAGTCCTTGGTATCTGTAAAACCCTCCAACGCCACATTTCAAATGAATGGACCCATTACCCTTATTCAAACTGCCTGAAAACTAGTCCATGTGGGGTCTGGAGATGTCCTGGAACTACAACTGGTCTCCAGATGACATAGATCTGTTCCCCTGGAGAAAATGGCTGCTTTGGAGGTCCATCTGCAGGATCCACCCAAAAATCTCCAGGCATTCCCTAACCTGGGTTTGTAACCCTAATTCCTGGGTATAAACCCCAGTCTGTGGGATCTTTGCTTCTCTTGGCCATCAGGTTTTTTTTTCCCATTTGCCTTTGAACTGTCACAAAATTCTTGTCCTCACCAGTCATCTTAGTCTTGGGCTTTGGCCCACATTCCTTAGCTGCTCATTCACACTTTTCAGAGATTCTTTCAATAATCGTGGGAAATGAGTTTACTCCATTGTTCCGCAACTGCTGCACTTCAGGGCAAAGTTCCTGATCTCTTGCTGTCCCCCCAGCTTTGTTCTTCCTCTGTGTTTTTCTCTGCAGTTATGGCAGCCTGAGTCAACAGATTTCTTGTCTCCTTTGCTAAAGTGCACAATCCCACCTTGTAGCTTTTATAACTGTGCAAATCCTTAGCAGCTCTTCCCCCCCCCCTGTGAGCCACTTGGTTCATTTAGCACAGCGGGTCAAGTACAAATATTGGATGATCTCTGTGTATCTGTTCTTTTCTGTCATGTACTTGAACCCGGAGGTTTGCCATAAACTTGCAGCCTCGTAGGAACTCAAGAACAGACAAGGCTGGTCAACAGGCCAGCTAGCCTAATATGAACTGAGTCTGGATTAATAGCACCAGGTAGATCTTAGGAAGTACTCAAGAATCCACAAATGGCTAGTGTGGAGGAGGAGGAGGAGAGTTGGTTTTTATATCCTGCCTTTTCTCCACCCTAAGGAGTCTCGAAGTAGCTTACAATCATCTTTCCTTCCTCTCTCAACAACAGACACCCTGTGAGACAGGTGGGGCTGAGAGCTCTCTGAGAGAACTGTGACTGACCCAAGGTCACCCAGCTGGCTGCATGTGGGGAAGTGCGGAATCAAACCCAGTTCTCCAGATTAGAGTTGGACTAGTATCTTGGAGACACAGGTTCAAATCCCCACTCGTGCCATGGAAGTTCGTTGGGTGACCTTGGGCCAGTCGCATTCTCTCAGCCTAACCTGCTGCACAGAGTTGTTGTGAGGATAAAATGGAGAGGAAGAGAATGATGTGATCTGCTTTGGGTTCCCACTGGGGGGAAAGGAAGGGTATAAATTGATTAAATAAATTAAATACTAAATAAATAAATTACATGGGTATTCATCCATTGCTGTTTATTCTCTGTTTCTAGGGAGCAAGCTATACTATTAGTTGGTCCACTCCAGACTGCAAGTGGGGGACTGATTTTTTAATGTTCTCTTCACATAAATCCTTTTCAGATGTTTGATTTTGGTGCTCCGACTGCACATAAAGTGAGTGTGCACCACCTGGAATCCTCCTGAGGCACATTTGTATGAATTCGCATGAATAGGCTACACAAGTTTGCATGAATAGGCCCATGGAAAAATATGCACAGTACCCTATTTTATACAAAATTGTGACTGTGAAAATTGGTTGGTGGGTGTGCTCCTGTTATGCACAACTGGTGCACCTGCCAACCATGAGGCTGAAAAATGTGCAGTCTTTGGTGAGATTTAGGAAGGAGAGGGCTGGTCTCGGAGTTAGACTCTGAGGTAACCTGTGGCTCTTTTGTTCTTGGGACCTGACAGCATGGAATATGAAGATGATATCTGGTTCTGGAAGCACTGAAGTCTGTCAGGCATGTTTCGGACTAGTTAACTAGAAGAGAGAGAGGGACTTCCGGGGCGGGACCAAGGGAAATGGCTGCCTAAACTCTTGGCTCCGCCGAACCTGAAGCCCGCCAAACCCCGAAATCAATCTTAACGGCAACGAACAACCCTCATCTACATGGAAAAGGAATCCTCGAAAGCTGCACAACCCATGGTGAAAAAACAAAAAGAGGACAAGAACAGGTCAGAATCCCAGGAACGCGATAAATCTTTGGGCCCTGAAGGACAATCGCCGCACAAAATGGCGGCCGCTAGTTCCGAGACTGACAAAATCGCGCCCATAACTGCTGCCGATCTAAAAGAGGCGCTAATGACAATGGAACAAAGCTTTTTCACTCATGTGAACTCTATGTTTAAACCTCTCTATGATCGAGTGGAAACCGCTGAAAAAAACATAACTAAAACTAACCAAATTGCTGAAATGGCGATCCAAAATAGCATCACCAACCAAAATAGCATACAGCAAATGCAACAAGCTGAAGAAATTCTTGCGGAAAAAACAATGAAGCTAGACTTATCTTTGCGTCAGAACAACTTAAAACTGAGAGGGCTGGATGAGAATATCGAAAAAGAAGGAGATTTGGCGTTCCACCTATCAACCTGGCTAGCCCAAATAGTGGGAATTGAAGGGGATCAGTCTCCCCTGATAACCAAAGCATTCAGACTCGGTCCCACGTCCTTGCTTAAAACGAGACCTTCAAGGGACATAATGATCACTCTCATGGACACTAGATTCCGGAAACGAGTACTGAACCACGCACGGAAGGAAGGTCATTTGAAATATCTCAATCGGCATATTGAGGTTTACCCGGACCTCCCCAGAGAGGCTCTGCAGAAACGACGTGAGCTGAAACAAATCACCACTAATCTCCGTGAGGCAGAAATAAAATACACATGGCAATCTCCTCTCATCTTACAATTCGCATTTAAAGGAAAGACTCACAGAATCTCTGACAAAGACGAAGGCTTAAAACTTCTGACTCACCTCAACGTCTGCCCGACAATGGAATATACAAACCAGACCAACAAAAGACGGCACTCCACCTCGTCACCGGGGCTCTCGGACACCGAAGACACGGAAAACTGACCTCCTGCACAAACATCATTTTCGGGAACTGCCAACGCTTGATTGCCAACTACAATACATGAAACTCTGTCCCTGCTAACCGCTAAGTACTATCTCACACCACTGACCACTACAGAC
>NW_015172005.1:724318-760104 GCF_001447785.1 Gekko japonicus | reverse complement strand
GTTCAGGATTGGTTTCAAAAGCTCTGGGACCAATACATAATGGAGAGCATAACTGGGAGATGTAATACCGCGAGAACTGGCCAGCCTGATCTTAGATTTAGTGCAAAGTGGTTTCCTATACTTACCTTTTTGGAAAGAGAACAAACTGTACCATCTTCTTGGGAAGACTACACCAAATGGCTCTAATGATGAGGAATAGTAATTGTTACAATCAAACTATGATGGTATGACATATCACAGATTATATTATAACTCAACAGACTACTTATTCTCACTTGCAAATCCGACAACGACTGATACTCTGCGTATTAATAACTACAAGTTTTATGATTCTATATCTTATCATCAGTAAAGTCTTATAACATACAACTCTTACAACTAAGTACTCGTTTGAGACCATAGTTGTGATAATGTATGGTTGTTATTATTATAATACTATTACTCTTACTCTATATCTCATGTTAAATTTGAAGTGTATTTACATGCTTTTATTACTTGTATGCATTTTTATGACTTCAATAAAAAAAATTGTAAATTGAAAAAAAAAAAAAAGAAGAGAGAGAGATTGGATTTATACCCTAAAGGAGTCTTAGAGCGGCTTACAATCTCCTTTCCCTTCCCCTCCCCACAACAGACACCCTGTGAGGTAGGTGGGGCTGAGAGAGCTCTTTTGAGAACTGCTCTTCAGAGAACAGCTCTAAAAGAACTTGTAACTAGCCCAAGGTCACACCAGCAGCTGCATGTGGAGAATCAAACCCGGTTCTCAGATTATAGTCCACACTCTTAACCACTACACCAAACTGGCTCTCCCTAGATATGGTTATCCCTAGCTATAAAATGCAGGTGTGAAAAATGACTTCCAGTATCATCTATGAGAGTCTAATGGAGAACCGTTAAACACCAACTACGGACAAAGGAGTCTATATAGAAATATATGATATGGTGGTGGAAAGTGCCATCAAGTCATAGCTGACTTATGGTGATCCCAGAGGGTTTCCAAGGAAAGAGATGAACGGAGGTGGTTTGCCATTGCCCGTCTCTGGGTGCGTTCAGACGCGGCGTTTCAGCCGGCATAAACTGTACCGGTTGGAACCGGTGCAGTTTTTGCCGGCTGAAACGCGATCACACTCACCTCCATTTTGCGGATCCCATCGCTGTATGCCCGCTCACACGCTGCAGGCGTCGGCTTTTTTTTAAAACTCAGTTTGAGCATGCGCATAGGCAGCCATCCACAGAATGGCGATCTTTGCGCATGCTCAAAACACCCCGTATTACATTTAAACTTTAAAGGTAAGGACTTACCTTTAAAGTTTAAAGACCAAACTGGCCTCCCTTAAGTCCCGGACTCCTCTGATACGCTACACTAAGGGCTTTTTAAAAAAAAACAAAACACTCAGGGTGAAGCTTCACCCAAGCGCATATCGCTTAGTTTAAAAAAATGGCAGGGGGAAATTGGAAGCCTCAGGCTTCTGAATGGAAGTGGCTAGGCACCGGTGGAGAGCGATCAGACGGCGGGGTTAAGCGAATGCAACCATTGCACTCACGATACCACCACTTGGGGACCTAGTGGCAGAGTGCAACAGTTTAAAGGCCTTTACAACGGTTAGGGACGGGAGGCAGATGTTCGCCGTGTGAACGCCGGTAAGTACATCAGTTGGAACCGGCACCTATTCCGTTGTAAAGCCCCCGTCTGAACGCACCCTCTGTGTAGCATCCCTGGACTTCCTTGGTGGTCTCAGGGCTGATCCTATTTAGCTTCTGAGTTCTGTCAAGATTGGACTAGCTGGGCCAAAAAGTAAAATGCCTACTGCTCAATGTGCAGTCCTTCATTTGGGTGGACATAAGCAGCATAGCAAGTATTGGAAGTGAAGGACTCTGTGCTGTCTCTTAGCACACACAAACCAGATGGACTCTGCTGAATTATGTGCCTTGAGCACTCTGGCTAGCCCAAGTAATCCTTCAGCAAGGGGGAGCCTATGAACCACTGACAGAAAGCAATTCTAACTTTGCATTATTGCACAAGACCTGCTGCACCTTTTTGTGCAGACTGGGAAAGACATGTGCAACAGCTTGCCCAGTGTCATGAGCAGGGCTTTTTTTGTAGTGGTGCTCACTGGTGCTGAGTACCAGAACCCTTATGGGGGGGTCCCCCATATTCTGAGGAGGGGATTGGTGGAAATTAGTGTGACTTTATACATGAGTAAGCAGCATCAAGAAAGGTTGCAAAGAACAATTTCTTCCCTCCCTCCAAGAACTTACAGATAGATGAAGCTGATTATGTGGGGGAAATGCTTATGAAATATTTCAAGTTCTTAGATTTCTTTTTATTATCGCCTGTGTTTATATTTGGTTTTTTAAAATTTACATATACTTTTTAAAGGGTTTCAATCTGTTTCTCAATGTAGAACTTTCAGAGCCTTCGATTCATATTACAGATGTTAATAAATGGCATCTAAACATATTTTATTAATTTTGCCACGAAGACATGCTTACATACCTTATCAATCCAGGCTCCAGTAAATGGAATTTGTGTTTGTTTCCAATATCCAAGAAAAGTAAGAGATCAGATTGTAACTCATATCCCAAAGTTCTTTCCATTCCATTTTTTATGTTACTCCAGTAAGTTTTATGTTAGTGCTCATGTCCTCGGAATAACCCTTCACTTTTTAACATTTTCAACATTGCGAGAGCAATGGGGCTTATTTCTGGTAAAGCATTTTTAGGATTTGCACCATTAGGATTATAATATTTATTTTACTTGATATGGATAGGATAAATATCTTCCCAGGAGGGCAGGCACTATGGTATAGTCCAATCCTGTCAGAACTCGGAAGCTAAGCAGAGTTGGTACTTGGATTGGAGACCACGAAGGCAATGGCAAACCACCTCTGCTTCTCACTTGCCTTGAAAACTCCTTGCTGTGGTCACCATAAGTCAGTTGTGACTTGGCAGCACATACATACATAATCATCTTCTCAACCTGTTGTAAGCTCACTGTGATAAATTTCCACATAGATCACATATCCACAATGTATATTTATACTGCAATCCAACAAAGTGACACCCTTCTAAGTTCACTGAAGTAAATGGTTTTAGAAAGGTATATCTCTGCCTGTGATTGCACTGTTAAACTTGTGCCCCTGGGAACTGCAGTTGGGGAGGGGGGAGAGGACAACAGCCAGAATCTCTGCCAATTCTTGGGACTCTAATCTGGAGAACCAGGTTTGACTCCCCACTCCTCCACATGAAGTTAGCTGGGTGACCTTGGGCCAGTCACAGTTCTCTCAGAACTGTTCTCTCAAGAGCAGTTTCTCTCAGAGCTCCCTCATCCCACCTACCTCACAGGGTGACTGTTAAGGGGAGAGGAAGGGAAGGTGATTGTAAGCCACTCTGAGACGCCGAGTGAAGGGCAGGGTATGAATTCTCCTCCTCCTCCATATCCCCGTGCCCAGTTACAGTCATCAGGCAGCCTCTGTTGGCTATCTCACCATTTATGGAGGCCTGCCTGTCACTGACCAGAACTTGGGCCTTTTCCATCATGGCTCCAGCTCTGTGGAATGGGCTCCCTGAAGAGATGAGGGGAGGGCTTCTTGAAGATCTTCAGGAGGTGCTGCAATGCCTGCCTGTTTGCCAGGGCATTTGAAGGAGACTGAACAGCAGGCATCTTTTAAGAGGGGAGCACAGGGGTTATAACAATCCTGAGCAGGGCTCAATCAAATAACTGTAGATAGATATTCACCTCTGTCACCAACCAGAGGACTGGTGATCACTGGGAGGTTCCCCTTTTCCATTGGTCCATTGAAGTAATGTCTACTCAGGCTGGCTGCAGGCCTTCAGGGTCTCTGGCTGAGGTCTTTCATATCACCTGCTACCTGACCGTTAACTGGAGATGACAAGGGTTGAACCTGGGTTCTTCTGCACGCCAAGCAGATGCCCTTCCTCTGTTGAAGTACCAGTTTCTGGAGAATGGAGAAGACAGAGGAAATGACACTCCGGCTCTTGTCAGCCACCAGAGGAATAAAGGTTGTATGGTAGTTTCACCCCTTTTGTCAAAGCAAGGGAAGATAAGCCTGGCCCAGTTGCACATGAACTCTCAAAGAGACATTTGCCTCCTTTGCCTTTCCCCCCCCAGTGCCCCTCCCTCATATGTCTTTCTTGTCCTTTCTTGTCTTTTTAGATCATAAACCTAAGGGCAAGATGGATGGAAAAGTGGGAATATCAGCCTAACACATACATTGGCCAAATCTGCCAGTTTCTCCACTCCAATTCTGAATGTGGAATTTTACCTTTCAAATGGGTGGCTTTTTGATTGATTCCTCCCAAAACACAATTAGCCATCCAGTACTAAACACCATTGCATTTCCCCTATCAAATGTGGTAAGATATACCCCACTGCACATCAAGGGTTGAATGCTGCCCAACAGCAAATATTGAAATTAAGCGTCACCCAGAAAATATGCAGCAAAAGAGAATATTCAACAATAAAATGTGCAGAGGGGAATTTCTAAGAACTCCATGGGAGGCATTACATTCCTCTGGGTCTTAGAGGGGGCATTAGAGACAATCCAGTAACATTTCTGTTTGGATTTAAGTTATTTGTCAAACAACAAGCTTCTGTCCATTTTTTTAGGATGAGAAAGATAAGACGACGATGCCAGGAATAATAGATTATTCCATCTATTGCTCTGCTTTTTGTTTGACTTGTCTGCAGGCATCCACAGTCCTAAACAGCTTAAATTGTATGTCAGCTTCCTCAATTCCAGTGCCATGTAACTTTCCCCCAGCCCAGCAGGACCAGAAATGAATCATCAGTATTATATTACAGCAGCTGTCTATCCGTCACATTTTTCCCACCCTTCCTCCAAGGGGCAAAGGGTGGCATACAGGGTTCTTTACTCCTTTATTTTACCCTCACACAACAGCCTGTGAGGTAGAGTGAACAATCTTGGCTCGAAATCACCCAGTGAGCTCCACGGGCTGTATGGCCGTAGTCTTGGCATTGTAGGACCTGACGTTTTGCCAGCAGCTGTGACTGGCATCCTCAGAGGTATAAGACAGAAAGATGGAGTACTCTCTTCTCACCTGGACACAGAGGGTACTCCTTCTTTCTGTGTTATCCCTCTGAGGGGGCCAGTCAAAGCTGCTGGCAAGACGTCAGGTCCTACAATGCCAAGACCACAGACATACAGCCCAGAAAATCTACAACAACTAATCCCCAGTCATTGCTTGGAACTTTGACATTATAGCGGCGCTTAGTTGAGAGAATTTGAGAGAACCCATCTCTTTTTGAAGTATTGCAGCTATATTCAGACAACAGTTGTTCTGGAGATCAAGTGGTCCGTTCCGGGGCCTCCAATCCCCACAGACGTTAAGGTTCCTCAGAAGAAGAAGAGTTGATTTTTATACCCCGTTTTTCTCTACCCTAAGGAGTCTCAAAGCGGCTTACAATCGCTTTCCCCTTCCTCTTCCCACAACAGACTCCCTGTGAGGTATGTGGGGCTGAGAGAGTTCTGGGGGAACTGTGACTGGCCCCAAGATCATTCAGCAGACTTCATGTGGAGGAGGAGTGGGGAGTAAAATCCCATTCTCCAGATTAGAGTCTGTTGCTCTTAACCACCACACCTCTCAGCTAGGCTCTCACAGTGCTGAATCACCTCAGCTAAGATGGTGGCTTCTAGTACTCACTGTTGGCATTTAGCCTGAGGTATGAGAAACGTAAGGGGGGGGGGGCTCAGAACCTATTGCCTCACTGTACTCATCCCCTGCCAGCTCAGACGGTTGACATAAATTAGCTCTAAATTGGCATGTGATGTGCTGCCAGGATGGGCAGCTCCCTGTGGAGAAGCATTAAGTGCCTAACCTTTTTCTTCCTAAACATTTCCCATGCAACAAGCTAAGTGCCAACTGGGAACTGTCCTCTGGACAACGTGGGCATGGTTTAGGGACAGGCAAGAAGAGGGCCATCGCTCCACCTCATTCCTCTCATGTAGGGATGCCAACCTCCAGGTGGGGCCTGGATTCCTCCCAAAATTACAGCCGGCTTCCAGACTACAGAGATCAGGAGCCCTTGAACAAAATGGCAGTTTCGGAATGCAAACTGTATGGCATTACACCCCAGCTGAGCTCCTATACCTCCCCAAACTCTATTCTTCCCCGGCTAAACCCCCCAAATCTCCAGGAGTTCCCCAACCCAGATTTGCCACCCTACTCTGTGATTATTCCTCTGAACACCTATATTTCTAGCCATTTCAAAGGTTCTAGACTTTGAGAGATTATAGTTCAAAATAATTAAATGGTCCTATTGACTAGGATGCCAAAGGCACAAATCCCTTTGTGTTTTTTAAAAGGGGTGCGTGTGACTATTTGGCCTGCACTGCTATAGCTACGATGAGATATAAAATGTAGGCCTAAACAAACAAACAAACGCATCACATTTTAACAATTTACATATATTCAACAGCTGGCCTATAAACTGATGAGCATTTTCCCCCTCCCTGAAGAATCTTTATCCCCTGACCCAAAATGCACACCCTGAACTCTGAAATGGTGACCAATGCTCCCTATAAGCTGTGGAGTCTTGTGAGCAAAAATTCTACATTGTGAGCTGCTGGCATTAAAGTTGTGAGCAAGCATAAATTAAATCCTGCATAAATTACTTTGCTCTGGAGCCATCCTTCCTGAGCCAAGACAAAAATGTCTGAGCCGAAGGCTAGTGACCCTGTTGGGTTACATCCTTGAATGTGTCTGTTTCCACAAGTTACCCAACAATCACTGGAGATTCTGGTTGATCTTAGAGGAAAGCAAGTTATGGTTCTTCAAGTCTGGAAAGGGAGTTCCACGTGTGCATGCCCATCCACTGGGTGTGCATCTGTTAGGTACTGAGATTCAAAAATAGCAGAGTTAGATTAAAGCAGCCAGATGCATGTGTATTTGTCTAGAAAAAGAAACTTTACTAAAGATTAGGTAAAGGGTACTTGGAGAACAAAAGTAAAGTACATCAGCCCTACTAGCTCTAAGCTACATGTTGCTTCTCTAAGGACTTAACTTGGGACTCAGAGGAAAAACTTTAAGGAGAGGGAGAAAGAGCAATAAACTGAAACCCTATGCTCTCTCCCTTGGCTCATCCCAAAACTATTGATTATCCAGTTGGAAAATCCCAACACCAGCTAATCATGCATTCTATCACCATGCTCAAGCGGGAAAATATGCAGACAATTCTATTGGATCTCTAACTAGAAATTTGCATACATAACAAACAGGAAATGCTTTCATGACAAACAGGAAGAGAACTCACAAATATCCCAACAGCATCCAACTTAGCGTTCACCTTGATGGCGGCATCAGTTGCTTCAATGTTCCCTCTAAGCTGTGGAGCCTTGTGAGCAAAAATTCTACTTGGTGAGCTACTGGCATTAAAGTTCTGAGCGAGCAATTTGGCTACTGCATCAATTAGTTTGCTCTGGAGCCATCCTTCCTGAGCCAAGACAAAAATGTGTGAGCCAGAGGCTAAAAAACTGTGAGCTAGCTCACACTAACTCAGCTTAGAGGGAACACTGGTTGCTGTGGGTATTTTGTGGGATGAAATGCACCAAGGAAGTCCAGAGTGAAAAGCTGGCTGGGACACAGATATGTTTCTGAATATTCTTATTCTTTATTGCAGGTATGTCCAACAGGTAGATAGCGATCTACCAGTAGATCGCAGAGGGGTCAGAGGTAGATCACCAGCCTCACTTGGTCTCCTGACAGAAGGTGCGTTATAAATGGGGGGTGGGGGTGGAACACAACTTTAGTGGGCTAAAATCTAATTTGAAACTAATTTGAAACTTTATTTTCATGGTGGTAGATCACCAGCACCTTTGGCCGGAAAAAATAGATCACTACCTGTTCGAAGCTGGACATGGCTGCTTTATTGTATGATGAAACTGGTTACGAATAAGCCCAAGTGGTTGTGCCATGACTGTAAAAGGATCAAATGAGAAATGACATGAAGACTGGTTGATCCTTTAATTTCAGCCAATTTGCAGTTAATTCATTTTGAAACTCTTGAGTCTTTTTAGTGGCTAAGGGTGTCAGCCAAAGCACATTTAATGGGATTCACTGAAATCAGTGGGAATCATTTGAAATTGTGGCCCTGATGGGGTAGAAAGACAGGGTAAAACTGTTGTAAATAAATAAATAAATAGCTTTGAGATTTGGACACCAGGACCAAAATGAATGACCTTGTGGGTGGCTTCCTTTTTATTTTTGCTGTCGAGTCATAGCTGACCTATGGTGACCCCATATGTCTCAAGGCGAGAGATGTTCAGAGGTGGTCTGCCATTGCCTGCCTCTGCGTCATGATCCTGGTATGCCTTGGTGGTCTCCCTTCCACCAAGAGCCGACCCTGCTTGGCTTCCAAGATCTGATGAGTTCAGGCTTACCTGGGCTCTCCAGGTCACATGCAAGTCCAAATTGCAGTATAATGACAGGATCCAACAGCCAGTGGATTCTTTGGACTCTCCTTGAATAAAGCGAAGTGAAATCCATATGTAGGTCATTTTCAGCATAACCCAACGTGCCACCAGAGTTGGCTTGCCATTGGCTGCCTCTGCATAGAACTGGCCGACCCTGCTTAGCTTCCAAGATCTAATGAAATTGGGCTAGTGTGGGCCATCCAGATCAGGGTAAATCCAATGTAGTCAATGGGATTAGAAGGGTGCAACTTTCCTTAGCCAATGTTCCCTCTAAGCTGTGGAGTCTTGTGAGCAAAAATTCTACTTTGTGAGCTACTAGCATTAAAGTTGTGAGTGAGCGATTTGGCTACTGCCTAACCTAGTTTGCTCTGAAGCCCTCCTTCCTGAGCCGAGACAAAAATGTGTGAGCTGGAGGCTAAAAAAATGTGAGCTAGCTCACACTAACTCAGCTTAGAGGGAACACTGCTTAGGAATGAGCTGTTTACTTGTCAATCAGAGTATGCGTATTGTGATATATATTCCTTAGTTTAAAGGTAACTTTTAAGTATATGTGTGTGTGTTTAGCACTGAGATGTTCCCTTTGTAAAGGAAACTGCAGAGGATTTATATTGTAGTCTCCATTACAGATGTCATGCTACTGAACTCTTTGGGGAGGGGGCAGGGTTGGTATTTGTATATGTGTGTGTGTACCTGGAAGTCACATTGACCTGTGGTGACTGACCTCTACTAGGGGCCTGGAGGATATCCAGAGAGGTGGCTGGATAAAGCCTGTCCCCACCTCTGGTATTCCAAGGCAGTCTCCCATCCAAGGACTTGCCAGAGTTAACCCTGCTTAGCTTCTGAGATCTGATGAGATCAGGCTTGCCTGGGCTATCCAGGTCAGGGCTTGCTACTGAACTCTTAACCATGGTCAAGAGATTGGGTTAGGGTCGGGATCGTTCACGCGCTTTATTTCTTCCAAATTCTCCTTCCCTCTCCTCATCTGTGTTTCACCATCACATATGCATCCATGCCAGTCAGGGCTTCTGGCTTAATCAGGATTTGAAACCAGGGTTTGAACTGAGTAGGCAACCCTGAACCATGGTTATGACTAATAAAGAGTGGGAGAGAGGCATTCATTCTGTGAGAGGGAAGAGGTACCTGCAAGCCCAGCCAGAAACTCTTAACCCTGGTTTCTTGCCTGCTTAAGGCTCCATAATTATGCAAAGTCCTGAACGGGCATTGTTTTTCCCCTTCCATTGTCTGGGGAATAGTGTGTGGTCTTTCTAAGAAATGGAAAGCCGTTTTTTTCCATTTCTGTGGTTGACCATTGCACAACCATGACTGTTACTCTGTTTATTATTTCAGTATTCAGAAAAGTGAAGGACTTTTTACTCTGCTCTCTAAAAGGAGGAGGAAAGTTTTCAGCTAAAGACTTGAACCCCTGTTAGAGTCAAGGGAGTAGCAGAACAGGGATCAGGTCAGGACGGAGAGAGCTTTTGCAGAAACTGATGCACCTGGGATATTTCAAGGCAACTCAAGGAGGTTTGGGGTTCACAGGATGAATAGGAAGGAATATAAAAGCCAAGATGCAGAAGAAGGAGGAGCACTAAAGATAGAGGATGTGTAGAAGGGCCAGCATCACCGGGCAGTGACCACTAACCAGAAACCAGTTAGGAAGTTATACTGGCCAAGGGGCAAGTCAAGCCCAGCAGACTGAAGTGCAGGGCTGCTCAATTTGGTCCTGACCAGCCTGTGCCAACAATGGGCATCAGCTTATCCAGTGCCATCTCAAGCTAGGGTTGGTAGTACTGCTTCAGCAAATGGTGGGAGATTTTGAGAGCAGTGCCTGGGAAAGGTGAAGTTTGGGGAGGATGTGACTGCATTTCCTGATGATGCTCTAGGAATTTCCCCCTAATCTCTGTGGTAAAGAGCATACAGACATGGGGAAATTCCTAGGGTGTCACTACAGAGGCCATTTTCTGGCCATTTTTTCTCATACCCCTTGATTTTCTCAAGGGCAGAGGATTGGGGCTGAGAGTTTATGCACCACAGGTAGGCAAATGACAAGCCTACCTCAAGCTAATGCCCATAATTATTACCACTGGTCCTAGCTAAGTGGCTCCTTCAGTGCTGCCAGAGCTGCTGGGTCCAGTCTGGACTTCCTCCTGTCCGGGGCTATTTTTGGGCAGGAACGCACAGGAACAGAGTTCCGGCTGGGTCCCGAGGTGGCCACGCCCAGCAGGAACTCATTAGCATAATAGGCCACACCCAACAGCAGAAACTCGTTAGAATTGGCTACATTAGGGGTGTGTGGCCTAACATGCAAAGGAGTTCCTGCTACAAAAAAAAGCCCTGGGTTTTGACCACAAACAAGGTAAACAGAATAAGAAGCAAAAGGTGGGTGTGGCTGGATGACCACACTTCTAGTAACATGGGGTTGCGGCCTAATATGCTAATGAGCTGTGCTGTCAGGGTGGGGCCTAATATGCTAATGACTGTTCTGCTGTTGGGTGTGGCCTATTATGCTAATGAGTTCCTGCTGGGCTTTTTCTACAAAAAACCCCCTGCTCCTGTCCATTAGTGGCCTTCCATGGGAGTGGCCCACTTTCCTAGTAAGTTAAAGGGCCAATCTGCCTCTACCCTGACCAACTGTAGTACAGCAGCAGCAGCTATCACTGCCTGACCTCTTGGATGGTGTAGCTGTGAAAGAAGCGGGCCTCTGGAGCCACCAAGCCCCATCCAGTCCACGAAAAAGGAGGAGGATGAGAAGCGTTGGTCTTTATACCCTGCTTTACTTTATCTTAAGGAATCTCAGACTGGCTTACAACTGCCTTCCCTTCCTCTCCCCACAACATGCACCTTGTGAGGTAGGTGGGGCTGAGACAGTCCTGAGAGAACCATGACCAGCCCAAGGTCACCCAGCAGGCTTCATGTGGAGGAGTGGGGAATCAGACCCGGTTCTCCAGATTAGAGTCCTCCACTCTTAATCACTACACACCGCCTTGGCTCTACAAGTGAGCAAGTGGTGGTGGCAGCTACACTCCTTCTCTCTGGGTGGCAATGCTCCTTCTCTCTGTGTGGCCACAGCTGCTGCCATTCTTAGCATCCATCGCTGCTCACTTGCAAAGCCAATGTGTCCCAATGGCAGCACCAAACTCCAGCCGCTCACCCCCAACCCACTGTTTACCTCTGAGAAGAGGACAAATGAAGTGGAGGGGGAGGAAGCAACAGCAATGCTTACGCACTTAGTAGGGGCTGGTCCAGGGGGCATCTTTCCAGGGCCATTCTCAGGCTGCGGTCACACGGAGCATTAGGCACGCTAGAGGGAGGGAAGATAGGCGGATTTTCCGGGCGCGATCTCACTGCCACATCCGGGAAGTGTAGAGCTCCCGTGGGGAACCCGAGGCTTCCCACGGAAGATGCGTGGTAAAAAACTAGTACCTCAGAGGAACTAGTTTCCTGAAACCGCGGGGCAAGGGCGGGCGTCTGATCGCATTTCCGGTGGTAGTTCCGGCGCCCGCCCATGTCCCCTCGCAAAAAAGGTGTTTTTTTTTCAAAGTCTCCACGGATGCACACAAGCACCCAAGGGAGCATGCGCACATTTGAGTTTTTTTAAAAAAACCATTCGCCCTGCACCCCGCTTCTTTGCCACGCTGCAGGACTGTGGAGTGATCGGCACCTCCCCCCTGCCACGGGACCTCCACGGTAGGTCTGCTTGCGCAACCGCATGTTTTTTAGCCCGGGGCAAACAGCCACACTTCCCCCCCGCATTTTCCTGCCCGTGTGCCCGCAGCCTCAGTGTCCTTCCTTAAAAGCCATAGGGAACCAGTTGTCTTCAGCCTATGGAACCACCTGTGTTTATGGTTTCTCTGTTTCTTCCATTTTCCAAGTGGGTGCAAAGGACTTGGCCATTTATTCAGAACTTCTACATTGCCGGGTAGCCCGTATCCTTCAGTTATTCACAGAATCCATGGGTTGTCTGGATACCTACAGTAATACTTTTCAGACTGTTGAAGGTGGTATGACAGAGTCATCATTGGTCATAATGTGTCATACAGAGTCCCAGTTTCAAGACATTCAGTGACCGTTTTTGCACCTAACACCATTTCAAACTCTACAGTTTTGTTAGGAATATATTTAGAATATTGTAAGGGCACATCTAAAATGTAAAATGTAACTGTGATAGCCCGTATATCACAGAAGTATGACTAAAGAGTTACATTTTAACTGCGGAGACCCAGATTTCAACCCCCTGTTGAGTCTCAAAACTCAATGAATCCTATGAGCTGGTCACCATTCCTCACCTTAACTTACCTCATTAGAGTTCTTGTGAGGATAAAATGGTTGGAGGGAGTCCTGTTGGAGGGAATCAAGACTATGTATATAGTGGAAGGGAGGGACATTGGAGGGACTCAAGACTATGCATATAGTGGAAGAAGGGAGCTTTGACTCTTAAAACGTATACCCTGGACATTTTATTGGTCTTTAAGGTGCTACTGGACTCAAAATTTATTCTTCCGTTGCAGACCAAAATGGCTACCCACCTGAAATTCAGTGGCAGCTCCTACCTGGTGGAATGAGCTCCCGGAGGAGATCAGGGCCCTGTGGGACCTCTCACAGTTCCTCGGGGCCTGCAAGACGGAGCTCTTCCGCCAGGCTTTTAATGAGGAGCCACCACTACCACCAACAACAACCATCTTGTGGTAACAATGGGCAACAGTATAAGACCACTGCAGTACCATGATGGATCGGTGCCGCCGAAAGGGGCTCTGGGTTAACATCTACAAGCCTTCATCTTGACTTGACTAAAATAAGAATATCATGGAGCACTTTATTAATGTTAATTGGTTGTTTTATTCGGATTTTAATGTTTTATATTTGGCACTTGGTGCCCTTGTTGTGAGCCGCCCTGAGCCTGCATGGGGGAGGGCGGAATAATCATGTAATAAATGAAATGAAATGACGCAGAGGAAGACACCTATCCATAACCACTCTCAGCAAGGTTGGGACATGATGGGTCCTCCAGCCATTCCCTAGGACCTCAGGTACATCATCCTGAATGCCTTAGAGAGAGGGTAGGATCAAAAGATCATTGCTAGCTGCAGACCCTTGCAGAGCGTTGTCATAATGGCTAACCCAGGCCAGCTGCCTAACAGTGCACGAAACGGCTCCTACTACCCAGAGAATGTGCACCATTACTCCAGTCTAAGCACCATTACTCCAGTCTAAGCCTATTGAAATCAATGGACACAGAGTGGAATGACTCCACACACTGACTTTGCAAAAGCTTGGTTTGTTCCTATGCATGCTCAGTTAGGCATTTCTGAATGGCCACCTTTAGGAGAGAGAGAGAGAGAGAGAGAGAGAGAGAGAGAGAGAGAGAGACCGAGAGAGACAGCGTGAGAGAGAGAGAGAGAGATTGGATTTATACCCCGCCCTTCACTTGGAGTCTCAGAGCGGCTTACAAACTCCTTTCCCTTCCCCTCCCCACAACAGACACCCTGTGAGGTAGGTGGGGCTGAGAGAGCTCTGACAGAAACTGCTCTTTTTCAAGGACAGCTGTGCCAGAGCTTGTGACTGACCCAAGGTCACATCAGCAGGTGCAAGTGGAGGAGTGGGGAATCAAACCCAGTTCTCGCAGATTAGAGTCCGCGCACTTAGCCACTACACCAAACTGGCTATCTTTAAGCTGTGATAGTCATCCCATGAAACCATGAAGCATCAGTAGGTATGTTGTAACTATTGGGATGTTTGGTTAATATAGCAGAGTTTTGGATGGTCATGGAAGCATGATGCTGTGTGCAGGAAACTTACATTTATTCAAGTCGATCCAGTTCACATTCAGGTTGCAGTCATTCATTGGTTCTTTATTATGATCATTTTTTTAAAAAAAGTTTTTATTATTTCAACAAATACAACAATAGTACAATATTTGACCAATCATACACACAATTTTACCATTACAAATTCAAAGTTTACGGTATACCAGAGAAAAATTATTTAAAATGCTTTAAAATTTAAAATCTAATTACAGTGTATCTTCTGACACTTCGATATTACCGAACAAAATCTAGCTACCTGGTAGGTAATCTTGGGGTTCGTATCAGATAGAAGATAATCAAGCCTAGCTTCATCAGTGAGACCAAGGATTTTGTCTACTAACGGGGTAATAATCTCGGCTCGAGCTTCCTTATAATACGGGCAGATGGCAGTCAAAAGACGAGTGAGCATTCTAATCTAAAGATTAGAATGCTCACTTTCACAAATGACCAGCTTGTCCGGCATCATGTGTGTGGGAGTGTGAGGGCATTGTATCTACAGGAGTGACCTGCAGAGGCACGCGTCTCCATGGAAGGCCATGTGCAGCTAGTGAGAGGACAAAGTGAGAGAGGAGGGGGGTCAGGGGCAGCTCCCAGGTTAAGACAAAGGCTGTGGTCACACACATTAAATAATCCACTTGCAATCCACTTTCAAACTGGATTTTGCCAGTTCACACAGTAAAAATCCAGTTGGAAAGTGCACTGAAAGTGGATTATTTAGCATGTGTGACCGCAGCCAAAGAGATCCATCTCATTCAAAGACATAAGACCTATACACTCTTCGAGTGATGTAGCATCCCCTACTGTCCAGGCACGCTGAGTCGCTCACTCCATCAGTAACCTTCTCTGCAAACATCCACAGCCCTTCTGTATAGGTTGTGGTCTTGGTACTTCGGTGTAACCAGTTGCATAACAGTGACCCAGTGGGAGAGATGGAGATAAATTTGGTGCTTACTACAAAATGTTTATATGTTTTTAATTGAATTATTTTATATATACTGTATTTTAAAGGTTGTTTTAATGTTGAAGTGATGTTTACAGCCTAGGAGACCCTATTTGGGTAGAAAGGTGGCACAGGAAATGTTTTAAATAGAACAATTTTTTAAAAATATGCCCAAATCCCAGTATAAACTTGAGGCAGTGAAAAAGGCAAACAACTGTGGCAGAAGCAAATGCCAATTAGAACAGTAGCAACATGTTGCAGCTGTTCACAATTACATTCAATTTGCAACTTTCAAACATTCACTTAGTAGGAAGTTCTTTGAAGTAAAAGAATGAGCTGCCTGATTCACCAACCTTCTTCCCCAGAGTATGCCAAGTGCCTCTAACACAGCATGTTTAAATAGAAAGAAACTACGACTTCCAGTGGTTTGAGGATTGTGGCCAATCACCCTTCTAAATCCATTGGAGTCAATGGGCTTAGAAGAGGGTAACTCTGCTTCAGGGTGGCACTGTTCAGCTGCTGCTAGCCCTTCTGATTGGGTTTTTGCAACTGGTTTTTACTGTGTAAAATGGCAAAATCCACTTGCAAATGGTTGCTAAAGTGCTTTGACAGTGGATTGAAGGTGCATTATTCAAGGTGGCATAGTCCACAAGGCTACTGATAAGTCCAGTAGGTGAAACTTCTTCCCAGCCACCCCAGAAGTTCACGCCTCAGGGACAAGTCTATCTAAGAGCAAGCCTGAGTCACCTGCTAAGGTTGCACAATTTCTGCAGAATGGCCATGACATCTGGTTGTGGCGGGGTGGCCCAGCCTTTGGGTCAGCAAGGGAGTTGCTGATGGAACTCAGCTGATGGGTCAGCAAGGACCAGTAGAGTGAGCAGGGAAGTGACTCAGATCAGGTACAGAGTGGTCCCCACCAAGGAGACAAAAATGTTGATAGGTTAGCTGGTCCTGTAGGACTTGGCCAGGCCTTGCAGGAGGGGGGGGGATAATGTGGAGGATGAAACAAGGTAGATAATAAGGTTGTAAGAACAAACAGCAGTGATAACCTAAAACAAATAAGGCCTTTAGGATCTTTTAAAATTAGGGATAATTGAGGATCTGACCAATTGTATAAAAGAAGTCGGTAACAAAAGCAGAAGATTTAGTATAAAAATAAGAGAACTGAAGGAGGACGGATGGGAGGGAGAACACTTTAAGAATATTTAGCAGATTAACAGTGCCAACCTAAATATTCCCTTCTACATCCATTCAAATCAGTGGGTTTAGAAGAGTGTAAACTGGTTTAGGATGACACCGTTGTATAGTGGTAAGATAGGATTAAATTGGAGGGAGATGTTTTACTGGATCAGTAGCTGTTATGCAAAGATAGATTCAGGTGGGTAGCCATGTTGGTCTGAAGCAACAGAATAAAGTTGGGGTCCAGTGGCACCTTTAAGACCAACAAAGTTTAATTCTGGGTATAAACTTTTGTGTTCATGCATGTATCTGAGGAAGTGTGCATGCACACAAAAGCTTATACCCAGGTTAAACTTTGTTGGTCTTAAAGGTGCCACTGGACTCAAACTGTGTTATGCAAAGAGAACAGGAACCCTTCAGAATGTTCTAATGAAACTTCCCAGTTTAAGGTTAAGAAATGTAGTCACAGAGGCCTTCGGAGTTCCTCCAAAGCTGATATTTCATCCATCGTGCCAAGGAGAAAGCATCTGAGAGCTTTGCCTAGGAGACTAACTAAAGATCTCCATGTTAATACAGACAAAAGCTGTGTCTCTTTGGCCCCTGCCACACGGCAGGGAAAACACGAGGTGAAGCGCGGCTAAAGAGAGCCGCATCAAAAAAAGATACGCGCGGGCGGGATCCCATGGATCTCGTGCACCGCGCGCCGTTGCTCCCTGGCACGATCACATGCTGGGGAGGAAGTGTCGGAGGCAAGGGGGAGGCCGCCGAACTGCGTTGGCCGGAGGCCAGGATGTGCCGTTGCAAGGACACGTGGCCGATCCCACGGCCGGTTTGAGCCGCTCCACTTCGCATGAACCACCCAGGTAGGTGGTTCTTTTTAGAGCGAGTTTTCGCGCGGAAGAGACAGATCGGGGACGGACAGGCAACGATTCCCAGATGTTGTCGTGGGATCGCGCCCGTTTGATCCGCCCCCGTTCTGTCTCGCTCCCGGACCAAAACCCCTCGTATGAACGGGGCCTTTGTTGTTGTTCCTGGATCTATCAGCAGCCTTTGAAAGGATGGATCATGACATCTTATTGGGCTACTTGTAAGGAAAAGTTGGGATTAAGGGGTGTGCCTTGGACTAATTTAAATCATACCTTACAAGAAGGACTCAGTGTGGGTTGCTTTTGGAGACCAAATGTCATCACTGTGGGACTTGCCTGTGGTGCTGCACAAGGCTCAGTCTTATTCTTCCGTGCTCTTCGATTTCTGTGCAAAGCCCTTTGAAGAAAATTTAAAACCCTTAGCAGAAAATCATCATGGTTTTAGAGGAGGCTGCCATCAATATTCTGATGACACCCAGCTCATTATCCAAATCGCATGGTGATTCTATATAAAGATCTTAAACCAGTGCCTTATTGCTATGGTTAATTAGCCAAGGGTGAACATAAGAGAAGCCATGTCAGATCATGCCAGTGGCTCATCTAGTCCAACACTCTGTGTCACACATTAACCAAAAACCAGGTGCCATCAGGAGAGCCACCAGCGCCCGGGGCCACAACTCCAGAAGCCCTCCCACTGTTGTCCCCCAAGCACCATGAATATAGAGCATCACTGCCCCGTCAACGTATATTTATAATTAGGATTTTTTTTGCACTCATCCATGTTCAGATCCCTCTGGAGTGCCTCACAGTCCTCCCTGGTTCTCACCGCCCTCAACAACTTATTTATTTATTGATTGATTATTGATTAAATTGGATTTACTAGGCTGCCCTTCCCTATGAGTAGGGATCAGGTCAGTTTACAACAAAATAGTATACAAAATCTCAATTTAGAAATTAGGTTAAAACAACCTAAATAAATACTAATAGATAAAAACAGTATACATACAATATGCAAGATGGGGGGGGGGATTCCAGCTCCTTAGCCTCCCTTGGGAGAGGGGGTTACGAGGGATGGGGAAATGGGGAACTTAGTGTCATCTGCAAATTTAGCCACTTCACTGCTTATTCCCAACTCCAAATCATTAATGACAATCCCAATAAGACAAAAGTAATACTGGTTGGGAAGGCTGAGATCTTGAAGGATCTTGAAGGACACTATGCTCCCCACTTTCAATGCAGTCCAGATGGTACTCTTTGATTCAGTTAAGAGTTTAGGGGTTATACTGTATCCAGCATTACTGCTGGAGAAGCAAGCCAATGCAGCTGCAAAAAATTGCTTTCTTCTGTCTTCATTTAGCCCAATCATTGGACCCATACCTTGATTCAGTCATTCTGGCCACAAGGATCCACACCATGGTTAGACTACTAGACTACTGTAATGCACTCTACATGGGTCTTCCCTTGAAGTCGACTTGGAAACTCCAACTGGTACAGAATGCAGCAACAGGGCCCAGTTCACATGGTGAATTTGCCCCGCGGGAGGGACGGCTTGCCTGCGGATTAAAGCTGCGCGATCATACCTGAACATCTGGGAAACATCGCAGCTTTGGCCCAAAGACGCAGATTTAAAAGCTACCGGGAACCATGTACTAGTTTCCCAATAATGCGCGGCGCGTGCGGGCATCTGATCAGGAAGCGGTGGTAGCCCATGGCAGCCAGCGCCCGTCGGCGTCCCATGCATGCACACAAACGTCTTGCTGCTATGTTGCTTAGCGTGGTGTGATCGGCTGCTGGAGGCTTGGGCACGGAGCCTCGGGGAAAGGTGAGATTGCACTACTGCGCGTCTTTTTGCTCCGGCTCAAAAAGCCTCCCGTCCCCTGCGGATTATCCCGCTCGTGTGACCGGGGCCCATAATTCCTAGTGGGTGCCAGGCAGAAAATTCATGCCGCACCCATCCTGCAGTCTTTCCATTGGGTACTGATCAGTTACCAGGCTCAATTCAAAGTAGTGGTTATCACCTACAAAGCCCTTTGTGGCTTTATGTTTGTGTCTTTTGTTTTTTGTGTGAGGATATTGCAAGTGAATGAAATAATGGCATAACATTTGAAAGCTTGACAGCTTCCAGGTAGCTCTGAAGAAGTGAGTGACTCACGAAAACTCGTACCCTACCACAAATTCTGTTAGTCTCAAAGGTACGACTGGACACTTGCTCTTTTCTACCGCTACAGACAGACTAACATGGCTACCCACCTTGATCTATCTCTTATGAGGATACTATTTGTGGCAGCAAACATAGTTGTTATCTCTATGATCCTTCTGAATAAATTGCAGTGATTGATAACATAGTTCATCTGGAATAATAAACCACCATGAATTAGAGCTTCTATAATGCAATAACGAAGGAAATTATGGGATGGTTTGGCCATACCTAATATTATTAAGTATTACTATGCACCCCTTTTAAAAGCTATGCTGCAGTGGTTTTAAAGAACATTTTTGGAACTGATATTCCTTTATCAGCCTGTATCCTTCTAGACAAGGGTGTTAGAAAGTCAAGATAAGAACAGGATCAGAGATTTGGGAAGAATATGGCATAATATTATATCGGTCAATCTCACCAGTGTCTTCAGTTATTTATGGACCCAAGATATCTGCGGAATTTTGATGTAGGGCTAAAAAATAACTTCTATAACAGACGTCACATAAAAAAGAACATATAATCTCTTCATCAGAAATAAGGCCAAGGACCTATACCTTGATTTTTCCTTTCTTACAATCCATGCAAAGAAGAAGTCGTATTTTGGAAGTCTCAAGGGAACATCAGATTTAAGGAAAACAAAAGGATTTTTAAAAATTGGGTTAAAATAATTTTCTTAATATATATATAAAATTATAATTTGGATGAATTGAATTTTGAACAATAAAAGAAAATGGGTGTGTGTGTGTGTGTTAATTTCCCATTTCAAAGAGGCATTTTGGCTATATCAACGTCTTATGGTACTAGACCCTAAAGAGAACCTTATAGCCATATATACTAAAAAAGAAATAACATAGTTTTATTGTGTGCACATGCAAAAAGAGAATCTCTCTGAGAAGGTGAAGAGCGCCTACCGACCACAGACGAGAGGGGGGCAACTGAGACCGGAGGCGGGGCTTCCTAGCCACGGGCGGTGCTTAGGCAACTTTGCGCCCCTTGGAGCCAAAGGTTTTTTTCCCCGCAGCCTCCTCGAATTTTGCTGACGACTTTCGATGGGGGTTCGTGGCAAAGGGGCCGGGGGCGCCCTGCCCTTGCCCGTGGTGGCGGCAGCTGGGCTCCCGACGCGCCCTCCCACCCCGGCGGTGACCTGCCTCTTTAGAAATGATGCGAGCGCTTTGGAATCGGTGGAAGGGAGCGGGGCGCTCCGGCACGGCCTGCGGGCGGCTTCCACCAAAGCGCGGGGATTGTGTTACATCAGCAAGAAAATGTAAGCCTAAGATGCCGGGCCAACTTCAGAAGCCTTCTCCGTTGCTTGCCATGTAATACATGATATGTCGAGCGGCTGACTTCAGCCGCCAGCTATTTGGAAGCTGCTGCTGCTGCTGGGTCTGAACCGGGGTGTTTGCTGGCTGGGAAGGAGGGAGGGGGCGAGAGAGTGTGCGTGTGTGTGTGTGTGCGAGTGCGTGTTTGGGTTCGGGTCCGCGGGCGAATCAGAGGCTGCGAGCCAGGGCGCGTCAGCGAGAAGGCACCCTATAAAGGCGTCTCGGCGCCACTTCCCCCTGGCAAAAGGAGACCCGCTCGCCGGCGCGCCTTTCCGACGGCGGCGCTTCTCGTTCTGCTGCCCTCTGGTGCGCGGGGCTGGCCAGCCCGCCTCCGTCCTCCTGGCTCCGGCCCCGTCGAGCCCTACGGATCTGTACAGAGCCTCCTGACCCGAGGAGGGGAGGGGAACCCCGGCCTCGCCCGCCCTCCCGGCCGTCCGTGTGGATTTTTGCAGGAGCCGCCGCTCGCCTCTGGGGGCGCCACGCCGCTTTCCACGTGGATGTATCTGCCCGTCGTCGAGGCGTCCTCGGGGGCTCCTTCTGCTGGAGGCGGGAGGCAGCCTCGCCCCGCCGGCTTTTAAAGCTCCCTCCCCGGCTTCATCCTCGGGGAGCCTCCGTCCTTGCCTGCCCCCCCTCCCGGCCCTTCCTCCCGGCGCTCCTCGGACCAGCTGGCGCTGCGTGAGCCCCCCGATGCCTTCAGTGGCCTCCCCGCGGCCGCGGATGGAGTGCCTTCCCCCGCCTTCCCTCCAGGGACTCTGCAGCCAGGGCCACTCCGCAGTGACAGGCGGCCAGGCGGGCGCCCGCGGTCGCCTCCCCTGAGCTCCGGGGGGGCGTCTCTGCAGCCGGGCGTCGCGAAGGGAGAGCGCCTCGGGTGCACCTGCGGAGGAGCGGCGGCGGCGGCGGCGGGGGGAGGGCGGGGAGCGGCGGCGGCAGCTCCCTCCCCCGCCTGGATTGCGAACTCGGCTCGGCCGGAGGATTTCTCTTGCCGGCCCCCCTTCCCGGTTGCGCCCACCCCCTTGGAGGATTGCTGCGCCCCTGCCAGTGCGGCATCTCTCCAGCGGGAGGCCGGCCGGGGAGTCGGGGCGTTCATGTCACCCTGGGGTCTGAAGAGACCAGATCAAAGGTAAGCAGGAGGAGGAGGAGGAGGCGGCGGCCCGGGGGAAACCCCCCGCCTCTCCCTCTGGAGTGGAAGGCGCGTCTGGCGAGGGTCCGGGGAAAGGGGAGCCGGGGGGCTCCGCGCGGTTCCAGATCTGAGCACAGGAGGCAGGTGGCTGGCCTTCGTAGGCGCGACGGGGGCTGGGGAGGTGGAAGAGTTCAGGCTTGCAGATCTCAGGCTTTGCACGCACACAAGCAGCGGGGAGGGCAAAAAGCCCGTCAGCCGAAAAGTTTGGCTCGCCCGCCTCTAATGCAGCCCTCCCTGCCCTCAGGCCTGGTCGACGGGGCTACCTGGCCGCTGCGAGCGCCTCTGCCTCCGTGGCGGCAACGAGAGTTCCCCGGAGAGTCGTGGCTCCGTGGAAAGCGGCCCGGGTTGCTTTAGGCGCCTTCTGAAAACTCTGGCAGGCCGAGGGAAGGGGGCGCATTTCCGATTCCGAAGAGCATCTCCCGTGTTAGGTGGCGCGGGTCGAAGAAAAGGAAACGAAACGTGCCCTTAAATGGAATCTGGGGGGGGGGGGGGGGGTTCGTGCGGCGGTGGGGCGCACGAGGGGCGATCTTGGGCACAGTTAGCTATGGTGCCTCTCCTGTATTCGTGGCCCCTCCTCCCCAGAGCCAGATTGCTGCGAATCGAATTCCTGGGAAAGCTTATGAATTATCTTCCTTCCACCCCAGCAGTGACGAGCATTTTGCCCAAATCCTGTCCATCTGAGGGCCCTGGGAAGAAGCCATGCCTTTGGACCGCATCTTTGCAAACACAGGGGTTCCCTGGGAAGAAATCCGGCGACGTCCCCGGGCGCTCAAGGTGGGGGTGGGGGGAGGATGGCGCTTCGAATCTTCCTGGAAAGTGGAAACTCTCAGCTTCTTCTGTAGGCTCAGTTCGCACCGGGCCCGCCGGCCCGCGATGGGAATTATCACAGAATGGGCTTCCTCTGTCGCTGCAAAAATAGACGTTTTGTGGCACTTTGCAGGCCAGGACATGAAAAGCTTTCTTGCAGTAGAGCTCCCCGTCAGATGCCTTCTTTGGACTTATGTTAGTTTTAAGCAGTAGAAAAGAGCAAGAGTCCAGTAGTACCAAGCACCTTAAAGGCTAACCAGATTCGTGGCAGGGTGTGAGCTTTTGCCAGTCAGCGCTCACTTCTTTAGATACAGCTAGCCTGGCCTTCGATCTTAAGTAGGAAATCCATCAACCTTGGGAAGAAACTTCGAGGTATAAGGGTAGATGGACGCACATTCCAGCTGTATCTGAGGAAGTGAGCAGTGACTCCAGAGCTCACCCCCGGCCACAAATGTTGTTAGTCTGTAAGGTGCTCCTGGCTCAGTGGTTAAGATGCTGAACTGCAGGCTTGGAAGGTCGATAGTTCAGCAGTTCGAGACCTGAGTGCGGCCTGATGGAGTGAGCTCCCTCTCTAGTTCCAGCTCCTAGTATTTCGAAAGGAAGAAATTGCCCGTAGATAAATACTAAATAAATAAATAAAACCGCTTCGGTGGGAAAGTGACAGCGTTCCCTGCACCTCGGAGTCTAGTCATGCCGGCCACTTGACCACGGAAGCGTTCCCACAGCGCTGGCTCTTCGGCTTGGAAACGGAGACGAGCACCGCAACCCTAGAGTCGGGTTCGGCTGGCTTTCGAGCAAGGGAAACCTTTACCTTCAGGTGCTACTAGACGCTCACTCTTTTCTACTGCCACAGATAGACTACCCATCTTGACCTACTTGATCCCTGGGGGGGGGGGCGTCCCTCGGAGGTAGGGGGCCGCTACGGGGCAGCGCATCTGCAGTTTTCCTGGCAACTGGGGTGTGCACCACGTCGATCCCAGTCGCTTCAAAACGGAAGCCCTGGAACGAGGAGGTTTGAAGGCACAACATTGCCGGAGGAGGAAATGCGAAGGGAAAGCAATAAACGCACCGCGCAATCCTCGCCACCCAGGGAAAGTCTGAAGCGCCAGTCAAGTCGCTGAAACTTTTTGCCCAGGGGGCAGCAGCAGCGCCACGGACACGCGCCGTGGAGAAATCTGGCTTTGGGCCTCCGGGGAGGGCGAGAAGAGCTCTCGGGAAGGGTGCGTGGGGGGGGGGGGATTTCCCCATTGAGAAGCTGGCTTCTTTTGGTCGCCTTCCTTTGCACTCCCAAGGCCTTTTGCAGCCCCTCGCTTTTACGGGATCGGACAGCGACGGGTTCCTGCAGGCTGCTAGACCAGGAGATCCGGTTCGAGCAAGCGGGGGTTGCGAGGCGTGTGGGGGGCCCCCCAATGGGAAAGAGACGCACCGCATTCAAAAGCGACGCCAGCCTCCAGTCGTGTTTCCCTTCCGCGAAGTTCGCCCCGTGCAAATCAGGCCGAGATGGTCGGTTGCCGCAAGCAGGCGAGCTTCCTTTCCGCGATCTGTTGCGGCGCTTCCTCGGCTTCCAGGCAGCGGGAGGCTGTGGGTGCAGGGAGAGGAGAGGGGCCGATGCGCCCGGGCGAGAAGCGGAGCGCTGATCGGTGCGGAGGGGGTGGAGTGGTCGCGGCGTCCACAAGGCAGTTTGGGGGGAGCTCGGGAAGGGGAGACCCGCCGGGCTACGGCGGTGCATTCCTGGGGAAATGAATCCCCTTGTGAGGCAGCGGCTTTCGGGAAACCCGTGTGGTCCGGGACCAAGCAACGAAGCCACCCTTCAACGAGAGAAGCGGGCGATAGATGACAGTAAATAAAACTGCAAGCGTGCCTAGGAGCGCACCTTGCAGTGGACTGAAGCTCGGGCGGGATAACTGTGCAACCCCCTCGGTAGAGTCGCGCCCTCTGGAGTTAGAAGGGGTTAGTTCTGCCCCGTGAATCTGCCGGTGCAAGTTGTGGGGCGGAATTTTCATCTGCTTGACTTTTGCTCCCGGCAGCGGGGCCGCACGCCTCTCGCTCCGGAGAGATTTGCATGTGCAAACGAGCCGTGTAAGAATTTGCCTAGCATTAGCATGTGGAAGCCGGTATCCATGGCGATGATGCTCCGCTGCTTCCCAGAGTTACACAGGGGCAAGGGACGTCCCGCCCAAAATAATGGGGACGGGGAGGAGCCGGATGCGGCTAAGCCAAGCAAGCGGCTGGTTTGTACTGCCCTCTAGCGGCAGACTCGAAATAGTCGCTTCTCTGGGGCACTAGTCCAAATTCTGAGGCTGGATGGCACATAAGCTTCACCTGCTAAGTTGCACGTAGCCCACCGGCCATGTCCTGTGGCCCACCGTTGACTCTGTAGACCTCATGTTGCATTCCTGGCCCTGGCAAGCACGTGGCAGACCAGGAAACATGGCTCCTGGGTTACCTGTGGATCCAAGGGTGGCAGATTGACTGTGACACTTCTAAAGGCTGCCTCCTTCCTGTGTGCTGTACTTGGAGCTTAACTGAGAAAGGGTTCTGTGTTGGACTCCATAATTTAAAGAGGACAGGACCCCTGAGCATGAGCAGAGTGTTGTTTCCTTGTGAACGCGTAACCATGACCAGCTCTTACACACCAGGAATAGCAAGGCAATGTATTTTTTTATTTATTTAAAAGTCATCTGCATCCTAGTACTTTTGTCTTGGTAAGTTTATTACATTTAGATCCCCCCGTTCTTCCATCATGACACTCATTGTTGTAAAATAGTCAAAAATTGTTTAATACTCAGACTATTTGATGGATCTTGCTCTATTGGAAAGAAGAGATTTCTTTGCTTTTAAAAAACCTTTATTACTAAGGGTAAAGGGTTCACGGGATTGCTACAAATCAACATAACACTAAGAGCTACATTTCTAAGCTGCTACTCAAGACAAGCACACAGATACTAATGGAGAATCTCTCCTTCTTCTTGACCCTTGAAAGGAAGTCACCTGAAACAAATGACCAATCTGTATCACAGTAGAAACTACTTTTCCCGGGCTAATTCCCCATTGGCTTAGTGCCAGGTATCCCTTCCAGGTCAGTCTAAACAATAGCAATTCTAGGAATACAAGTTAACCCTATAATAACTGAATCAGACCTTGCAAACATATACATTTCCAACACTTATAAGGTGGTTGGTAGGGACTCCAAGGTAGACCATTCAGTTAGCGACCAGTCCAGACTTGCTCAGGTTCAGCAGCTGCGCTACTATATTATGTGCCTTCAGACCATAGAACTTGCAGGCTCTTTCTTGGCAATGTGAATGCATGATTTGACCCTTTGCAAGGGAAGACCTGTGGCTCTGTAGTACAGCATCTGCTTTGTAGGTAGAAGGTCCCAGTTTCAATCCCCAGCACCTCCAGTTAAAAGGATCAGGAGTGAGTGATGTGAAAGAACCTCTGCCTGAGACCTTGGAGAGCCACTGCCTTGTTTGAGTGGACAGTACTGACCTTGAGAGACCGATGGGCTGACTCAGTAGAAGCTTCATGTGTTCAGTTCTCTTTTCCTAGAATTGAACGCAGATGTTATTAATCAATGATATGCCGCTCAGGAGTAACCATAGGCTTCCTTTGTCTGTGTGTGTCTGCATCCTCTACAGTTGCTTGCACTGTGCTGTTGGTGAACTCAGAGGCACATCACATATTGTGCAAGGACAATTGTTCACACAGAATGTGGCTCAGTAGAAGACAGAAGGTCCCATGTTCCATCTCTGGCATCTAAGGACCAGATAGTAGGTGATGTGGAAGACTTCTCCCTGAGATCCTGGAGAGCCACTGCCAGTCTGAGGAGACAGAACTGACCTTGATACACCAAGGACCTGATTCCGTATAAGGCAGCTTCTTGTGTGTTCATTTGTACTGACCTGGATAGGCCAGGCCAGCTCAGTCTCCTCAGATCTCAAAAGGTAGGTAGGGTTGGCCCTTGTTGGATGGGAGACCACCAAGAAAACTGAAGATTGGTCCCGGTCACATGGGCCGGAAAATGCGGGGGGGAAGCGTGACTGTTTGCCCTGGAGCAAAGTAACGCACGGCAGCCTGATCACATGTCCCGTGGAGGTCCTGTGGGTATGCCGTTAGGTGCCGATCACACGGCTATCCTGCAGCGCAGCAAAGAAGCGGCGTGGCGCGATTACACTGGCAATCGCTAGGCGCCGCTTCCGTGGCAAACTGGAATTTTTTCCCCTCACCACAGTGTGGGCATGTGCCGGTGGGCGTTTGTGTGCATCCTGTGGAGACTTTTTAAAAAACAAACCATCCGGTTTGCGACGGGACATGGGCGGGCACCGGATGCCACGGGATTCCAGCGGAAACGCGATCAGACACCCGCCCTTGCCCCGCGTTTTCCGGAAACTAGCACATCGTATGTACTAGTTTTTTACTCCGTATCGTCGGCAAGAAGCCACGGGTTAGCCACGGGTGCACTATGCTTCCCAGATGTTGTGGTGTGATCGTGCCCGGAAAATCCACCTATCTTCCGTATCTTTAGTGCGGCAAATGCTCTGTGTGAGCGGGACCATTGTTACACAGAGGCAGGCTATGACAAACCCCCTCTGAATGTCTCTTGCTTTGGAAACCCTATGTGGTCAGTGTCAGTCAGCTGTAACTTGAAGGCACTTTCCACCCCATTTTGTATTTATGGATGAAAACATGTTTGTCATGTGCATATTACATTCATCTTTCCTAGGGTTTGAGCTGTCCTCTGGCAGGGTTTAATGCTAAAATGGCTTCTTTTTTCTTTTGTGGAACAGCCAGATAGTTTGCTTTGAAACACGGATACCAGGAAAAAATTGCACAAAAGTTCACCCCGGAAGTTCTCTCGGGCAAGAGGACTGGATAGAAGCGGAGCTCAGGAGCCTGGATTAAATGTTAGCTACTTGTCCATGGGCAGAGGAGTTAGATCGAGTGTCCTGGGTGAACCTCTGGGTAGTAGAACCAGTTGCCCAGGGAATCTGTGGCATTACGTTCTGGTTGACATTTCAAGCTAAGAAATCCTGACAATACAACAAATTGGGCTAGTTTATCATCAAAATTTATGTTTTGAATGGTTTCAGGACCTTGTTTCTAAAGAGCCAAAATGCATAAACCAATTAGACAGGAATATACAGTAACTCTTTCATGCTCTGATTTCAGAAGTTTATGCCAAATTATTTTACTTTGAAATTCATACTCCACTTTCCCAAAATTCACAATGACCAAAATCGCAGTAAACATTAGAACTGAGTTGCTCTCCTGGTTTTTTAACAGGATGCATGGGCCCATCGTTGTATTCCTAAATGAGTACTTCTTAAAATAAATAGAGTTTCTTTCAGAAACTTGCAAACACATACTCTCTCCTACCGGTTCTTCTTCCAAATGAGGGTTCTCATTTGGGGATAACTAATCTGGAGTATCTAACATAAAATACTTGGCATAATATAAGTATGGTCAGGTCCAATTGTTAGTCAAGTCACTTGCTACCAAGTAGTTTCCATATTTCAGTAGACTGATCTTATATGATGGATACAAGTATGTCTGCTTAAGCCACAAGGGAAAGGCAGGGTGTAAATATTTTAAATAATGCAATAAAAGCTTTTTACTTTGCATGCGGATTCTGTAACGTGGAAGTATATTTCCAAGAAGTGTGGCTCGGTGAGGATATCTGATATCCTTTGCATCCAAATTTTCCCCATCAGTTATGGACACCTGCCTCTCCCTTCCCTTTATAACTGCTAATAGCAGATCCGGGTCGTGTTTCTTTGAGGGGGAGACAGTGGGTAGGTTAAAACTCTCCCCCATAATAGCTCTGTGGCTCCAATCCAGCCCTCTCCCTTTTGCTTTTTAAGCATGGACGAAAATGTTGGTAGATTTATTCATGGACCTCTGGTGTAGTTATTTTGTGCAGACCTCGAGTACTCCTCTGTATAAAATCTTCCCTACCAATAGATAACTAGTATGAGAGAAAGAGGTCCTATCCTGCTTATGTCGGTTCCTTGTGGCTAGGGATTTTTCCGTAGGGAGGCTGAAGCCTGGAGAGTAGGTGTGAGGTATCCTCCTCACTCTGGAAAAGGGGACCTATATGACTTCTGTCATCCCCTTACCTTTTACCTCAGGAGCCCAAACCTTTCCTGACAGATATAAAAGAATGGCACCGATCGTGTGGTTTTAAATAAAATAAGAAGCAAGAGTTATTCTTTATAAAAGGGTAGGGAAATGGGAAAATAGTTTTTAAAGGTCTTATATGATCTAAACAGTTGGCAACCAGCCAGTTCCAAATATGAACTCTGTTAACACTGTTGAAGGCTTCTTAAAAGTCAGGCAGAGATAATAAGAACAATAAACCCTCTAAGATATTTCTTTGCAATAGGCAGGCCGTTGTAATGTTACAGATCATATACAATGTATAACTCAAGGCTCCCCGGTTGGGCTGGAGATCTGACTTTCCCCTGAATAATAGAACTACAGTCCTTCCCTGTGTGTGTGTGTGTTGGTGTTTTACATTCAAACAGAGGCCTGCGACTCTGGCAAAACCTCTCCGCACAGCAGTGTTCCCTCTAAGCTGAGTTACTGTGAGCTAGCTCACAGTTTTTCAGCCTCTGGCTCACACATTTTTTGTCTTAGCTCAGGAAGGATGGCTCCAGAGCAAGCTAATTTATGCAGCAGCCAAATCGCTCGCTCACAACTTTAATGCCAGCAGCTCACAAAGTAGAATTTCTGCTCACAAGACCCCACAGCTTAGCGGGAACATTGCCGCAGAGTCTTATCTGTCCCTCTGCTCTCTGACACCCTGTCACTGTGCCACAGACTGAGAGTTTTCCCTCAGAAGGAAGCCACTGAAAAGCCCCTTCTCAATAACTCTCTCTCAGAACAGAGCTCTTCTAACCGTCTGTCGCTCTCTCTCTCCAACTGACTCCTCTTTTCCCCTCCGAGCCCCCTCCTGGATGCATTCCGTTGTCATGGAAGCGGCTCACCAATCAGAGAGAGCCTCTCCCACTGCCTACACTGAGACCGGTTTTACTTAGTTCATCACAGTAGGCTTTTCCTCTCCCACCTGTAGTGGTACAGACTTTCTCACCTGCTCTTTAGGAGAACTCTGCCTCAGCTACTCAGTTTCAATTGTCAGGGGAGCCGCTGGTGTGCTTTGCCCTTGTGTGAACTGGAATTTATCCCGTAAAGAGGAAGGGTGCAAGAGGGCCATTTCCTCATGCGTCTTGAAGAGCCAGTTTGGTGTAGTGGACTCTAGCCTGGAGGACTGGGTTTGATTCCCTGCTCCTTCTCCACATGCAGCCAGCTGGGTGACCTTGGGTCAGTCACAGTTCTCTCAGAGCTGTTCTCTCAGAGCTCTCTCAACCCCACCTACCTCACAGGGTGTCTGTTGTGGGGAGAGGAAGGGAAGGAGATTGTAAGCCGCTTCGAGATTCCTTCAGGTAGTGAAGGGTGGGGTATAAAACCAACTCTTCTTCTTAAAGCTGTCCTCCCAGGGACTTTGCAGGAGTTGAATGGCTTGGATCCCCGGGGGGGGGGGATTTCCATGAACGGAAGGGACTTCTGTCAGCTGAGCATGGCTTCCTCACCCTCCTCCTGCCAGAGCCCAAATTGCCCTCTGAATTGCTGTTCCTGGAGTCAAGACCCTCAGGAACAGCATGAAACGGGGGGGGGGGGTGTCAATGAAAGGGGCCCCCTTCCATAGAAATCTCTAGTCAATCTAGGCCAATATGTTCTGCTGCCTTTGAATATGGAAGAGGGAGACTTCAAAGTTTTGAACAGTCAATTTGCAAAGCCCGCAAACTTTTCCTATTTGTTCCTTAATTTCCTAGTATTTTGGTTTAACTGGCTAATGGAATAATTTGTTACTCCAAAAACCTGTCCGCTATTATGTCAGTCTTATGTTCAGTTGTGGCTTCCTCCGAAAGGCACTGGCCATTTCAGTTCTGGGGCTGTACTGGGAATTCTTTGTTCAAGATCCCTAATTTGTCTCATGAACTATATTTCCCAGGGTTTCCTGGGATAAGGGAATAATTAGTCCGGTCTTCACTGTACATCTGCTTAATCAAAAGGAAACTTTCCCCCAGCCAAGTGCATTTTTACGCTACTAGGAGATGCAGTCATGAAGCCATTGTAACGGCTGAATTTTCACCTGTCAGTAAACGGTTCTCTCCCCCCCCCCCATCGCAGCTGCTTGCAGTCCCAATAACTTTTTCATGGCCCCAGTCACACGGGCCGGATATCGCGGGGGGGGGGGAGGCGTGGCTAATTGCCCCGGAGGAAACTAACATGCGGCCGCCTGAGCACACGTCCCGGTTGAGGTCCTGTGGTTAGGGGAGAGATGCCGACCAGATGGGTATCCTGCAGCGCGGCACAGAAGCCGCGCCGCGCGATCGCACTAGCAATTGCTCTTTGTGCACATGCGTTGGGCGCTGTGGCGCAACCTGCGGAGGCGGGCGCCAGATGCCACGTAAGTCCACCGGAAATGCGATCAGACGCCCGCCCTTGGCCTGCGGTTTCTGGAAACTAGTACCTCGTAAGTACTAGTTTTTAAATCCGCACCTTCGGCGGGGAGCCACGGGTTCGCCACGGGAGCACTGCGCTTCCCAGATGTTGGGGTGTGGTCGTGCCCGGAAAATCCGCGGGACTCCCGTGCCTCTCCCGCGGCAACTTTGCCGTGTGACCGGGGCCCATGTTAGTTTTTCATGTTAGTGGAAGCAGCGAGAGCTGATCACAGATCTCCTCTGTAATGTGTGCTTTGGCCCTGAGTCGTCAAAATGATAGAGAGGTTGTTTTCACCAGCTTGGAAATAACATTGCTTTGGTTTTGTGACTGTAAACACTGGGTTGGCTAGACTGTGTACTGGGATTCTTGTCTGCAGTTTATCTCCCATTAGCAGTAATACTCATTGCAGATTCGACAACAACAAAAAGGTCTAGCCTAGTCACATGTGAAAACCATCACAGTTCAGGTGGCCACTGCCTGGAGAAAAAAGTGCCTTGTCCCTTTAATAGAAGCTTAACAGAATGTTATTTACTGGGTAATGATATTTGCCTCCATGCCCTGAAAAGCTTCAACCCTCCGTGTCCACTCATTACGCCTCTATCAAAGGGAAAGCAAGAAGAAAAGAGCAAGAGCCCAGGAGCACCTTAAAGACGAACAACATTTGTGGCAGAGGATGAGCTTCCGTGAGTCATTGCTCACTTCTTCAGGTACAGCCAGCATGCTGGGAGTCCATCTGTCCTCTATAGTGAAAAGTGGAGTGGCCTCAGATGCCGAATGATATTAGCAGGCATACATTTGGCGTCTAAAATCACTCCACTTTCCAATATATAAGGAGCTGCGGTGGCTCAAGTGGTTAAGACGCTGAACTGCAGGCTGTGGAAGGTCAGTAGTTCAGCAGTTCAAGACCCGGGTGCCGCAAGTATAGGGGTGAGCAAGTATAGGGGTGAGCTCCCGTCTCTAGTTCCAGCTCCTGCCAACCTAGCAGTTCGAAAGCAAGAAATTGCAAGTAGATAAATAGGTACCACTTCGGTGGGAAGGTAACAGCGTTCCGTGCCCCTTGGTGTTTAGTCATGCCGGCCACATGACCACGGAAACGTCTTCGGACAGCACTGGCTCTTCGGCTTTGAAACGGAGATGAGCACCGCAACCCTAGAGTCGGATTTGACTGGCTTTCGAACAAGGGAACCTTTACCTTTACCTTCCAATATATAGATGGACTCCCATTCTAGCTGTATCTGAAGAAGTCTTTAAGATGCTACTGGAAGTTCTTACTCTTTTCTACTGCTACAGACAGACTAACACGGCGACCCGTCTTGATCTCGCTCAAAGGGGAAGGACATTTTTCTCCAAGGCCTGTTGGCAACCAGTGTGGGGAAAGCCCTTTTCTGTTTTAGCACTGAGTCCAGCTAAAAACTGGATGCTTGGAGAGGGATTTCCTCTCCCATGCAATGATTTTTAAGAGTGCCAAGTTTGCAGCCTGATCTTCCATGCTGTAGCTGGGAGCAAAGTAAGAGATAAGACAGTCTGTAGCTGTGTCCAGCTGCTGCACCTCTAATCTTTGCAATGACACCCCCACCACACACACACACACACACACACTGTTTGCTCCATGAGGGATGGGAGAAAGGACCAAGGCTGAGACAGAGGAGAGAAACTGTGGCCACCTTATTTCCTGCTTCATTGAGGAACTTAAAGCTGTTGGCTTTAACGTCAAAGCAGCAGCAATTTGGCAGCTTTGAGTCATAAAACAAATGGGTACAAGTCATCCAGCAGGAGCAGTCTTAGCCAACGGGCAACTGGGGCAGTGGTCCAGGGCCCCTTGCTCAGGAGGGGCCTGACACCTAAGGCCCTCTCCCCAGCAGGAAGGGAGGAAAGAAGAAAAAGAGCAGGCTCAGAAGTGGGAACTCCTGCTGCTGCTTGCATTTGCTCTTTCTGGCTTCCAGCAGCAGCGGTGGTTCCCATCCATCTTTTATGGGGGCCAGCAGGGGTGGTGGCAGCAGTGGTTCTGTGGCCCCATCCTGGACTTTTGCCCAGAGCCACAGAACAACTGTCCCTGACAGCATGGCTCTCTTGGTTATGACTCACTCCACATTTTCTCAACACTGAGGGAAAGGTGCAGCTCAAAACCACATTCAAATACCCCGGGGCAACGCCGTACTGACTAGATGACCCTGGAGATCCCTTCCAACTCTATGATTCTGTGACTGCAAAGTCATCCCTGAATGGCCATAAATCTATGCAGAAGGTCCCATAAAACCCGATGATCAAAGAAAGTGAAAGTGGCATGCAGTGTAGAGGGTACCATAAAACCCGATGATCAAAGAAAGCGAAAGCAGCATGCAATGCGGAAGGGAATTTCTGTTCCAATGTAGGTTTCGTAGAAACAACGGAGGAAAAAGCCAATGCAGAATTGCCCTTGGAAAGCCTTCCCTGATTGCAGTCTCCTTATCACTGTGTTAACTAGCAGCACAGAGGCCCAAGCGTGATGCAGTAGCATCAGACTAGGAACTGAGGGACCCTTAGTGAAGACAGACCCTCTGGATCTTGTACAATGAATGACCTGTTTTGTCGTGTTAGAAACGGATCGTTCGGAGAGGCCTTTGGAAGTCAATGGGAATGACTGCCAAGGAAAGAGTATAGGATTTAGAGAGCCTGTCACAGGAGTTTATGTGAGAAGGGGGCAGAGTGGATTCATATGTGCAGACATGAGCTGTCTGTTGTCACGTATGCCCAGGTAACATAAATAGGAGTCTTGTGGCATCTTAAAGACAAACAAGTTTGTACTCTTTGCTTAAGCTTGCCCAGATGTACTTCCCAAGGGTTTAGATGCATGTATTTCCAACAACGGGCTTTACCAAAAAAAAAAAAAAAAAAAGCCCTCTAAGCCGATAGCAAGTCTGAAGAGGCTATTGGGGAGTAGCATTCCACCAAAAATAACAGGACTTATGAGGACAGATAAAACCACAGAAGAGAAAAATGTGCATTTGTATGCAGCCGTGTACTTTGGACCAGTCTAATGGGGGTTTGGGCTGCAGTGTCAATCATGTTCGATAGGAACATCTTAGCTGAAATGTGTTATAATTTGCTCCATTTATGTCCCGTCTTTCTCCCCAGTGGGGACCCAGAGCAGCTGACCTAGAATGAGAGGACCACAGACTTGGAAGGGGCCATACAGGCCATCTAGTCCAACCCTTTGCTCAACACAGGATCAGCCTAGAGCACCCCTGACAAGGGTTTCTCCAGCCGCTGCTTAAAGACTGCCAGTGAGGGGGAACTCACCACCTCTTGAGGCAGCTGATTCCACTGTTTCACAACTCTGACTGTCAAAGAGTTTTTTCCTAATATTCCACCGATTACCTTCCTGCCCTCAATTTAAACCCATCATTGTGAGTCCTGTCCTCTGCTGCCAACAGGAACAGCTCCCTGCCCTCCTCTAAGTGACAGCCCTTCAAATACTTAAAAGAGAGTAATCATGTCCCCCCTCAGTCTCTTCTGCAGACTGAACATTCCCTGGTCCGGGGTCCCTCAGCCTTTCCTCACAGAGCTTGGTCTCCAGGCCCCCCATCATCCTCGTCGCTCTCCTCTGCACCCGCTCCATTCTGTCCACACCCTTTTTGAAGTGAGGCCTCCAAAACTGCACGCAGTACTCCAGGTGTGGCCTGACCAATGCAGTGTACCTAATTCTGTCCTCCATTTTATCCTCCCAGCAACCCAATGAGGTAAGAGAACATAAGAGACACCCATGTTGGATCAGGCCAAAGGCCCATCCAGTCCAACACTCTGTGTCACACAGTGGCCAGAAATACCAGTGCCATCAGGAGGTCCACCACTGGGGCCAGGACATTACAAGCCCTCCCACTGTTGACCCCCCCCCCCAAGCACCAAGATGACAGAGCATCACTTGCCCCAGAGTCCCTATCAATACCTTGTGGCTAATAGCCACTGATGGACCTCTGCTCCACATGCTTATCTAATTCCCTTTTGAAGCCATCCATGCTTGTAGCTGCCACCACTTCCTGTGGCAGTGAATTCCATGTGTTAATCACTCTTTGGGTGAAGAAGTACTTCCTTTTATCTGTTCTAACCCGACCGCTCAGCAATTTCATTGAGTGCCCACGAGTTCTTGTATTGTGAGAAAGGGAGAAAAGTACCTCTTTCTCTACCTGCTCTTTCCCATGCATAATCTTATAAACCTCAATCATGTCACCCTTCAGTCGTCGTTTCTCCAAGCTAAAGAGCCCTAAGCGCCTTAACCTTTCCTCATAGGGAAAGTGTTCCAACCCTTTTATCATTCGAGTTGCCCTTTTCTGCACTTTTTCCAAAGCTATAATATCCTTTTTAAGGTGTGGTGACCAGAACTGCACACAGTATTCCAAATGAGGTCGCACCATTGATTTATATAGGGGCATTATGATATTGGCTGATCTGTTTTCAATACCCTTCCTAATAATCCCCAGCATAGCATTGGCCTCTTTTATTGCAGTCACACACTGTCTCGACATTTTCAGTGAGTTATCTACTACAACTCCA
>NW_015172005.1:687837-723707 GCF_001447785.1 Gekko japonicus | reverse complement strand
GTTTCCTGCTTCTAATGTATTTGAAGAAAGTTTTATTGTTGGTTTTGACATTTTGTGCTATATGCTCCTCAATCAATGTTCCCTCTAAGCTGTGGAGTCTTGTGAGTAAACATTCTACTTTGTGAGCTACCGGCATGAAAGTTGTGAGCGAGTGATTTGGCTGCTGCATACATTAGTTTGCTCTGGAGCCATCCTTCCTGAGCCAAGGCAAAAATGTGTGAGCAAGAGGCTAAACAACAGTGAGCTAGCTCACACTAACTCAGCTTAGTTTTTGCTATATGCTCCTCATTCCCTTTTTGCCTGCCTGACCACAGACTTGCATTTTATTTGCCATAGCTTGTGTTCCGTTTTATCAGCCTCACTGTGACTAGCTTTCCACTGCTTAAAGGAATCCTTTTTACCTTTTACAGCTTCCATTACTTTGTTTGTTAACCATGCAGGCTTTTTCCTATACCTGTTTGTGCCTTTCCTAACCTGCGGAATATATTTTATTTGAGCTTCTAGAATTGTAGTTTTAAACAGTTTCCAAGCTTCCCCAATGGTTTTGACCCTTTCTACTTTTCCCTTCAGTTTCCTCCCCACATGTCCCCTCATATCAGAAAAATTACCCCTTTTAAAGTTAAAAGTGGTTGTGTGAGTCTTTTTGGCCAATTCTCTATTTATACAAATGTTGAACTCAACAACATTATGATCACTGTTCCCAAGCAGTGCAATCACTTTTACATCTCTCACCAGGTCTTGAGTGTTACTTAGGACCAAATCAAGGATCGCCTCTCCCCTGGTAGGTTCCGTGACCATCTGCTCCATAGCACAGTCATTTAAAGTGTCTAGAAACTCAATCTCTTTTTCTCGACTAGAACACATATTGACCCAATCAATGTGTGGGTAGTTAAAATCACCTATTGCGACACAGTTTTTTTGTCAAGCTGCTATCTTTAATTCATTCATCATTTTATAATCCTCCTCTATCTTTTGATCAGGTTGGGCTGAGAGTGTGTGACTGGTACAAAGTCACCCAGCGAGCTTCCGTGGCAGAGTGGAGATTCCCACCTGTGTCTCCCAGAGCCTAGTCCGATGCTCTAACCAACTACACCACACTAGCAATCTAGTTGAAAAATCCAAGTGGCCTAGAATTAGCTTTATTTACCAAAGCAAAAGAAGAAGGAGTTGGTTTTTATACCCCACCCTTCATTACCTAGGCTTGCTATGTCCCCCCGGGGGGGGGGGAAACCCCCCCCCCGAGGCCCCTCCCCCCGGATCGGGCCCTGGGGGGAACCCCACCCCAACATGTGCATCACCAGGAAGTGACGTTAGGACACCAGGCATGCTGGGGGCGGGGCCACAACCATCGGAGGGAAAACTATGGTTTTCCCTCCGATGGCCGTGGCCCCACCCCCAGCGTGCCTGGTGTCCTAACATCACTTCCTGGTGACGTGCGTGCTGCGCGCTTCGCGCACGGGCGCTCTCCAGTCGTCGCCTGGGAGTCTCCCGCTGCGGCTGAGAAACGACTTGGCAACCCTATCATTACCCGAAGGAGTGGCTTACGATTGCCTTCCCTTCTTCTCCCTACAACAGACACCCTGTGAGGTAGGTGGGGCTGAGAGAACTGTGACTGGCCCAAGGTCACCCAGCTGGCTTCACATGGGGGAGGAATCGGGAATCAAACCTGGTTCTCCAGATTAGAGTCCACTGCTGTTTTTTTAATTAAGTTTTTTTTAAAATTCTCAAGAAAAAAGTGGGATACAGAAGGGAAAAGAGCGTAGGGGGGAATATGAATTCATCAAAAAGTATCAAATATCATGAATAGTTACGTACTAATAGTTCACTACTACATCAAACAGATATTTGTACTCTGCCTTTCCTGTATTCAAGGCAGTTGAAAACATTACTTGTTAAACACAAATCCCAAAGATAAAAAAATCACAATGGATCAAAAACCCCATTTCAAACAGTTCCAAAAACTTTACAGTCAATGAGGTATGAGTCCCCAGCGCACCTCACCATTCCGGATTGTACTTTAGAAACTGGTTTAAAGAGGCAGGATTTGCAGCCTCTGCAGAAAGACTGCAACGAGGTTGCTTTCCTGATTTCTTCTGGGAGGGGGTTCCATAAAGGAGGTGCAGCCACTGAAAGAAATTCTTCCATGCTGTTGTTGGTCTAACTTAGTGGCAAAAGGGAACTGTTAGGGTTGCCAGCTCTGGTTTGGGAGATACCTGAAGGTTTTGGGGGTGGAGCTGAGGAGGGTTTGGGGAGGGACTTCAGTGGGGTATCATGCTGTAGTCTATCTTCCAAAGTGGCCATTTTCTCCAGGTGAACCGATCTCTGTTACCTGGAGATAAATTGTAATAGTGGGAGATCTCTGGCCACCACTTGGAGGTTGGCAACTCTAATCTGCATGGATTTGTTGGCTGGCAGCTTGGTAGAAAAGCACTCTATGCAGGCACCAAAATACTCTTGGCACTGAAATAGGTGCTGGAGCTAAATTGGGTCCGTCACGAAGGCCTGTGTTCTGGGTCGCAATCATATGCACAATTAGACCCACCATAGATGTGAATGCTGGGCGGATTTAAAGGGCGTGATCAGACACCAACATCTGGGAAGCGCCCCGCAGCCGTCAGCCACTCGTTTTGCTCCGCCACAGAAGCAGACACCTGGGAAAATCTGGTAGTAAACGGGTTGCGATGGGCCATGGACGGACTTTCCCTTGTCTGAGTGCTCCAGCGTGCTCTCATGGCGTCGGGATGGTCTGATCAGGCCATCCCGACTCTGCCGTTGTTTCCCCCCCCCCCTTCTTGGTATGCACATCATCGCAAACTGCATAGTGCAGTGATGCGATTCATCAATCCCTTGTTGAAGCATGTCGGAAACAAACGGCAAAAAAACCCCCCACCCCTGACTCACCCGCAGTTGCATCTGATCACGCAGTGGCGGGCTCTGCCCGCAGCTTCCAAGGTCTGTGTGATCGCGCAACTGCGGGTCAAATTCCTCTGGAGGAAAAAGCCTCGCTCCCCCCCCCCCCCCCTTCTTGCGCTTATGACCGCGACCCTGGTTTGTTTGGCCCTATGATCTGTTCACTGGGTCCAGCCAAGCCTTCCAAGGAAGGGATAAATGGAACTGAAATTCATCTCTGGTGGGAACTGCCTTCTGAGATCTTTACAGTAGGCTGTAACTCAGTCCACACACCAGCTTGTTCCAGTGAGCAAGCTGAAAGGCTGGGAAATGCCTGATTGGTCCCAGATTGTCTGTTTGCAAGCGGATAATAGTTTTTTAACCAGGGAGAGAGAATGCAGCCAGAAAAGAGCTCCAAGAGGCATTTTACAGATGCCTCTTCTCTCTCTCTCTCTCTCTCTCTCTCTCTCTCTCTCTCTCTCTCTCCCTCTCCCCACCAACCCCTCACTCCTTTCCCACTTTTACCAGGCACGACTGGTACCCATATAACGTTTTATGACTGAAAGTTGCCAAATTGCTGCGGCTTTGATGTGAAAGCCAAGCAATCCTCCTTTCTGTAAATATATCCAAGGCCCAATCTGAATTTCCTTAAAAACACACACACACACACACACACACAGAAGGATACAGAACTGGAGGCTTATTTTGAAAAAAACGTTCTGGATGCCAGCACTGAGACACAAGATGCAGTGATAAAGGATGCATCTGAGCATATGCAGAGGGCCGATTCCCTATGAGTGAAGGCAATGCACATCTGGTTCCCAGGCGAATGAGCATAATATCCATGTGTGCTTTAAGGCCTATAATGCTTCTTCAGAGTAGGTTCATCACAGTATACTTGGCCACTTATAATTTATGTTACATGCTTTCCATCATGTTTGGCTTTTGAGATGGTTTACCAAAAGAGTAAAAACTGGCGGGGGACAGGGGCTTTTTTCAGTGTAAATATGTATAAAAAAACAAATCCTCATCCCTAAAAACCACCAAAAATGCTTTTTAAAAACTGTAAACATAGAAACAGATAAACATGAATAGCTTGAAAGATCTCACTATAATAGTGCAGCATCTTAAAATCAGCTGGTCTAGCAATATCCATTTAAAAATTTAAGAGGCTGGGGTAACATAAAACACACAAAGCATGCAATAAAGAAAACACATGGAAAAACAAGTCCCCTTTAACTTGGCACTCCGGCCCTCAAAAGCAAGGCCTCCAAGGTCTACTCTGGGACCCCCAAAGATTCCCTCTAGGTTCCCCCCACGTCATCCATCCCCTACCCAAACATATAAACACAAATCACATGACTTGCTATGGAATCACATGACTTGCTGTGAGTAGCTAATAAGGGGCCGCAGGCACACGGGCAGGAAAAAGTGTGGGGGGGGAGCGTGGCTTTTTGCCCCGGGGCAAAATAACGCATGGTTGCGCCAGCAGACGTACCGTGGAGGTCCAATGGAGGTCCCGTGGTAGGGGGGAAGTGCCGAGCACACCACAATCCTGCGCCGCAGCAAAGAAGTGGCGCGGCGTGGCAAACGGGTGTTTTTTTCTCCGGACACCAAAGTGTGCGCATGCCCCATTGGGTGCTCGTGCGCATCCCATGGACAGTTGAAAAAACCCAACCTTTATACGAGGGGGCATGGGCGGGCGCCAGAACTACCACTGGAAACGCGATCAGACGCCCGCCCTTGCCCTACGGTTACTGGAAACTAGATCCGTGGGATCCCGCCGCGGCGTCTCAAGTTCGGTGCGGCTCTGATTAGCCGCGTTTCAGCCGTCCCGTGTGCCAGCAGCCTCTGTGTAGCAGCCCTGGACTTCCTTGGTGTTCTCCCATCCAGGGCTGACCCTGCTTAGTTTCCAAGAGCTGTCGAGATCGAGCTAGCCCGGGAGATCAAGATCAGGGCTCTACTGGGTTACAGTGCAATAATAAGAACATTCCCCCCCCCCCCACTCAGTATACCTGAATAGGATTTCTGTCTTAATAGCCTGTGAATACGAATCAAAATTGCAGGTGGCCATTTCATCCGTTTAAAAAAGCTAGAAGCAATTGTAGTGGAACATCTTTTATGATGACCCACCAAAGAGTGACAAAGTAGTGAGCAAACTCTCAAGTTCCCTGGCCTAGAACTCTTCATCGTGTTCCAGTTTTAAAAGAGGGGAGGAGACGTTTCGCCAGGGGTCTTGTTGTAGAAAAAGAGCTGCCGGAGCTCATTAGCATAACTCATTAGCATAACTTATTTGCATATGCCACGCCCCCTGACATCACCGGAAGTGACAGAAGGCCACACCCCCTGACATCACCGGAAGTGTGTCAGAAGGCCCGGCTACTTACCCTCCTGCTTCATCCTCATTCCCAAATGGAATGAGGATCGAAGCAGAGGGCGGGGTAAAGAAGGGGGCGGGGCTTCACCACGTGACCGCCCCGCCCCCTAGAGGTTCTCTTCCGGAGCTCCGTACCTGAGAGCTCCCCCCCGACTAGAGCCCTGCGTTTCGCAGCATTAGGTAAAAGCCCATTCTGTAATTTGCAGCAGTCTTAAAATAGCGTACAGATGATGTTATGCAGGTTAAGTTAGGTCAGACAATGCAAAACATTTGCACCTAGGGCTGCTTGGAGGGAGAAGAACCAATCTATCTGCATCCTGATAGAATTCTCCCTTTTTTGCTCTCAAGGGCACATACCTTTGAAAATACAAACTGCAGCAGCAAGTTGGATCTGCTTCCTACAAGTAGGAGGGCCTGTAACCTGCAAGAAGCAAATTCTCATCACTACTATTCAATGGCACGAGTTCCAATACATAGATAAATGGTACCCAATTTGACTCAATCCCTAAAATTAATCTCCAGTGTTTTCTAATGTAGCGATTGGTCTATTTTTCTTTGCTTTTGCTATCCAGTTATTTGGGTGAGCCATGTAATGCTAGAGGCAGATCTAACTTGCTGTTGGCTTGTATATTTTCAGAAGAACTACCCTTGCATTGTTTTCCTAGCATGCTTTGAGGTCTTTCTGTTTTGAGACATTTCTACAGAAAGCATGAGATTGGATTCACAGGGACGTTTTCAGTGGAGCACAACTTCCTCCCCTCCCACTGTAGTCCAATATGCCCTCCAATCAATGCTCCCTCTAAGCTGTGGAGTCTTGTGAGCAAAAAATCTACTTTGCGAGCTACTGGCATTAAAGCTGTGAGCGAGCAATTTGGCTACTGCATAAATTAGTTTGCTCTGGAGCCCTCCTTCCTGAACTAAGTGTTAGCCGGAGGCTAAAAAACTGTGAGCTAGCTCACAGTAACTCAGCTTAGAGGGAACGGGCCCCAATACAGCTCCTCGTGGGGACAGGTGACCCCCCCCCACCCTACAAACAGCATGATTGAGGTGCTGGTGGGTGGATTTGACAGAAATCAATAGCAGAAATTTTCTGGTTCATGTAAGGTTGCTATTCTCCAGGTAGTGCCTGGATATCTCCCAGAATTACAGCTGGTCTCCAGGTTACAGAGAAAACATTTCCCCTGGAGAAAATGGCCACTTCGGAAGGTGAACTTTTTGGCATTATACCTCACCAAGGTCCCTCCCCCCCTCAAACCCTGCCTTTCCCCATCTCCAGGTATTTCTCAGGTAGAGCTGGCAACCCTAACAGGCCAGGGTCTGTCTTAATTAACCCTTGCATTCAATTTGAAGACTATTTCAAGCTGCAGACTAGTCTGGGACTTCACCACTTGCAGCAACAGCCCCCCCCCCCACGCCCACCTTTGTTTCTGTATTTGGGGGGTTTATTTTTGCTTTGCTTAACATTAGCCTGATGAAGAGTTCTGGTGAACTTGAAAGTTAGCTCATTACTTGGTGTTTTCCTGGATCCTAATGAAGGTATTCCACTACGGTTGCTTTTTTTTCATGGCAGTTCCAGGACCGCTGCCAGCGCCCAGCAGTGCCTGCAGCTTATTCTCTTGAGAAGCAAGCAAAAAAAGAACCCCATGAAAAGTAAGCCTAGTCTGTTTGGAATGTATTGTGGGAACAGATGGCAGCAAACCTGGGTTACATGTCACAACATCCACTGTTCGACAAAGACCAGACAGGGAATAAGAGAAAATCTGAGCAGAGACTGAAAACCAAGGGGATGGATTTAACCTGTTTGCGAGGCTCAGATGCTGGGCTGCCACCTGTGATTACGGAACTGAAGAAAAAAGGCAAATAAGAACTTGAAGTTGCAGCCCATTGGGTAGGGATGCCAGCTTCCGGGTGGGACCTGGGGATCCCTTGGAAATGCACCTAATTTCCAGATACAGAGAACAGCTCCCCTAGGAAAAAATGGATGCTTCGGAGGGTGAACTCTATGGCACTGTACCCCAGTGAGGTCCCTGTCCTTCCCAAGCTCCACTCTCGAATCTCCAGGAGTTCCCCAGCCTTGGAACTGGCAGCTCTACCCTCTCACCCCCCGCTGGTGGCTCTTACAACCAGTAGATGAAAGGAATAGCAGGCAGGCAAAGATTTTTCATAGGACTAGAGGCTCTGTAGAAAGGGGAATGATAGAGTTAGCAGTAATGCAAGTATGAACCGTGCAGAGATGTATGCCTGTGCACTAAAACAATCACTCAGGCAGGTTTGGGTATGTTTGGTGTGGTGGTTAAGTGCGCAGACTCTAATCCGGGAGAACCGGGTTTGTTTCCCCACTCCTCCACTTGCAGCTGCTGGTGTGACCTTGGGTCAGTCACAAGTTCTCTCAGAGCTGTTCTTGAAAGAGCTCTCTCTGTACCACCTACCTCACAGGGTGTCTGTTGTGGGGAGGGGAAGGAGATTGTAAGCCGCTCTGAGCGAAGAGCAGGGTATAAATCCAATCTCTTCTTCTTCTTTATTACTTATTGTGGGACCTCATGTGTGTCACTTCATAATAAAGGACTTGCAACAACCAGTTTTTGGTCTGCGGAGGTTTTGGTCTGTGGAAGTGAGAGCCAGTTTGGTGTAGTGGTTAGGAGTGCAGACTCTAATCTATGAGAACCGGGTTTGATTCCCCACTCCTCCACATGCAGCTGCTGGTGTGACCTTGGGTCAGTCATAAATTCTGTCAGAGCTGCTCTCTCAGAAGCAGTTCTCGAAAGAGCTCTCTCAGCCCCACCTACCTCACAGGGTGTCTGTTGTGGGGAGGGGAAAGGGAAGGGATCGTAAGCCACTCTGAGACTCCTTCAGGTAGTGAAGGGTAGGGTATAAATCCAATCTTCTTCTTCTCCTATGTATTGTTAATCGACATGTCAACCATCAGTAACATTAAGCTGTCTTTTCCCAGTTTTGCAAAAATGGGCTTTCTTCTTATACAAGCCTTTTGTGATCTCTTGCTCTAAATTTTGATATAGTTGGCTCTTTAATTATTAATAAAAAGTTGCAGACCCCCTGCATTAGGAGATCCAAGACAGGACCTCCCCAGTGTTTTTGAAAGAAAAAAACGAAGCTCTGTTTGACTTTGATTCAGCTCATCCGGGAGGATGTTGAAACCTTTCACCCAGCATTATTTCACCTGCATTGTTTCACCTCTTTATATTCTTTCCAAAGCTAATAGCAGTGTGAGGTGCACTGACAGTCAAACTGTATGATGGGACGGGGAGAGAGAATTGGAACCTCCCTTCTCTATGCAGCTACAGTTTAGGCTTCGAGAAGCTGGGAACAGCCAGCCACAGATCTCCCAGCATCTTTTCTCCTTTAACCCTGAGAAATTAAAGCAGGGGGAATGTTCTTCATTCCTTGGGAAGATGTTCTTGGGTCTGTGCTCCAGATTTCAGGGAGGCAGCCCGCTCCACCCCACCCCCTTGGTTCTCTCCTGACTGCTGCTGAGTCACAGAGGGACCGTCAAGTTCTTGCCGCTAGTAATGAACGTAGGGGTTGGATCCACACAACCGGAAGGAGAGTATCCTCAGCGCAGTTCTGCTTGCGCTAGCAGTAGCTGAACAGCTGTGGCAATGCCTAGCGTTTCCAATACAATGTTTAACGAAATAACCAATGTGCATAGAACTGCACAACAGATGGTTTGCATAGTTTCATTTCTCTTCGCTTTGAAATTGGATCGGCAGAAATAACTTGTGCCTGTGTCTCGTGCGTGTGGAGAAGATAGTGGGGGATACGATCCCGTTCTCCTTAGTGCGAGCAGAGAGGAAGGAGTCATTTTAGTGCTTCCAGTTGCACGAGGACTGTTGAGCAGACAGAAATCGTCCATGGGCTCCGACTCAAGAGATTTAGCGCCAATTCTGTGTTTGGTATGGTGCAGAATGTGGGGGAAGGGGCAGGTTTGAGCCCCCAGTGGACTTGCTGCTTACAACTGATGGCCGAGAGAAGGGAGGGCCCATGGCTCAGTGGCAGAGCATCTGCTTGGCATGCAGAAGGTCCCAGCTTCAATCCCCAGCATCTCCAGTTAAAAGGATCAGGTAATACAGGCCTCTACCTGAGACCAAGGAGAGCCACTGCCAATGTTCCCTCTAAGCTGTGGAGTCTTGTGAGCAAAAGTTCTACTTTGTGAGCTCCTGGCATCAAAGTTGTGAGCAAGTGATTTGGCTGCTGCATCAATTAGTTTGCTCTGGAGCCATTCTTCCTGAGCTATGACAAAAATGTGTGAGCCAGAGGCTAAAAAACTGTGAGCTAGCTCACACTAACTCAGCTTAGAGGGAACACTGGCCACTGCCAGTCTGAGTTGACAATACTGACCTTGACGGACCAAGGGTCTGATTCCGTATAAGACAGCTCTTGTGTTCATGAGATAGGGAAGGGTGACAGGCACATAAATAGAATGGCTGGAGGAAGAGGCAGAAGCTAATGTCATGTCTCCTTTGCCAGGGTCCTGTGCTGGAAGGAAATCTAAGATGAAGTTATGGGATGTGGTGGCTGTCTGCGTGGTGCTACTCAACACTGTCTCCACCTTTCCTCTTCCCGCTGGTAAGACACCTCCTGAGAAGGCCCGCTCAGTGCCAGGAGGGACTGAAGAAGAGCACTCCTCCAGCAAGCTGCTGACTCCTTTTGCTGGCCCAATGGACTGTAAGAAAAAGTTCCCTTTCCTCATTGCCGCTTCCTCGTCATCTAACCGCTAAGGCGTACTGTCTGTTGTCCCGCCGCGAAGTCTGGCTGGGTGTCCGGCACTCCTGTGATGCTTCCTACTTGGCCCAGTCCCAGAGCAAAGAGTTCTAATTGCCAAGGCAGGTCTGTAGCAGCAATGGCAGCCCAAATCTACTGGGATTCAAGAGGACTAGTCTGTTTCATGCTCACTGGTGTCAGTGGGGCTGAGGGTCAACGGTGAACACCTATGGATCGTATTGCACCATAGATCCAAACTACATGTGACGGAGTTCCATGATGGAACGCCTGATGCACAGCGTGGCCCTAAAAAGGGAGCTGTGGAAGTCCTCCAATGGGGATTAAGGCTGGGGAACGAGGAGGGGTTAGTCATAAAATCACAGAGTCGGAAGGGGCCATACAGGCCATCCAGTCCAACCCCCTGCTCAATGCAGGATCATCCTAGAGCATCCCGGACAACTGTTTGTCCAGCCACTGCTTAAAGACTGCCAGTGAGGGGGAGCTCATCACCTCCATAGGCAGCTGGTTCCACTGCTGCACAACCTTTACCGTAAAAAAGTTTTTCCTAGTATTTAACCAGTTACCTTCCCACCCTCAATTTAAACCCATTATTGCGAGTCCCCTCCTCTGCTGCCAACAGGAACAGCTCCCCGCCCTCCTCTAAGTGACAGCCCTTCAAATACTTCAAGAGAGCGGTTGTGTCCCGGCTCAAACTCATCTTCTTCAGACTAAACGTTTCCCTTCCCGTGCCATCCCTCCCATTGAAAGTGTCCTCCACGTCATCTTTAATCCCAAGTGTAGGGGGAAAAGACAGGTACAATACACACAACTGTCTTTTTCCCCCCTGCCAGGGCTAAAAACAGTCCCTTTTGGTTGACCAAGCAGTGTAGGGAAAAGATTAGTCAAGGGCTCTCCCATCATGACCCCTTTTTAGGGCCAAATTACGCATCTGTGGCTCTAGACACAGAACTTAAGTGTCACACATAGTTTGATTCTAACCTGGCTAGGATCACTCTTCCCAGGGAGCAGTAATTCTTTGATGGGGCCTACCTAGGATCTGCAGTACAGAATGTTCAGCAACAAAACTAAACTATCATTCTCAGGCTGTTTGGATGAAGCCATGAGAGTTATAGTAGTATAAAACGGATAGGGTTTTGTAGTGCACATATAAACCAGAGGCGACATCACTGAATTTTCTTCTTGCAAGCCTTAGGCGCTTGCGATTTTATTTGACCTCTGGAATTTCAGTAATTGTTGAAACTTCCATTGTGTCTCTCACACGTACTTTGGTACCTGTGCATTTTCAGCATACGTGAATACCGGCACACACAAGTCTGGCTATATTTGTTGGAGATATGGTGCCGCTGCTGCACAGATAAACTATCCCTAATTATGACAGTGATGCTGCAGCTTCTGTTCATGGAGAATGAGTCAGAGCTTTCCCAAGGGCAAGGATCAGTTGCAGGTCAAGGAGGAAAAGACCAACTGCAGTGTTTTTAAATCCTCATAAATCACAGTAGATCAGCTTGGTTTAACTGGGCTGTGCATCACATCACACAGAATAGAAATACTGAAGCATAAACAACATTATTGCTGTTCTAGTACCACAGCAAATAAATAGCATACTTGGCATATTACAAATTTTAGAACTTGTTGAAATCCAGTGAGGTTGATGAGCAGGAGATTCAGGGCAGATTTTAAAAGCACCTCTTCGCACAGTGCAGAATTAACTTGAGGAGCACACAGCCATAGGTGGTAGCGATCACCGTTAGCTTTAAAGGGAGATTGGTCACATTCATGAAAGACAGGCAAATCAGTGGCCACTGGCCATGGCTAAATGGAACCTCCCTGCCAAGATAGAAGCCCTGTTCACAAGATACAGTGTATGCACGTAACAATCTGTGTGTACTGTGTACTTGTTTTTGTAAAGCAAACACACATTGGCGCTTTTTGACGAACAGCTGTACACGCGTGCATGCAGATTGTACAGGCATTCACTGTAACTTGTGGACAACGCTGCTGTAACAGTTGCTAAGGGACAACAACAGGAGACAATTCTGGCTTCTGTGCCCTTTCCTGTAGCCCTTCCTGGGTGTCTAGTTAGCCACTGTGGAATGCAAGATGCTAGACTAGATGGGCTTTTAGTCAGATCCACCAGCCTTTTTTGTTTGTTTGTTTTCTTCCGTTAAATCTTATTCTAGAAGCATTCAGTACCAGAAATAGCTACTTTTTAATCTGCCACCTTCTGAACTTCCAACTTTTCTCCATGCTGGTGGAATAGTCTATCCCAAAGGCCCACTGGACAATCTTTGGTCACTTTGTTCTAATTGTTAAATGAATATCTGTTGCTTAACAAGTCTTATTAGCCTACTCATAAGTACTAGTTTTCAGGCTGAGGATGTATTATATTTCTACAAAACAGCCTACTCTTTGGAGGCTAAGGGAAAGAAGAAATCCAGAAACATATTCTCCCCTCCCCAAACCCAGCCATGACGGGACTGATTGTCACACAGTGTGAATACGTTTTGCCCACAATATGTATTTGCTTTTTGGACAGATCTCCTGAAATACAAACAGGGCATAAAAACTGCAATCTATGACCAGACATAGGGTGTAACCTGGACAAAATAGTAAAAAAAATTTTGCGGGGGGGGGGGGGGGAGTTTAATGGCAGCCATAGGGAGAGGCCCAGTTAGGATTGGGGGCACAGCACTAGTAGAAAGGGGGCTTAACCCTTTCATTCCACATGCATCTCAGGCTTCTACTAGTTCTGGAAGGGGGAAAAGCCTAGCACCCACTCTTGAACTTGCTGGGACATCATTTCAGCCAACCTTCCAGCATTTCACCTTAGTTAGGCCCATACATATTAGTGTAATATTACAAATATATCTGTCAGGTCTGTGCAAAATTGAGGCAGCAAGGTAGTTGTCAATAGTTGTCAGAAGGCGTGCCTTAGCACATTGGTAGAGATTTATTGTGTGGAAATGGAAGCTTTCCATGGCGTGGCTGTTAATAACATCCAATTAACCCTCAATTAAAGGGATAGGACATTTTTCTTCCAGGCAGTTGACAGCCTGAATTCCCAGAAACAACTCCACAGGAAGTTTAACTGACTTCCATCTCTTCATTATCAGCCATATTGTCCTATCCACTTGTAAAGAAAGAAGCTTTTTATAACTCTTTGTGTCTTTCACATTAATTCCTGAGAAGAAGTAGGCTGAACCTGTTATAAATTTTCCCACAGAGGCTGGGTTAAGTAATTGGGGATCCCAGATTTGATAAGCGCTAGGGTTGGCTAAAATGGTCGACTACCTATAGGCTGTCTGCCATACAGCCCGATATTTTTGCCATCAGGTCTGTGGTACCTTGGCCTTGTTGTTCTACAACTAGATTCCAGGAACTTCTGATCAAAACTAGTGAAGGGCCCTCCAACCCACCTTTGCCTGTCAGCCTGGCGGGAGAAACAATGGGGGAATGATGTCAGACTGTGTGCTGATGTCGCATCCAGGTCTGTGACATAAGATGTTGGCCAATACTCAACAAACTCTATGATCATACCATAGAGTTTCTAGACCGTCATTGATATGTGCTGACATCACTTCCAGGCTTTTGCAAGGATGTGATGTTGTTGGCATGTAGCCCTGACATCATTTCTGTTCTTTGCCCCACCCCCAAGCTCCCAGGTATGCCAGGCTACCACCTGGCATTTCTATTTAAGTGGCATGACTGGGTGGGGCTTAGTTGAGGCTCCAGCCAGGGTGAAAATAAGCTGGTCTGGGCCAGTATGCAGTGCTGGTAACAAAGTGGCTAAAGCCGTACAATCCATCTTCTGTTTCAGTGCCCTAGAGAGAGATAGTAGGTAGCAAGAAATCTAAGTTGCTTTCACCCGTGGTTGCCCCTGAGTACTCCCAATGGAAATACCCATCAATATTACTTCAGAGGGGGAAAAGCCACTCAAAATGCTATCATGAAAATGAATGACAGGATCTCTGGAGAAAACTTACAGGGTCGGTAGCCAAGTCCACATACTACAATTTTGGACTATTCTGATTTAAAGACTGTTGAGATTCACAATATTATTTCAATATTTCTCCGTTCCAAGTGATTTGCGGTTTGAAAGACGAGATGTCCTGAAACCAGTTTACTGAAACTGATCCACCAACTACAAAGGCTGGAATGTTGTGTTTCAGTTTACAGAGACAACCCTGTAGTATCAAAATATTTTGGATTTTAAGATAGGCTTCGGGCCTACTGACTTTGCGGGGCCTAACCAGGCTGAAATCCAAGAATTCCAGTTTTGACTGGGTGTTTTATTGAGCTGACAGAGTAGTTTAGCTATTTCAGCCATAGCACCACTTACTCTGACGTTTTGTAAACTGACAAGTGTCGTATTAAAGTATATTACAGCATACTAAATCATAGTGTGAAAAAGACAAAAATCAGACTTAAGGATCAAATTAGACAAGGCACTGGGAGATCTGTGACTGGGTTCCAACAGTTTAAAAGGCGAATAGAAGCTGCACAGATGCTTGACACAGATTTGTGTGGAGCTTTTTCCTCTATATGTAGTTTTACCAATTGAAACCAACTCCCCCCCCCCCCCCCCGCCCCGTAGTACAGGGCACAGGAAGCTGGAATTAAGATTGCTGGGGAAAAGATCAACAACCTCAGATATGCAGATGATACCACTCTAATGGCAGAAAGTGAAGAGGACCTAAAGAGCCTCCTGCTCAGAGTAAATCTTTCCCTCTCTGCAGTCCTGATGCGAACTGCTCTCCTGTGTGGCTTTTATTAGCATTTTCTACATATTTTTAAAGGCTGGGGGATCCAGTCACAGATATCCCTGTGTCTCATCCATTTTTTAAAAAACTCTGAAATGATTTGACTAAGTGCAACAATCGTGTTTTAACTCGGTTGAGAGAGAAGCTGTCATGTTCTGTGCTGTAGAACCGTCGTGATTGTGTAGAGGTTACAGGCTGCAAGCCTACTTAGTGGGGCCATTTAAACAGCCCAGGAGGAACAAGCTGAGTCCAGTGGTCCATGCTTGCTGTAGGGTTGCCAGCTCCCTGGTGGGGCCCGGAGGTCTCCCGGAATTACAGTTGATCTCCAGAATACAGAGATGACTTCCCCTGGAGAAAATGGCTCTTCTGGAGGATGGTCTCTATGGAATTATATCCTGCTGAGGTCCCCCCCCCTTCCTCAGACTCCACCCATATATATCCAGGAATTTCCCAACCTACAGTTGCCAACCATAAGAAGTGAAGATGACAAAGGCCTTGTAGGCTCACCCAACACCTCCTTTTATGCTGCTGGCCATGTCCCAGTTGGGTGGCCCCTGCACTGACAGATGTGATAAGTAAGGCTTTGCCTGGAGAAAATGGCAGCATTGGCAGCTGGACTCTGTGGTATTATACCAGCTGAGCTCCACCCTCCTCAGGCTGCACCCCCTAAAATCGCCAGGTACTTTCCAACCCAGAGTCGGCAACCCTACTAAGCTGTGCTAGGAGGTGCCGGTGCACAAAGTTTTAGCTGGCTGCTCACAGGTTTCAGCATCCCACCCACAAACCCCTTTTCTCTCCATTGGAAACAATGGATGAGGGCACCTCTTTCTGGGGCCCATAGAATTGGACCCCCTGGTCCAATCTTTTTGAAACTTGGGAGGGTTTTTTGAGAAGAGGCACCAGCAGCTATGCTGAAAATGTGATGCCTCTACTTCAACTCCCCCCCCAAGCCCCAGGTACCTTCAGATCAATTCTCCATTATAGCCTATGGGGCCCATTGGCTATAATGGGGCCCCATAGGTTATAATGAAACAAGGAAAAATTGATTAATTTTTTTTTTTGCACACCCCTATTATGCTTTTCAGTATGATCTAAAAGCTGCCTTGAGTCACAGGAAAAGTGGGACATAAATATTTGAATAAAGAGGTAGTTTGGGCAGGTTGATAACATTTAAACAACTTCCTGTTTGTTAGGTTAGGCAGAGTTCTGACAGTGATTGTTCCTCCTCTGTTATACTTGACCTGTAATGCTGGTTGTCATGTTTCACTAAAAAAAAAACCAAAGTAGACTGCAAGAGCTCCCCCCCCCCCTCCAGGTGCTGGTATGTTTTCTAAAGCTCAGCGCATAGGGTTGCCAAATGAAAAAATCCTACTGGCAGGGGAGCGTCCTGCTGCTCCGGGAGCCGGTCGAGAACGTGCGCGCACGCGCGCCACCGGATCATCACCGGAAGTGACGTCACACGCTGGGCGGGGTTCCCCCCGGGCCCCGATTCCCTGGCGTCTGGGAATGGAGCCTCCGGGGCGGGGGATTTCCGCCCTACCGGGGGAGTTGGCAGCCCTATCAGCGCAGGGTGACGGTCTGAGGCCAGATCTACCAACATAGTGGACTGGGGTGGGTAGACCTGTTCTCCGGATGCCTGATCTACTCTCATAGAGGACAACATTTTCTGTAATGAAATTTGACTTGATTCTGTGTTCTCTTGTAATGTTTAAATGATTCTTAAAATATAGTTTAAATCTAGTTTAAAAGAATTCATTCTGAGATTTTTACAAGGTTATAGGAATAATCTAAAAACTAATTTATGCAATAGTCAAATGTAGACTCGCTCACAACTTCAATGCTACTGGCTTTTTTCGCTCACAAGGTAGAATTTTTGCTCACAACACTGTGAAGCTTAAAGGGAACACTGTTCATGAGGCAGCTCATCAGGATATTCCCTGCTACTTCAGAGGTCCAATCTGCCCCTGTAGTCAGTGGTGCCTCTAAGATGTTACAGTAATGATTTCAAATTAAGGGGACTGAAAATTAGTGCTTTAGTGATACTTAAAAGGTAAAGGTAAAGGTTCCCTTGCTCGAAAGCCAGTCGAATCCAACTCTAGGGTTGCGGTGCTCATCTCCGTTTCAAAGCCGAAGAGCCAGCGCTGTCCAAAGACATTTCCGTGGTCATGTGGCTGGCATGACTAAACACCAAGGCACACGGAACGCTGTTACCTTCCCACCGAAGTCGTACCTATTTATCTACTTGCAATTTCTTGCTTTTGAACTGCTAGGTTGGCAGGAGCTGGAACTAGAGACGGGAGCTCTCACTCCGTCTTGCGGCACCCGGGTCTCGAACTGCTGAACTACCGACCTTCCACAGCCTGCAGTTCCACAGCCTGCAGCCTTAACCACTTGAGCCACCGCAGCTCCCTTAGTGATACTTGCAATGGTATTATTTGGGTTGTTGTAATTCTCTCAGAATTACAATTGATTCCCACTCTACAGAGATCAGTTGTCGTGCCCGTCCCCCTCCCCCCCCAGGGTTAAATGACAATTTCAAAGGAAAGGGCTGTATTGCATCGCATCTCAACTGAGCTCCCTCGCTTCATCAAAGTCCACCTTCTCCAACCCTCCAGAAATTTCCCAAGCTGGGACTGGCAATCCTAGATATTATAGCCACCTCTCCCTTGTAGTATAGTGATTTCCGCAGGCGGAAGGACATGCAGCCACAGAGGGCCACTTTCTCGCCTCCCCCCCCCCCCCCCCCCCCGCAGCAGCCTGAAATCCCCATCCCAAATCCAGTTCCCGGGGCTCCAGAACAAGATTTGGGGGGCATTTCAGGCTGCTGTGGGAGGGGGGGAAGTGAGAAAGTTGTGCTCCATGATCGAATATCCTTCTGCCTGCAGAAATGCTCCAGTGGATCTATCTAAGCCAGTATCTGTGCCTGCTCTCGTTTCAACGGTTGGTACAAATGGGCCCTGAATCACGAGACTGCTTGATGGTGCATATGTGAGTATCAGCCTGTCTTTAAGTTCGTACATCTGTGATTGCCTTATACAGCATCAGTTGATTGGTCCACCTGCTTCAGTATGGTATCCTTCTGACTCCAATATATCAGGTAGAGAAAAGCCTTTCCCCACACCTGTTACCTAAGATCCTTTAGCCAGTTTGGTGTAGTGGTTAAGTGCGTGGACTCTAATCTGGGAGAACCGGGGTTGATTCCCCACTCCTCCACTTGCACCTGGCTGGATGATCTTGGGCAAGCGGTAGTTCTGATAAGAGCTGTTCTTGAAAAAGAGCAGTTTCTGTCAAGAGCTCTCTCAGCCCCACCCACCTCACAGGGTGTCTGTTGTGGGGAGGGGAAGGGAAAGGAGTTTGTAAGCCGCTCTGAGACTCCTTTGGGTAGTGAAAGGCGGAGTATAAATCCAATCTCTTCTTCTTCTTCTTTATCTGGAGGTGACAGAGGTTTAGCTGGGATTGGGACCTTCTAAATATTGTGCGTGTGGTCTGCAAATGATCCATGGCTTCTCTTCTAGCCTTTTTTTTTCTGCAAGGGAGCCATAAATCAAAGCCAAAGCATGGGAGGGCACCCTCTTCAGGGCTCCGACCCCCACGCAGGATGGGTTTTGCATCCAGTCTACTGATCCAGGGAGCAGGCATATGAACAGCACAAGCGAGGGAGGGAGGCAGAAGTGCAGGAGTGCTGTGTCATAGCCAGGGCCGTGGGGTCTCTCATGATTTCTACAAAGGTCACGACTCCCAGCTGCCTGTGTCAGAGGCCACCCAGGGTTTATGAAGTGGATTTAGCTTTTTTTTCTCCCTGCATACTTTGGATTGCAAATAATGCCGTGGTCTTCTGTGTAACAGAATGGTTCTTGGGGCTCCTTCCCCTCTTCAGCATCTTCCCTGCAGATGCAAAACCACATCTGCATTCTTCCTCTTTCTGTCTCGTTCTCTCTTCCCACTGGAATCTTTCCTAGGCTTTCCCTCTTCACATTTTGGAGAGAAGCCACATTCCCCTTCCGGAATGATGCCGCCTGGCCAAAAAGATTTAGCTGTCCTCATTCCTTCTCCTTCCATCCCACTTCCATGCCCTCTGCCTAGGGTGGATTGCTGAAGGAAGAACTTGGGTCCTAAATATTGGGAGAAGGACTTTTAAATATTTCAGATAAATATACATTGAAATGGCTACTACGAGGACACAATTGCTGAGGGAGATTTTACGTAATCCCAAGATTCTCCTGTGGGTCTACTTTTGTAATAATTGGCAGCTTTAACAAAAAATAAAAGTAGAGCAAAACATTTACATGTAAGAGAAGTTTATACTAATGCCTAAGGTTTGCAGGGCTTTACTGCTCCAATTTATATACCCAAGGCCTGATAGTTGTTTTCTCTTTCATGGCTGTGGTCACACGGAGCATTAGCCATGCTACAGAGACGGAAGATAGGCAGATTTTCTGGGCGTGATCAAACTGCAACATCTGGGAAGCGTAGAGCTCCCATGGTGAACCCGAGGCTTCCCGCCGAAGATGCGCCGTAAAAAACTAGTACCTCCGAGGTACTACCGTGTTTCCCCGAAAATAAGACACCGTCTTATATTTAATTTTTCTCAAGAAGACACACTAGGGCTTATACCACAAATGCATAGAAATCCTGCTAGGGCTTATTTTTGGGGTAGGTCTTATTTTCGGGGAAACAGGGTAGTTTCCGGAAACCGCGGGGCAAGGGCGGGCGTCTGATCACGTTTCCGGTGGCAGCTTGTGGCATCCGGCGCCCGCCCCTGTCCCGTCGCGAAAAGGTTTTTTCCCCCCAAGTCTCCATGGGATGTGCACAAACACCCAACGGCGCATATGCACACTTCGGTAAAAAAAAAAAAAACCCCGCCGCGCCGCTTCTTTGCCATGCCACAGGATTGACGTACGATCAGCACCTCCCCCCGAACCACTGGACGTCAGCGGGACGTTTGATCTGGCGGCCGCACAGTAGTTCGCTCCGGGGCAAACAGCCACGCCTCCCCACCCGCAATATCCGGCCCATGGGACCGGGGGCCATGTAGACTTTTCTGCAAAACTTGGGATTATTTCCTGTTTCTTCTCACCTGTCCTGTTGTAGAACTTAGGGATGGGCCATGGCTCAGTGATTGTGCTTTTGCATGAACCCGGATAGCCCAGGCTAGCCTGATCTTGTCAGATCTTGGAAGCTAAGTGGGGTCAGCCCTATTAGGATGGGAGACCACCAAGGAAGTCCAGGGTCGCTACAGAGAGTCAAGCGATGGCAAACCATCTCTGAAAGTCTCTTGCCTTGAAAACCCTATGGGGTTGCCATAATTCAACTGCAACTTGACAGCAAAAAAAGAAAGAACGAACGAAAAAACAGAGAGGACCAATGTTCCTGCTAAGCTGTGGTGTCTTGTGAGCAAAAATTCTACTTTGTGAGCTACTGGCATTAAAGTTGTGAGCAACTAATTTGACTACTGAATAAATTAGTTTGCTCTGGAGCCCTCCTTCCTGAGCTAAGACAAAAATGTGTGAGCTGGAGGCTAAAAAAACCCTATGAGCTAGATCACGTTAACTCAGCTTAGAGGGAACACTGGAGAGGACCTAGGAAGAACTTTATATTCTGTGCATGGAAGTACTTCTTCACCAAGGAGTAATTAACACATGGAATTCACTACCACAGGAAGTGGTGGTAGCTGCAAGCACTGACAGCTTCACAAGGGGGTTAGATAAACATATGGAGCAGAGGTCCATCAGTGGCTATTAGCCACAAGGTATAGATGGAACACTCTGTCTGGGGCAGTCGTGCTCTGTATTCTTGGTGCTTGGGGGGCACAGTGGAAGGGCTTCAGGAGTTCTAGCCCCACTGGTGGACCTCCTGATGGCACCTGGTTTTTGGCCTCTGTAACACAGAGTGTTGGACTGGATGGGCCGTTGGCCTGATCCAGCATGGCTTCTGTTATGTTCTTATGGAGTGGAAGGATACAGGACTGTGGAATAAGTATAGATATTCAAGGTCTTTTTAAAAAATGTGTTTGGTAAAATCTGAAGTGTGTCAAGAATAGTTGGCTACCTCGAAATTCTAAGCGGTCATTCATATAAATAATGTTCTGGGTTAGCTTGGCGAGATATCTGCCAAGCGTTACTGTGCCAGAGAGCCTACCACCAACTGGAAAGACCCTTGGCCCATCCACTTTGGAAGACTGGCCCAGAGACATGGCTACTCCACAGGGGCCTCTGGGATGATAATCCCTGTTTTTACTTTGGGAGGGAAGATGCCATGGTCAAATATCAGAAGCCAAGCAGGGTCACTACTTGGATGGCGAGAGAGCCAAGGAAGGCTCTGCAGAGGAAGGCCATGGCAAACCACCTCTGCTTCTCCACTTGCCTTGAAAGCCCCTTGCTGGGGTTGCCTTGAGTCAGTTGCAACTTGACAGTACTCACATACATAGTTTTATTTTATTTATTTTGAAACACATTCACCCCACCTGTCTCCTATAAAGTAGGACCACAAGGCAGCTCACAATAAAAGTCACTCTAAAGAAATATAACAATGGAAATAATCTCACAGGACAAGGCTCAGATCACAGAGGCATGTGAAGGTGAGGAGATGCTGGAGAGAATAAGGCAGTAGTTCTCTCTGGCTACCTGTAACCCTGCCAGTTTGGTGTAGTGGCTAGCAGCGTGGACTAATCTAGGAGAACCAGGTTTGATTCCCCACTTCTCCACATGCAGCTGCTGGTGTGACCTTGGGTCAGTCAGTTTGGTGTAGTAACCTTGGGTGTGACTGCTGATGTGTGACCTTGGGTGTGACTGCAGCTGCTGGTGTGACCTTGGGTCAGTCAGTTTGGTGTAGAGCCAGTTTGGTGTAGTGGTTAAGTGTGCGGACTCTAATCTGGGAGAACCGGGTTTGATTCCCCACTCCTCCACTTGCACCTGGCTGGATGACCTTGGGCAAACCGTAGCTCTGGCACAGCTGTTCTTGAAAAAGAGCAGTTTCTGTCAAGAGCTCTCTCAGCCCCACCCACCTCACTGGGTGTCTGTTGTGGGGAGAGGAAGGGAAAGGAGTTGGTAAGCCGCTCTGAGACACCTTTGGGTAGTGAAGGGCGGGGTATAAATCCAATCTCTTCTTCTCTTCTTCTTCATAAGTTCTTTCAGAGCTGTTCTCTCAAGGGCAGTTCTCGGGAGAGCCCGCTCAGCCCCACCTACTTCACAGGGTGTCTGTTGTGGGGAAGGGACGGGAAAGGAGATTGTAAGCCCCTCTGAGACTCCTTCAGGTAGTGAAGCGTGGGGTTATAAATCCAATCTTTTCTTCTCTTCTGCTAATATTTTGTGCATAACAAAGATACATGCATGACGTATACAGTATAGAAGAATCACACATGGAGTGTCCTTTTCTAAAACCTGTCCAGAAACTGGTGCTTTCACTTGCTGTCCTACGATAAGCCAGTTTAGGAAGTGCAGAACACCTTCTTGGCTTCTGCTGTCCATTCCGTAGTACCTGGCCAGAGTCACCTGTCTTCAAGTAACTCCTCCCCACCCACCATCTGTTAAGCATGCAATATTATAGTGTTCTCCATGAGACACTGGCCCCAGGGAAATGACTCTGCCAGGCCTGCTGCTCTCTTACTAAGCCTCCCAGAACACTTTCTTTTATGCTCTTGAGAAGATTACTAAATGTTCCAAATAGAAGAGGAAATATTATTTCCACGTGATCTTTGGAATCCATTTGGTACCACCATCGCAGGGACTATCCCTCCTCCTGTGCCCAGAGACATTATGCTCTGTTGTTCTAGGCTGGCCCTAGTCATAGTCTCTGTATTCCTGAACATCACAACATCATTATTGTAAAGGTGTCCTTGGAAGCCACAGACACTGTATTGTTTTTCTTAGGCCAGTTTGAATCTTACTGCAAAAAACGTCTGTTGCCAAACTTCTCTTTGCGGCAGCATCAAACTTTTTGAGATTCTACAAAAATGCTCTGGGCCGTTTCTTGGGGTCAGGGATTTTTGCCGTTGGCAAAGCTGACAGGATTTTGCAACACTGGCCCATCTTCATACGGCTTCTGGATCCGTTAACTCTGAATGTAGCAAAATGGGGTTATTCATAGCAGGAGGTCTAAGTAGCCTTGAATGCAGCCTTGGGCAGTTTCTTTTTTGGCTGTGGCCTTATTTGGAGCCACGTGCCCTGTAAGAAAACGAGAAGGAGGGGTGGCAATATTTCCTCTGACGCTTCAGCTATACTCCAGCGCTTGTTGCTCTGATGGGATATATTTTGTTTGTTTGTGTGGCATTTTTGTCCCACTTTTCTCACCAGTGGGAACCCAAGGTGGCTTACGTCTCCCAAAAATACCAATACAGTTTACAGAAATAATTTAAATGAACAAAATATAGTGAAAACTAACTGTGGGGGGGGGAGTGCACACAACATCCTGGGCTGACCTGTTATCCACTGGCGGCCCTTCAAGGCCCTGGGCTGTGAGCCACAAGCAAAGAGCCTTTTTCGCTCTTGCCCTAGGGCTTGTGCACAAGGGCTAGGGGTTGCCAACGTCCAGGTGGGTCCTGGAGTCCTGGATTCACAGCCGATCTCCGGACTACAGAGACCCGTTCCCCTGATGAAAAATGACAGCTTCGGAAGGCAGACTCTATGATATCCCATCCCTGCTAAGCTTTCCAGCAGTTCCTAGAGTGGTCTGTTGGCGGTTCTGGGCATTCCCTGAAAGCAACGTAAGACCATTGCCTCATGCCCCCCATAACCCTGCCCCCCTCCAGGCTCCCACAGGTCAACCCTGTTTGGCTCTCAGCAGCTGTTGCAAAAATACCTTTTCCTGGCTGGTAACTTTGTGGGAAACTCCCAGGAGCCACTCCCAGCCTGAGCAGACAATATTGACCTAGACGGCCGGGCTAAGTATAAGGTAGATTATATGGGAGTAGGGCAGATCCAGCTTCTATCACTCGTATGGTCGTTTAGCATTAACACGTACGTAATCCCCTACTAGGAGCTGCGGTGGCTCAAGTGGTTAAGACGCTGAACTGCAGGCTGTGGAAGGTCGGTAGTTCAGCAGTTCGAGACCCGAGTGTGCCGCATGATGGAGTGAGCTCCCGTCTCTAGTTCCAGCTCCTGCCAACCTAGCAGTTCGAAAGCAAGAAATTGCAAGTAAATAAATAGGGACCACTTCGGTGGGAAGGTAACAGCATTCCGTGCGCCTTGGTGTTTAGTCATGCCGGCCACATGACCACGGAAACGTCTTCGGACAGCGCTGGCTCTTGGGCTTTGAAACGGAGATGAGCACCGCAACCCTAGAGTCGGACTCGACTGGCTTTCGAGCAAGGGAACCTTTACCTTTTTAATCCCCTACTGCCACTCCTGCTTTATACAGAACTGAGGTAAACCCTGGTTAAAACAGATGGGTCTGCGGCTGTAAAGTATAGTTTGCACCTCATGTGTTGTTTTTTATTACATTTATATATGTAATTTATTATTATTTATTTATATATGTATTTGTTTAAATATTTATATCCTGCCTTTCCCCTATGGCTCAGGATGGCTTACAATTCCAAGATTAAAAACATAAAAATATAGCAAATCCCCATTAACACACACACACACCGATAAAATATCTGCAGATAAAGCCGGGTCATAGGGTAGCATATATCTCCTCCTCCTCCATTTTATTCTCACAACAGCCTTGTAAGGTAGGTTAGGCTGAGAGAGGATGACTGGCCCAGGGTCACCTGGTGAGCTTCTATGGCAGAGTGGGGGACGTGAACCAGGGGCTCCCCGATCTCAGTCCAGCATCCTAATTTTAGGATTGTTTCAGATCTTTTTGTCTTAATTAAGAGACAATAATGCTTTCAGAACAGCCATGTGGTGGTGGTGGAAAGTTCCATCAAGACGCAGCCAGCTTATGGCCACCCTGTAGGGTTTCCAAGGTAAGAGACTAACAGAGGTGGTTTGCCATCGCCTGCCTCTGCATAGCAACCCTGGACTTTCTTGGTGGTCTCCCATCCAAATACTAACCAGAGCCAACTCTGCTTATCCTGAGATCTCTCAAGATCAGGCTAGCGTGGGCCCATCCTGGTCAGGACAACCATGTAACAGGGGCCAACGATAAGCGCTACTTGTATAGACAGTAGATTTTGGGCTGAGAGATGAGTTGTTGGTTGAGGACATAGTTGCAGGTCCAGCATAACCCCTCCCAGGTTATATGAAAATCCTAATTATATATATGAGAGGGCAGAGTTTTTCTAAACACTTTGAGCTCCTCTCATGTAAAAACCGTAAGGGCTCCCAGAAAATAAGAGATCTCTCTGAGGGTATGATAGGAAAAATAGTCAAGTTCAGATTTCTTCCAATCCTGGCTTTTTCCTAGAGCTGCCATTTTTGTAAATGGATCTGGAATCAGATGCACGAAGGCATTTAACACTTCACCACCCGATAAGCAAGAAGGGTCGCCATTGACAATGTCAGTTTTGGTGGGGAATTCAAAAACAGAGGAAGAACTGCCTCCCCCTCCATTGAACTCTGGCATACCAGCAGGTAAAGTAATGAACCGGCACCCCATTAATCATTTAAAGATTATTTGACCTCGGTATCTTTTATGTTATATTTCATTAACGAATGCCACGATCAGGTTTCCATTTCACCTTACACGTTTTGTTACTTAAGCCTGTTCTTACCTGCAGGTGTCATTTTAATCCTTTAAATCCTGTTAACGTTTTCAGCACGATGACAGGTGAATTTTGATTCCTCTGTAATAATCTCAGCAACTGGAAAGGGCCTGCTTAGCGTTAGTGTTGTCTGCCTCTTGTCTTTTCCTGCTTCAAGGTGCAGTACGGAAGATCAAAAGATGATAACAGTTCGTCATCCGAATGATCGCTCTCTCTTCTGCACGGCTCCCGATCAAGGACATCTAATGGAGCCGGCAGGAAATGGTCTCGTTCAAGATAGAATCTGTTGTGAAGTTCTCAAGCCCAGGCCCCCATGAAAAAGAATGGGAGCTGAATTGCAAGACCGCTGCTGGGCTGGACCTGAGGGTGTACTTCCCAATCAGTGATCAGCATTCAGTAGCGGTTGACTGATTCGAGAATGAAGCAGGCACACCAGTTGATCCCTGATGCAGAGATCTCTCGATTGGACTGGGAATGCTAAATGTGCACAAAGGTGAACCCCGGTCATAGTTCAAAATGAAGATTGCTTCTGCACTGATGGGCGGGGAAAGCCCCCCTCCCCAACTGCTGGGGAAGCAGCAGCAAGCAGAGTGGAAGGGACCCCAGGAGTCATCTAGTCAAACTCCCTGCACAATGCAGGAAATTCGCAGCTACTTCCGCCCCGCCCCTCCCCCAGTGGCCCCTGCCCTGGTGTGATGTAGTGGTGAAGAGCATCAGACTCAAATCCAGAGAACCGGGTTTGATTCCCCACTCCTCCTCCACTTGAAGCCTGCTGGGTGACCTTGGGCCAGTCACTGTTCTCTCAGAACTCTCTCAGCCCCACCTGCCTCACAAGGTGACTGTTGTGGGGAGAGAAAAGGAAGGAGATTTGTAAGCTGCTTTAAAACCCCTTAAGGTAGAGAAAAGCTCCTCTACGAGGCACAAAACCTCCAGGATCTGTGGGCCGATCTGGTCTGGAGGAGAATGCCTTCGTGACCCCAGAGTGGCAATCAGCATTACCCTGGGCCTAAAAGAAAGGGCCACAAGAGCCAAGCACTGGCTTGTCCCTTCCCGCCCTCCTCATGAGTGGGGGTGGGAAGGGATGGCATATATACCCCCTGTCTCCACACTGCTTAGTGTTGACACTGCCTCCCACTCTGCCCCTCCCCCTTTCCCTTCCTTTTTCCGTCTGTTGTGTTGTGAAGTGGCGATGTACTGATCATTGTGCAAGAACTGCCCCCACCCCCAGACCCAATTCCCCTCAAATGGCGTGGCCCCGCCCCCAGCGTGCGACGTCACTTCCGGGTGACGCGCGTGGGGTGGTGGGGTTTCCCTCGGGCCCGATTCTGCGCTGGGCGGAAGTCGGGCCTTGAAAGCGAGGGGAAATCCGCCCCCCCGGGGGGATTTGGGAACCCTACCCAACACACACACACCCTTCCCCCCTTCCCAGCTGTGCTGGAGTGCAGAGCTGCACTGCAAATCACCTGTGAAGGGGGAGAGGGAAACCTTTAAGATGTTAAAAGGGAGGGGAATGCAGAGCTTTGTGCCACCATTTTGAGGAGCTTAGCTCTGCCCCCCTCAGCAGAGTATTTATTTATTTAAACATTTCTAACCTGCCTTTCTTCTTGGGTCAAGGTGGCTTACAATGATAGTGAAAACGTCCCCGGCTGGAGCCAAAGATAAAAATAGCAAGCCCCAAATCCCCCCCTCCTAAAGTATGCCTGCTGTTCAAACCCCCTCAAAAGCCTTGGCCGACAGCCAGGCCTTACATAACCTCCTGAAGATTGTCAAGGAAGGGGCCCCCTCACCTTCAGGGAACCCATTCCACAGACCTGGAACCACAATGGAAAAGTACCAGACTCTGATCGATCCCAGGGGGGCCACCCTAACTAGTGGGACAGCCAACAAGATGGCTGCCTGACTGAAGTCCTTCAAATATGCGGGTCCCAGGTCATGAAGGGGTTTAAAGGTCATAACCAGCACCTTGAATTGAACCCAGAAACAGATTGGCAGCCAATGAAGCTGTTCCAAAGTGAGCAAGTTAATGTTCCCAGTGGCTAGCCCTTAACAGTAGTGTGGGCGGCCACATTCTATACCAGTTATAGTTTCCTGCTTGCTTCAAGGGCAACCCTACATACAGCGCGTTGCAATAATCCAGCCCCAAAGCTCATATAACAGCTTCACATGTGTGTGTATGCACACATGTATGGTCGCAGGGGGGCAATTTTCACCAATTCCCCTCCCATTCTAGATCCCCACATCATGACCAGTGTGCTGTTCCTGGGCCTGGACACTGTGTGAAGCATTTCAGAGAGAGCAAGGACCTACAAGGGATTGGGGAACTTCTGATTCGCAAACCGAATTTCAACTTGCAAATTGCTGGACTTTGGTCTATTATCACGGGCACAAGACTCGCAACAAACTCATTAAGTGTGTTACGTCGTACGAATGATGTTCTTTGTTTCCCAAAAAAAACAGAAATAAAGGGAAAGACCAATTTTGAGTAAAATTATAACTTGTTGTCTTGCTTCTTTATAAAATTTAACGTTTTGCAGCTCAGGCCTAAACACAGTTATAGCTTCTGAGCCTATTGACTTCAACGAAGTTAGGAGGGGTGGTATTGCTGTGCTTAGACTGGCACTATTTACCTCTTCATTCTTCCAAAGACAGGTTGTATGGCATTTTTCATTTTTTGGCATAGCAAATTCTAACACTCATTGTTATATACAGTATAAGTGGTGGTACTGAATAGGTGTATTTTCCCTGTAGGTCAGTTAAATATCAAAGGATCTAATGTTGGCGTTTGCCCTGATTTTTCTGTTGCTAACATGACCTTCTTTCAACATCTCCAGTCGGTGGTCATGATAGGCCAGAGTCCTGTGCACATTGTCTTGGAAGTAACTCCAAATGAACTCATTAGGTCTGACGTCTCAGCAAACAGGAATACGATCAGGTTGCATTTCTGTTGTACCCAAAGCAATTAACCGTATTGTGGCGCCATAGAAACTCACCGTATTTATTCACTGTAGCGTAAGCTTTTGTCAATGAAGCGAGAGTTATACTACTTAAGTTAATGTCAGGAGGGGGGATTAAGTTAGTCAGTTTGAAAACCTTTGCAACCTTTGGCACAAACGGCGCTATTTTTGTTGAAAGCAGAAGCAAAGAAAAGCAAAGAATTGTCTGACCTAGTTATAAAGAAAACGGTCTTTGATCTGAGTGCCGCAGGTGTTATCCCCAATTTTGAACTTAGCATCTTACAGGACGTGTTACATCAGTATTAAATATGATCAAGGAAGGATTGCATTTTGGTGTTAATATACTTGTTACCCCAGAACTTTTTATGATGGCCAAACTTGAAATTCAAACCATTTTAGAAATGTTTTATAGGTACATATTCACCTATTTTCTTTCTCTCTTTTTGGAACAGCTAACATGCCTGAGAATTATCCCAAGCATCTTGGAGATGTGGTGGATTTTATTCAAGCGACCATCAAAAGACTGAAGAGGTCACCTGATAAACCAGCTCAGTTTTTTTCTAGACGGGAAAGAAACCGGCAAAATTCAGCAAAGAAGAATAATAATTCCAGCAGCAGAAAGGGACGGAGAGGCCCAAAGGCCAAAAACCGGGATTGTGTCCTACAAGAGATACACTTAAATGTGACTGACTTGGGTTTGGGATACCCCACCAAAGAAGAGCTCATTTTCCGATACTGTAGTGGGACGTGTGAGTCCGCCGTAACCCTATATGACCAAATTTTAAACAATTTAACTCAAAATAGAAAGTTGGTCAGTGACAAAATCAGACCACAACCTTGCTGCAGGCCTATTGCTTTTGATGACGACCTTTCGTTTTTGGACGATGACCTAACAACTTACCATATATTAAGAAAACATTCCGCTAAAAAATGTGGATGCGTGTGACGTCCTTTTGTGTCCGGACAGTGCTATGCTCTTGGAAGGGACCAAGGCTCCCGAAGAGGTGGGGTGATGGCTGAAAAGGAAGGAAGAGGACCAAGCAGACAGGAGAACAGTGGTCACGGGAGCCTGGTTAGTTGAAAATCCCGTACAGGAGGATTGGATAAGAGGCGACAGCCGGGGCTTTTTTGTTTCTACAGGAAGGCAAAACACTAGGCGGCAAAGCTCAGGGGTGGAGATCCAGGATTGGATGGAGATAATCTACACCGTTTGCTTGAGGTGACCCATCATTGGCAATACTTGGCTAGGCACGTGCTTAACAACACAACTTCCGTTCAATAACTTGCTTCGCTCTTAATTTTTCCAGTCCTAGAACTGGAAGTAAACAACCAATTGCCACTGGTCTTCTTAACTCCAATATATAGGCACAATTTGACCTTTACATTTAAGAGAGGCTGAGTAGTGGTAAGGTTTTTTTGAGATGTGAGGGCAGATATTAGTGCCAGATAATGTGACAATAGGAAGTGAAGTCAGAGGTAACCCTTAGATGCAGATGTATTTATTATCAATGCTCCTTCACAGGTCGCAACCACTTTTCATCCCTGCTCCACTCAACTTTGCCAGCTGTCTGTTCCACCAGAGGGCAAGGGTAAACAGCTTGGTTCTAACCAAGTCTGCCCACTAGAATTGCAGATGCACTTGCGTATATGAGGCCCCCATTCATCATTGGGTGAACACAAAGATCCCAAGGATGTGGGTGGAGTGGAGCAAGAACATGGAAAGAAGCTAAGTTTGCTGTAGTGGTTAAGAGCGATGGACTCTCTAATCTGGAGAACCGGGGTTGATTCCCCACTCTTCCACATGCAGCTGCTGGGTTACCTTAGGTCAGTCACAGTTCTCTCAGAGCTGCTCTCAAGAGCAGTTCTCTCAGAGCTCTCTCAGCCCTACCTACCTCACAGGGTGTCTGATGTGGGGAGAGGAAGGGAAAGGAGATTGTAAGCCTCTAAGACTCCGAGCGAGCGGGGTATAAATCCAACTCCTCCTCCTCTTCTTCTTCTTCCTTCTTCCTCTTCCGTAGAAAAGAAGGCAGTCTAAACTTCAGGAGGATACAATAGCCAATTTGAGAAAGGGGAATCACATGTTTGGGGATGGGGGATAGGAAAAATAGCCTAATGTGTTCTCCTTTTGATGAACACCCATACTTCAGTATTTTAAGCACAATTCCAGCTTAAATGCACAGGAAAGCCAGTTCTGAGTGAGACATAGTGGGATGTACTCAGAACCCTCTAATACTGAGTGCATGAGTGATACTCTTTGGGAGGGCAACCATAATCATCATACTGGAGCTGGACCTGCAGTTCTCCACCCAGTGTCATGAATCTTGAGCACAGCCTTAGAAGCTGGATGTGACCAGGAAGTGTGCAGATATCATCCTTTGTTATATCCAGAGGGCACCAACTATGATTAGTTTCCCTTGGTGGCATAGGAGCCGCTGAGTTCTCTTCTGCCTCAGGTTGCTAGGCTACCATGAGCGGTGCAGTGCTTTGTCCCACCAAGATAACATGAGAAGACCCTGACCACACAGGAAGGAGCCCCTGCTGCAGCTTTTCTCTATGTGAGTGTCAATTTTTGGAAATAGAAAAGAGTCCAGTAGCACCTTAAAGACTAACAATTTGTTGTAGGGTATGAGCGTTCATGAGTCGCTGCTCTCTTCTTCAGATACAGCTAGAATCTTCAAGTTTCAGAAAGTTTCAGAAATGCAAGCATGGGAGGAGCTGCCGCATGGGTTTTGGACCGCCCACATCATCCAGTAGCACACCGCTAAGGATGGGGTGAGATGTCAGCAGAAATAGTTTAATATACCAAGGGATAGTCATGCGCAAGCTTCAGTTAGTTGGAGTTTCAGAAGTCCCTCCAAAATGAGATCCAACATTTTTTTTTGTTGAAAGGGTCGTCACTTTTTGAACATACTCATTTAGAGCTCAGCTCTTTCCCGTTCTCTGCGAAGAGAAGTTGTGTTTTTAATCACTAGTTCATGGCTGGGCTACACCATGAAGCCATGCAGATCTTTTTGTTGTTGTGTTGTTTACAAAAGGACTAAGATCACTTAATTAACTGCATTTCTATTTGGGGTCATCATGAGTGAACAGACTACTTGATGCAATGCATCCAGTCAGAGACAAATCTAGAGAAAGATATTTATTGAGATTTTAAGTTATTATGATGATGATTATTTATTACAGTTCATGAGTTTCCTTTATTTATTAAAGCTTCTTTCTTCAAAACAGGTGCCAAAGTTATCATGAGATAGTGACGCTGGGAACAAAAGTCCATTGTTTATTTTCTTTTCTTTAAACAAAAAAAAGGTATTAAGAATTAATTAGAGGAAAGCAACACTAAAAAAAAATCACTTTACATTTTGAACACAAGCCACAGAAGAATCTCAAACCTGATGGCCCAGTTCTGCAGGATTTCAGCCAATCAGCTATAGCAGCGTTGAGTCCAAGGGTTTAGACTAGGGTTGCAGGCCTCCAAGTAAGACCTGGGGATCCACTGAAATTACAACTCATCGCCAGACTTCAGAGATCTGTTCCCCTGAAGAAAATGGCCGCTTTGTAGAGTAGACTTTATGGCATAGTACCCCTGTTGTCCGTAGGCTCCACCCCCAAACCTCCAGGAGTTCCTAACCTGGATCTGGCAATCCCACCCCCCACTGGCAGCCAAGGGAGACCTGGCAAGCCTAGTTTAGACCCTCCCCCTCATCCAGACAATGAAGTCTGTCTGCAGGGACAGGCTTATGTGCAAGAAGGTAATGTAGATCTGGTTACATGTGTACATTAGCATCGTAATGCTTATCTTTTGCCCACTAGAATAACCGGAGAAGACGTTTGATGGAAATGTGAAATGTACGTGCCCATCCACATCTACAAGTTGTTTTACACAGAACTAGAGCTGGATCAGAGCCCATGTGTTTTAATTATAACTCACAAAAATTGCTGGCATTAAGAAGTAAATAGTAGCTAGAACAAGAAGTGGTGGGAAACTCACAGTTCAGGCAAAATTTAACTTCTACCATCCTGTAGATATTAAAAAGATTTACAAATGCCTAGCTTTGGCTAGATTGCCCCCCCCCCCAAATAATCTGCTTTCAGCAGTTTTCTTCTTCAGCTGAAGTGCAAACATCAGAGTTTGCAAAGGAAAATTGAAAATTCTTCAAAAAATCTTTGCATCATCCTAATGTGCAATAGCATTGAAAGAATCCCTGGTCATGTCACAATTTGCAGTGTACAAAGAGGATGGGAGAAGCCCAATTAGAAAAGTAGAAGAAATTAGTAGGTATTAATGTTTTACAGGGCAGCAAATCTCGCCGCACAATTGTCAGCAGAGTTATACCATTCTAAATGCGATCTTTGGGATTCCACTGTAAGATTTGCTGCTATCCTATACAATTTTGATTTTGATGTCCATTAATTTCTCATTTTTTCTAATTGGGCTTTTCCCACCCTTTTTCTCATTATTATTATTATTTTGACTGTGGGTTTGGAAAACGTTGTATTGCAGATCCTCAGACTTTTCTCTTTAAAAAGAGGTTTGTTGGTACAAGCTGTAGGGGAAAACATGTGAAATTTATACCAAAGCAACCATTAGTGCTTATAGCTTTTGGATTGGCTACTCTTAACTGAGAGTTACCCTCCAAATTAACGGGCAGGGATCCTTTACCTAGAGAGAACAGGGACTGAACCAAGGACCTTCTGCCGTCAAAGTATATGCTCTTCCACTGAGTTAAGGTCCATCCATTACCCTGGAAAAGAAAAATCTGTAATGCTGTATTGAGTACATTTCCCAACACTGTATGCAATTAGGGGTCAAAGTAGAAGGACAGAAGAACTGACCAGCTCTGCCAGGAATGATAGCATGCCAACAGCACACAAGTACCTCTTGTACACACACAAGTACAGTACTTGTACACAGGTTATCTAACAGCACCCAAAAATTTAAGAATTCAGCATCAAACAGATCTGTACATGCAATAACACCTTTATTTTGAAGAAAAAGCCCCAGATTACAGTGGAATTCTTATTAGTTCCATCCACTCCTCCTTATTCCTTTAGTTCCTGTTAACTCCAAAGAAATACTGCAGAACTGGGACCATAATTAATGTCAGATGGGGGAGGGTAATAATAACTGTGCAATTACTATTTTTTTTTAATCCTCTTTATACCGCTGATTTGCTAAAACCAATAAATGGTTGCAGTTGAGAGAAAGCCGATAACGCTGCAGTCAGTGAGACTCAAATCCAACTGATTGCAGGGATACTTAGGGCCCAGTTTAAATATGATGTCATGGGTACTTTTTCTTTTAAAAAAAGACTTACCTGGGGGGGGGTTTGACCTATCCTGTGCCATGCATAACGCAGGTTAATTACACCTGGGTAGGTGGCATAGCAGGGATCTGTGGGCCAGTGTTAGTTAATGGGCAGCAGTCAAATTTACATCTGATCCTCTGTCCATGGAAGTCTGCACAGGGATGCGTTTGTCAGCTCCACCCGATGTCCTATTTAAACTGGGCCGGGGCCCAACAGGTGCCAACCTTTCTCCAGATCGCCCTGTACACGTTCACTTCCTCTTCAAACTCTTTCTTGCCCTACTGCTGCAGATGTCTTCTGCAACCCAATCCATACATATATCTACCTGGCCGCAAGTCCCCATTGTGTTCCATGTTTAAATCATGTTTAGGATTGTTAACAGCCTGGATCAGGTATAAAATCAGATATGAAATGAAGGTAATTTGAACTTTCCTGTGAAAGGTAAACTATGGATAGTCTGTGGTGAAGTAATGCAGAATCCAGCCAGCATTGGTGGGGGCGGGTATTGTAAGGTTATATTCTGAGGCTAAAAAAGTACATCTTTGAGCACATGAAGTGAACTTACGCTGAGCCCAGTCAGGGTCAGTGCTCCCTCTAAGCTGTGGAGTCTTGTGAGCAAAAATCCTACTTTGTGAGCTACTGGCATTAAAGTTGTGAGCGAGCAATTTGGCTGCTGCATGAATTAGTTTGCTCTGGAGCCATCCTTCGTGAGCTAAGACAAAAATGTGTGAGCTGGAGGCTAAAAAACTGAGCTAGCTCACACTAACTCAGCTTAGAGGGAACACTGGTCAGTGTTGTCTACTCAGACTGGCAGCAGCTGTCCAAGGTCTCAGGCAGGGTTCTTTCACGTGACCTGCTACCTGATCCTTTTTTAACTGGGAAGACCAGGGACTACCGCTGAGGCATGGCCCCGCACCACACAGATTAAAAAATATAACACACGTGTGTCCAGATCAGTACTCCTATGTTAAGCAAATTTTGCTTTGTTCCTCTATGCCATGGATCATATTGTCGATGTTTCGTGTGCAAGTCCCATTGGTTTCAGGGGGTGGGATTTGAGCAGCTGCATAACACTGCCACTGAGTTCAGTTGGATAATTTTGGCTGGATTGTGTCCAAAGTAAAAAAAGCTCTGATAGTGAATAAATAATGCTCATATAATATCCCGGAAGAGGGATAGGGTTGCCAGGTCTGTCAGAAACGCGGGCAGAGGGATGAGAGGGAAATTCTAGGAACCAGAAGTGATATAGGCACGCTGGTGATGTTCCGGGTGATGCTCTGGTTTTTGGGCAAAACTATGGTAAAATCAGCCTCAAACCAAAGAGTTTGGGCCAAAACCCAGAATGTCCCCCCCCCCTCGCCATCACCAACATGCCTACATCACTTCTGGGTGGTGTAGGCACATTGCATTTCCAGTGACGTCAATGCTGGGGAGGGGGATTTCCTCCTGTTGGCCAGCTGGGGAAAGGCAACCCTAAATGGTGCACAAGACTTCTGTTTAGACCACACAGAAATTTTTACTGTATTAATAGAATTCTGCACACAACTCCACACCCAAAAAATGGAGCACAAATAGGGACTGTTGCCAGGATGGAATATGGGCTGCATGCCTCACTTTGCATGAATATCAGTAGCCAATTACACAAGAACTGGTGGCCTGCACACACACTAACCCCATGCTCTTGGTTCTTTGGGGGAAGTCCATGCTGTGTTGCTTCTATAAGGGAAACAGTAGAAAACCCAGATCCTCTGGTGTGCTTTCTGATCAGTTCTCTGATGCATAAGGGATGGGCTGTGCTTATGTGACTTGTTTCCCTCAGACAACATATCTGGTTGCAACCCAAAACAGCTCAGGCCACCAGAGTACAATTTGGAAGAGAGACCTCTCGTGTGTTACATTAATAGCCGTCCTTTAGGCAACGCTGTGTAAGAAACATTGGTTCCTACGCTTACTTTCAGCTGTACCCTAGCTTGTATTACTGATTGCCTGGTATCGTCCTGTCCTAACCACATGGAAGTGTGATTTTTTTTTTCCAGAATACTGTTTAGGTTAACTTTCTGCACCTTAACTTGAGTTTATATGTCCACATCTGCAGTGGGCTTTCAATCGCGCCTGATAAATTTGGTCTCCGCTTTTTTCCAGACTCTGTCTCAAAACTAATGCTAACATTCAAAAACTGCAGAAAAAGGGTAAAGTTTG
>NW_015172005.1:659568-687793 GCF_001447785.1 Gekko japonicus | reverse complement strand
ACGAGATCATCGTTCTCTGGGGATTTTTTACTTTACCTACCATTACGTCTCAAATATTTGTGTTACTCAACCAAAGTTCTCTACAGACTTTATTTTTGTACAATATGCATTTTATAAACTTTTTATGAAATAAAGCTCATTTCTATCGTTACCTGGATGTGAGCCTTAATCCTTGCTCTGCTTTCAAGAATAACTTGTCTTCTCGCCCTCCCCCACACACACAGACACTCAGATTTGTGTTTCTGACTTGTCTGACTTGTAACCTTTTGTTACTGTCTTTGTCCTTTCATAGAATTTCAAGCCTAGGATGGCTAATCAGTAATCACATGGTGTACATGTTGGCTAAAGGAGTTTGTCATGTGGCTTCCAAAATAAATGCCAAGTAACTACCACATCAATATTGATCACTCTTTAGGGATCAACAGCCTTTTCTTTAATGACAGCTACTTCTGACTAATGGTGGGGGAATCTTGAGCTACGTCCCCCACCCCAGCATCTGTCCAGGTCCCAGAAGCAGGAAATGGGGTTAGATCTAACCAGCTTGTTCACTCAGTTTCACCCATTTCTCTTCCATATTACAACCCTCGTCCCATGTAGCTTTTGTCTCTGCAGGTCCTGTGATACTCAGGGACAGCCCTCTTTAGTGGTCAAAGAGGACCACCACGACCTGCCTTCATTTTTCAGCAGCAGAAAAGCTGGCTGGATCCAACCCATGTACTACGAAAAGCAGTCACTGAAGCAGCACAAAGAAAAATCCTGTGAAATAAAAACCTTTTTGTTAAAAATTGGGGGGGGACCCATACAGCAGATATTTTTTCAGTCTTTTCCCAGGTCTTGTAAGGAATACACGAGTTACTCTACAATAGCTTTCAAGCTACTGGTCACTCATGACCTGTGGCTAGAGCAACTGATAGATGCATGGCTGGTGTACCTTGCTTAGAAGAGCAAATTACACATGAACGCGTGAAACTGCCTAATACTGAATCAGCCCTTGGTCCATCAAAGTCAGTATTGTCTACTCAGACTGGGAGTGGCTCTCCAGGGTCTCAGGCTGAGGTCTTTACATCACCTACTGCCAGATCCTTTAATTGGAGATGCTGGGCATTGAACCTAGGACCTTCTACATGCCAAGCAGATGCTCTAGCACTGAGCCATGGCCCCTCCCCAAATATCTTTAACCAGCCATGCATCTATCAGATGCCCTAGACCAGGTAAAGCTGAGCCCCTGTGTTTGTCTGTAGCAGTAGCAGTAGAAAAGGTCAAGAGTCACTGCTCACTTCTTCAGTATCTGAAGAAGCGAGCAGTGACTCACAAAAGCTCATGCCCTTGCTTTTTTCCCTTGGATCCAGTAACTCAGGTCCAGGAAGTCATGCTTCATTTCTTGCATTGCTGGTGCTGACTGTGAGCAGAACCCCTGCATTGATGGTCCCTCATTGGGCACACTGCTTGGGATGGCTTGTTCAGAGAACTGGGCTTTCAGAGTGGCACATATAGAAGTGGCATGCAGACATGATTTCAGCTTGAAGAATTCTTGGCATGGAATTTGTCTTTCACTGGGGCAGTGTTTTCTTTTTTTGAACAGCAGTGCGCAGAGAATATGTGTGGCAAAGGACACACAGACTGTAAAGAGCTGGCCTCTCCCCTAGGTATAACTAGGCAATTTCTTGGGCACCAGACCGTCCCAGAGCTGGAAGAATGCCAAGCCAGCCCTCCAGTGGCATTGCAGGATTAGCCATGGCAGGTGGCACCAGACCATGCTGAGGCACCTGGGCAGCAGGCAGGGCCTTCCCTCATTTGCCAGGCCCAGGGTGGGATTGGAAGGAATAGCGTCTGAGCAAGCAGCACCCCCAGGCACAGACTTCCCCCAATCCTGGGACCAGGAGGCGTGGTTCCTGGGTTAAGAGAGAAGGACACTGACCCCAGGTCACTGACCGTGTGATCCCAGGCAGAGTCACCACAATCTAACTCAACTGAAATGAACATGCACACAGTGGAATAACACAGGACTGCACTGTCAGTGAGCTGTGTGGCTCAGATTTGAGAGTTCCCGCTCATCTGTGTCCAGCCTCTGACTCAGAGTTAAGTCATGGCAATCCGAACAGCAACAAAACAATAAAATACTCCTTAAGATAAAAGATCCATATAAAGCCCCCCCTCCCCCCCTTACATCCCAAAAGTCCAATACAACAGCAGGAAGTGAAGTATAGGAGGGACTTTACTGCCAGCTGTAACATCTCGGCTAGGGTCACCATCTCTGGGTTGGGAAACACCTGAAGTTTAGGGAACGGGTGCAGTCTGAGGAGGGTGGGGAGGGGAGGGACCTCAGCTGGGTATGTATTTCCACCCTCCAAAGCAGCCATTTTCTCCAGGGGAACTGATCTTGCTCATCCGGAGATCAATCGTAATAGCGGGAGATCTCCAGGTGCCACCTGGAGGTTGGCAACCCTGATGTCGGCTGAGCCTTTGTTGTCCCTTCCTGTTTCCAGACATAAAGCTTGGGGGTGGCCAGAAGTGCAAGGCAAATGGCACTAATCAGGGCTCGTATTCTGTGGCCTGGTATAAGCTGGCCCATCGGATCCAGGACTGGCCCACTATACAGCTGCTTGTCTTTTGATTGTGGCAAGCCATTCTGGGGAGGAAAATGGTGGATACATATTTAAATTAAGTCAAAGTGCAATCCTAAGCAGAGTTAAACTCTCCCAAGTCCATTGACTTCAACGGACTGTAAGGGAGCCGGCAGGGCCGGCCCCAGCTTATTTTGCACCCTAGGCGAGGATCCCTTCTGGCGCCCCCACCACCATCGTGCGCCCACCAATTTTCAGAAATAAATGCATTTTAGGAAGAATGAAAAACACAAATAATCAAGAAACTCCCAGAGTACGGGGCCAGGTGCAGTTTGGTGCCCCTAAGGGCCGTCCCACTCTAGGCGATCACCTAGTTCGCCTAGTGAGTGAGCCGGCCCTGGGAGCCGGTAATCATGCCATAACTGCAGACCAGCCTAACTGGAAGTACAGAAGACGCCGGCAGTGTGGTGGTTGTAGCCTAAGAAACCCGAGAAGCTCTGCATTAGCAGAAGCCCAAAGGTATCAGCCAAGTGATTTTTGACTAAAACACTCTACACTCCTTGGCTCTTTACACCGAAATGATAGGTACTTTTATTTTGGTTTTCATTTGTCAAGCAAGTTTGTGTGTGTGAGAGAGGGAGGGAGGAATTCACAGTGCGGTCACAACTCACTGAGCTACATTTAAAATTCCTTCATATTCAGAGAAGACTGGCCTTTGCAGTGGAAATGCCTTCCAAAGCTTGCTACGTTCCAGAGAGATCTGACAACCCGGGATGTTAGCCATGCAAGGAGGGAAGAGCAGGGCTGGCTGCTTGGCAGAGAATTGGCCTCGCTGACAGTTCTAAAATCCACACAGAGAGAGGGGAGGGGGAAAAAAAGAACTTTCCCAAGATCTAAAGTGCCAGGGAGTTTTAGGACACTCTTTAAGCCCTTGGATTTTATTAATATGAAATCACTGACCTTCATCGGGCACTACCTTGTGCTGTCCTTCAAAAGACGGGCAAAGGATTAGGTCAATGCCAAACGCATCCACATTTGTTCTTAGCTGGGGAGGGCGGCAAAAACATGCCTCCGTTATGTAAAAGGGCTCCTGATGAATGATTCCCAAGCTAACTTCAAGCTGGTTGGTTCTCTTTGGCTGGGGACAGAGCAGAGCGATGAAAGCAGCATGAGACGAGGGCCGCAGTTTGCAGTGTACTTGAGCTTGGTGCCATGTCAGGCAAACGTTTCGTGCTCCCTGCTTTCTGTAATGCTTCAAGAGCATGCAAAACCTTAATCTGCGGTGGGAGAGATGAAAGTGTACAGCACTGCATAGTGGTCTGCAAGATTTTCCAGGGTCCGGCCCAGGCTACCCCAATCTCGTCAGGTCTGGGAAGCTAAGCAGGGTCAGTCCTGGTTAGTACTTGGATGGGAGACCACGAAGGAAGTCCAAGGTTGCAGCACAGAGGCAGGCAATGGCAAAACACTCCTGAATGTCTCTTGCCTTGAAAACCCTATAAGTTGGCTTTGGCTTGATTGAACTTTCCTCCACCACCAAGAATCATAGAGTCATGGAGTTGGAAGGGGCCTCCAGGGTCATCTAGTCCAACCTCCTACACAATGCAGGAAATTTACAAATACCTCCCCCACACACACATACCCAGTGACCCTATTGGCAAAAAACCCTAGGATCACTGGGCTGGAGAAAAACTGCTGCCTGACCCCAAACTGGTGATGAGCATTTGCTCTGCCTAAGTTTACAGAATCAGCATTGCTGTCCATTGGCCATCCAGCCTCTGTTTAAAAACCTCCAAAGAAGGAGAGCCCACCACCTCCCGAGGAAGCCTGTTCCACTGAGGAACCACTCTGTCAGGAGGTTCTTCCTAATGTTTAGCTGAAAACTCTGGACACATTCCAGTGGTGGTGAGGATAAGATGGAGGAGGGGAGAAGGATGTTGATAAGCTGCTTTCTGTCCCCCGTGCCAGTGTTTCCTCTAAACTGTGCACATGAGTGGCCGCTCATTAACACAAGAAGCCCCTCTCAGCAGTAATCCAATGCCGGGCAGGGTCTTGCACTGCCCATTGCCTGCCTGAAGTTTACAGCAGTTATATTCTGCTCAGGATGTGAAGTGCTCTGCTCAGGGGGGGGGGGGGGGAGATTAGAGGGAACATTGGCTCCCCACTGGGAAGTAGGGTGGCCAAGTCAAAATAACTTACCAGCAAGGGAGCCTCGCCAGGCTCTGGGAGCTGTCCTTCGATGCGCGTGCGCGCCGCCAGCACGTCACCGGAAGTGACGCGCGACGTCGATCACGTTGAAGGCATGGCCCCGATCGTCGGAGGGAAAACCATAGAATTTTCCCTCCGACGATCGGGGCCACGCCCCCAACGTGATTGACGTGGTTGTGTCACCTCCGGTGACGCAGCCACGCTGCGCTTCGGGGGGCGGAGTTCCCCCCGGGGCCCGATTCCACGGCGGCGGAAATCAGGCCTCCCAAGCGGGGGTTTACCCGCCCCCACTTGGCAGCCCTACTGGGAAGTAAAGCAGGGTATAAATATATAAATAAATAATACCCACAGTGTTAAAACGATGGGGGGAAGCTTTTTTTTTTTCATTCCTTAAAGCATGCTTTCTGATGTGGCAGAAATTTATATTTCACTAAAGTGACTTTCAGCAACCATGTAAAATCTTTTGTGTGTGTGTGTGTGTGTGTTTTGATTTGGAAAAGAAAAAAAATAAAAGACATCCCTATGCCCAGGACTTGAAATCATACTGCTGTCACAAATAGATGAATGCTAGCCATTCACAAGGAGACCTATCTGTCTTGCAGCAAAAGGAAGGACCAGAAACTCAGAATGAACAGCTCAGTAATTTCTTTGGAACAGGTAGAAGGAAGAACAGACCTCTAATATTTCAATATTGTCAAATTAGACTTGCAGTCAATACATTAATGAGGATATGCGGCTCATTAAGATATCTTACAGAATTAAACTTGAACAATCCAAGGAAACAGAAAAGAATTGTGTTGCAGAACACAAGATATACTGTAAAATAACTGAGGGAAAATATGATTTTCATATTCAATGGGAAATAGTTATCCTTGAGGGTATGTGTCAATTTGGATGTGAAATCATTCGTTAAGCAATGTCATATCCTCACATCTAGATTTTTCTTTACATTGTAAAGGTAAAGGTAAAGGTTCCCTTGCTCGAAAGCCAGTCGAATCTGACTCTAGGGTTGCGGTGCTCATCTCCGTTTCAAAGCTGAAGAGCCAGCGCTGTCCAAAGACGTTTCCGTGGTCATGTGGCCGGCATGACTAAACACCAAGGCGCACGGAACACTGTTACCTTAACTCCTAATAGACTGAGGCTGCGATCCTAAGTAGGCTTACTAAGATTTGCCATTGAAATCAGAAGGATTTACTTCTCAGTACACATCATTAGTATTCTATTGCCTGTTCTATACAGAGGTGGTAAAACAATTTCTTCATTAGGACAACCAAAGTTCACTAAAGGCTTGCAAAGTTTTGGGAATCACCTAACTCTTCTTCAGGCTCAGGCTGGATGTTAAGCAGGAAAAGAAAGGGGGGGGGATAGGTAGAGGGGTAGGAAGCTTTATCACAACAGATATGAAATCGGAATATATAACTTCTGAGTACTGACAATTTGCCAGCGTTGCAAATGTCCTCCATGCTAATTATTTCATACATATTTTCTGGGAGTGGCTTTTAAACAGCGGGATGTCCCCACGCTCAGAAGGCTTGAAGAGGGATATAAAGTTCCAACTAAGGATACGAGCCTGATGCAAGTGGCATTTTCCTTCCCGTTCCGATTAGCCAAAACCAAGGGGAAACTGAACGCCACTGAAAAGTATGTTCATTGGTCTATAGTAATCACTTGATTTGGGGAGACCAAAACCCAGGAAGACCTACAGATTTGTTCTAATGGTACTTCCCTGTGTATCCCAGTGACAGTTCTCTGAGACCAGAGATTCCTGGCCTCCAAGTATTAGATTAGTAACTCAGTCCTCTGATCCTCACTTGCAGTGGCAAGCCACGTGAACACAGCTGTGCATCAGCAACATTGTGTGCCCGCCTGTGATTATTGGTGTTGGCTTGAGACGTTCAAAGTAGAATAAGTTTAAAAAGGGAGTCACCTCGAAATCAGAGAAACAGTGTATTAAACTCAAGCTGCTTTGGAGCATAAGCTTGCAACATCAAACAAATGACAGGATGTAAAACAACTCTAAAGCCCTGACCTGGAATGGCCAGGCCAGCCTGATCTCGTTTGTTCAACACTGGAACAAATTTAGAGTCCAGGGGCACCTTTAAGGCCAACAAAGGTTTAGACAAGGCATGAGCTTTCATGTGCATGCACACTATTTCAAATACGCTGAAATGGGAGGTAGAGCTCAACACTAACCAGGGCTTTTTTTGTAGAAAAAGCCCAGCAGGAACACATTAGCATAATAGGCCACACCCAACAGCAGAAATCCATTAGCATATTAGGCCACATCACTGACAGCACAGCTCATTAGCATATTAGGCCACCCCCCACATGTTACCAGAAGTGTGGTCATCCAGCCACACCTACCTTTTGCTTCTTATTCTGTTTACTTTGTTGTCAAAACCCTGAGCTTTTTTTTGCAGCAGGAGTTTCTTTGCATGTTAGGCCACACACCCCTAATGTAGCCAATCCTAATGAGTGTCTGCTGTTAGGTGTGGCCTATTATGCTAATGAGTTCCTGCTGGGTGTGGCCAACTCAGGAGCCAGCCGGAACTTCTTTCCTGTGCGTCCCTGCCCAAAAATAGCCCTACTGGTTACTATTTGGATTGGAGACGACCAAGGAAGTCCAGGGTTGCTATGCTGAGGCAGGCAATGGCAAACCACCTGTTTTATTTTCGTGCCTTGAAGACCCTACAGGGTCTCCATAAGTCGGCTGCAACTTGACACCACTTTCCACCACAAAAACAACTCCAGTAAATGCACTGTACAGTGGGGGGGAGGGCTTGTTTGTTGAAGGTACAGCTAGGATTCAGACACAAGCAGAAGACATTCCAGCTCACACAAATAAGCTTTCTGATTTCTACCTATTCTCTATTCAACTGCAGTTCCCCACACCATATCCCATACCGCTAGGGAGTGGCAGGGGAACTGCAGCCAAGTGCCTCCCCACCCCCACCCCGCTCTCAGGGGCAGGGTTTTTTTTGTGTGTTAACTTGATTTAATTTTTTAATGATAGAAGTGGCAGGAGACTGGAAATCTGGTCATGAATCCTAGGATCCAACAAATTGCAAATATGTTTATTTGGAGTGGCTATCGTTTTTTGGCAGCAGCAACAGTATCTTTTAACTAAACAGTTCTTTTAAATTTGAGACACAGTGCAAACAAATTTGTATACCATGTATTTATCCATGAAGAAAGGGCAATTAATAATCAGTTCATAGGAAGTTGGCAACTATTTTAAATGTTGTAGAATGAAATCTTTCAGGATTAATTCGATCATTTGTGCCACTTACTATGATATGAGGTGTCTAAGGGACTGACATAATTTTAGAAAGTTTATTTGCATTTGTATCAATAGCAGTAAAGAGAACTTATATTTCTGGTTGATGAAGAATACTGTTTACATTTACATTGTTCGCAGCAGATGTTTGGATTTTTATTGATTTGATAATAAAGCAGTTTTAGAAAAACAGAGATTTTGGACACATTACTGTGGTTACTTTTCAAGTGAGTCCGTCAAAGCTGAAGGGGAATGAACTTTAAAATTCACTGTGAAATGTTTATTTTCATCTTGGCCAGTGTTTAATGGTTGGGTATTACCAAGCAGTCCTGCTCAGGATGTCCCAAGTTAGCCCAATCCTGTCAGATTTTGGAAGCTAAACAGAGTTGGCCCTGGTTAGTACTCGGATGGGAGACCGGCCAGGGTTTCTTTGCAGAGGCAGGAAATGGCAAAGCCACCTCCAAACATCTCTTTGCCTTGAAAACCCTATGACAAAAGCTGAGGTGGGTTAATTTTTATGTCTGAGGGCGATTGTTGAGGTCCTGCAACATGAAGAGCTGGCAGCCGATTCATACCTCTCGAAAGCAGGCAGAGAATGCCACATTCGCCCTTATTCTGCAGTTCTTGAAACCTCTCAACCATCAAGCTCTTCAATAATGTTCTCTCAGCCTGTGCTGCGGTTCGGTGTTAAGCGGTTTGAAGGGTAAGAAGAAATTCCTGGGCGCCACGTCATTCCTAGGCTGTAATTTGCCTGCCTCTGGAATTCAGAATTAAAAGGTGATTACATGCTTATTAACTGGTCAATTAACTGATTATATTTTTTAAAAACCCAACATTTCTGCATCCAGGGCTGGCAACCCTAGGTTTGCAGAAGACTGTGTTTTTAATTGCTTAATTAATGTGGGGTTGATTTTTTTCAGAGACATCAAAAGCTCTGTAGAATCAGGTGACATACACATCCATAAGCTATCTAAAATAAAACTTAAAAACAGGAAATGGAAGCAAAACGGTGCTCAGGTTCTATCCTTGTTGTTGTATTAATTCTTCTAGACCTTCTGCAGACTTTTAAACTTGGAATTCCAAAGAGTAATTCAAAATGGCACCATGTAAAGATTCTCTCTCTCTCTCTCTCTCTCTCTCTCTCTCTCTCTCTCTCTAGCAATGTACAGCAACACCTGCCTCAAAAGTAAAAGTTGCCCCCCTCCCCTTGATATCCCTGGAGCGCCATCAGATTTATTCTCCTCCTCCAACAGGTTAACTAAACTCACTAAGTACTGCTGTGGCTTAACTCACACACTGCTAATGGACTGTTTTATAGCTGAGACTGCTCTCTGGTGCTCATTCAATCATTGTTTTATTGCCATCCCTTTTTAAGCTGTCAAATGTCATTCCCCAGAAAACAGAGAACCGCTTTAGTTCATTCAACTTGAACTCCTCCTTTGTGATTTGGTACATCTGATTTGTTTCCCTCCTCCCTTCTTCTGCACTTTTGATAACATTATTGTTACCAGGTCTTGTGATTGTTTAAATAGGGGAGGGAGAGAGAGAAAGAGAGAGATGCAACTTGATCACTGTACACACACACAGGTGGTTATCAATGTCTGAGTACAATACACACACACTCACTATGAGTCAAATATGAGGGATGCATATGCTGGTCTTCTAAATATATGTGCCAACCATGTGTGACGGATGGCACTTTTAGAAGATTAGAAGTGCTGTGTAAACAGGTAAAGGACTGTGAAGAGTTAATTCTTCACAGAGCCAGAGAGCCTTGAGTAACAGGCTGCTCCAAGAGATCTGATTGGTTAGCATCAGTTGAGCAGAGAAAGACTTGAGAGCTGAATACTGAGGAGAATCCAGTCTGTCTAGCCCTGACAGAGAAGAGTTGGGTGCTGACGGAGTCTGAATTCAGACCTGAATGAGAAGAGTCTAGTACCGATGAGCCTGAGTCTAGCCCTGACAGAGAAGGGTTTAGTGCTGACAGGGTTTGTGTTCAGCCCTGACTGAGAGGAGTTTAACACAGACAGAGAACTGGGGGGGGGGTGGCAGGAGCAGTGGGTAGTTAGGTGAAGACTCCCATTCAGGCCAGAAAACAGGATAAATCTTCTAGCAAGAGAAGAGTTTTCCTACCCAGTTAAAACATGGAGACAGTTCTGAAGACTGGAGAGATCCCTGGTCAGATGTGTTTAGCAACTGCCTTTTAAATCCTGAGGAATCAGTTTAAAAAAAAAAACCCTCAAGAAGAGTACTAGTGGGATTAGTGATGGAATTCGGATACTGGACAGAGTATCCCTGCCTTCTGGAAACCAAAAGAGCCAAATACACTCAAGAATGTATACTGGAGTGTTTAGGAAACACTGAAACAAAAGCCTCTCATCTTAAAGATTCTAAGTCACTCTGAAAAGCTTAAGAAACTCTCAGTTGCTTGAAACATATGAACTGTTGTCTGTGCCTATATTGATTTACCTCCAAAATTTTACCCCTGATTTCACCTCACCTTTCCCCTCTATGTTGAATAAAATATTTTGTTATTTTTTAACTTCAAAAAGCCTCATGTGCCATTTCAGTGGTTTAAGTTACAGGGGGATCTCAACCCTTCCCTCAGGTTCCTGGACTGAGCCAGCAGCAAAATTTCATACTGTGACAGGGTGGCACAGTCATTGTTCTTCAGAAAGGAAGAAAATAGACAAAAAGGGCTGCTCAGTCAGAAAAGGACAGGAAACCGGGGGAGGGGGGATCTTGCCTCTGAAGGAGGGAAGTGGGTGAGGTTGTCATTCCATGTGCATTGGTAGGATTTAAATCAGGAGTGGCCAAACCTGCTTAACATAAGAGACACATAGAAGAAACATCAGATGTCTGAGAGCCACAAGACATGAACAAATATCACACACATGTTTTGAACACTATGTTTTCAACACCTAGTTGAACACTATGGCATGACTATGGTTGCCAGCTCTAAGCTGGGAAACACTTGGAGATTTGGGAGGGAAATGGGACCTAGGGAGGTCAGGATTTGGGGAAGGGAGGGACTTCACTGGGGTATAATGCCACAGAGTCTACGTTCTGAAGCAGCCTTTTTCTCCAGGGGAACTGATCTCTGTTGGCTGGAGATCAGTTGTAATCACAGATCTCCATCCCACCACCTGGAGGTTCGCAACCCAAGGCATGACATCCCTTCTGAGTTCCTTCCGTTCCCCAAACTCTGCCCCCACAGGCAATGCCCCTAAATCTCCAGGCATTTCCGAAGCTGGTGTTGGCAACCCTAGTTACGTTATTGGGCTTGGACTGAGGAGACTTGGGTTTATGGGGGGAAACCTTGTGACGGTCTCGTTCTCCCAGCCTAGTCTACCTCACAGAGTTCTTGTATTGATAAAGTGGGGAAGGAGAACCACACACACCACCCTGGGAATGCCTTGGAGAACAAGTAGGATAAAGATGTAACAGCATTAGTAGAGGCAAAGAGTCGTGCTTTGTAAGTAACACAGGTATTACAAAGTCATCGCTATTTCATATTCTCTCTTATTCAAAGGAAACTCAGCTCTGGGACATCTCACCGGTTGAAGAAGTGTGAAGTTGGTGTCACAATACTGGCCTGTCTTATACAGCTGTGTTATAAGACTTCCAGAGATAATATAGAGAGCGTTTACATCGCAAAGTGTTATGTAAATGATATGAAATATTTCTGATCATGGGAAGGACTACATCCCAGAGAATGTGACAAAATGTATATTGGGAGACTTTTGACACACTGGGATATGGGGATTTGGCTGCCCCTGTTAAATCTTGGCATTCTGTTTGGTCCGGCAGCGCTTAGAGTTTGGGTATGATTTCATGGCCACTCAATCTGCCCATTCCCTGACTAAGCCCTATTATAAAGAAGGGCTCAGTCAAGAAGTGTGACCTCAGCGACCCAATAAAGTAGTTATTCAAACGAACACCACGGGTCCCTTACATAACCAGCTAATTTTAGGCCCTGATGGCTCACTCGACAATAGTCTGCTGTACTACAAGCAGTGAGTCGCTGACCATTTTGTTTACAAATTTCCAGTTTGGTGCTATTTATATAAAGTTATGTGGTATTTTTTCCCTCCATTTGATGATTACAAACGCCTTATGAATCATTGAAAGACATCCTTGGCTGCCTGTTTCCTAATACCAGCAACTGGCTTCAAGTATCATGTGAACGGATCTAGTTGATAGGGGGGTCACCATTAGGGTTGCCAACTCCAGGTTCAGAAATACCTGGAGATTTGAGGGTGGAGCCTGGGAGGGTGTGGTTTAGGGAGGGGAGGGGCCTTGGTAGGCTGATAAAACGGAACACAGGCTATGGCAAATAAAATGCAAGACTGTAGTCAGGCAGGCAAAAAGGAAATATGAGGAGCATATAGCAAAAAATGTAAAGACCAACAATAAAACTTTCTTCAAATACATTAGAAGCAGGAAACCAGCCAGGGAGGCAGTGGGGCCCTTGGATGACCAAGGGGTAAAAGGAGTACTGAAGGATGATAGGGAAATGGCTGAGAAGCTAAATGCATTTTTTGCCTCCGTCTTCACTGTGGAAGATGAGAAGTGCTTGCCCACTCCAGAACCACTGATTTCAGGAGGGGTGTTGGAAGACCTGAGTCAGATTGAGGTGATGAGAGAGGAGGTCCTAAAACTGATAGACAACTTAAAAACTGAAAAATCACCAGGCCCAGATGGCATACATCCGAGAGTTCTGAAAGAACTCAAATGTGAACTTGTAGATCTCCTGACAAAGATATGTAATCTTTCCTTAAAATCTGCCTCCATTCCTGAGGATTGGAAGGTAGCTAATGTCACTCCCATCTTTAAAAAGGGTTCCAGAGGAGATCCGGGAAATTACAGGCCAGTCAGTCTGACGTCGATACCGGGTAAATTGGTGGAAACCATTATTAAGGAAAGAATTAGTAGGCACATAGATGAACAAAACCTATTGAGGCAGACTCAGCACGGTTTCTGTAAGGGAAGATCTTGTCTCACTAACCTGTTAGTGTTCTTTGAGGGGGTGAACAAACATGTGGACAAGGGGGATCCAATAGATATTATTTACCTTGACTTCCAGAAAGCTTTTGATAAAGTTCCTCATCAAAGGCTCCTAAGTAAGCTCAAAAATCATGGGATAGAAGGACAAGTCCTTTTATGGATCAAAAACTGGCTAGTTCATAGAAAACAGAGAGTGAGTGTAGGTGGGCAATTTTCTCAGTGGAGGGTGGTAAGCAGTGGGGTACCGCAGGGATCAGTACTTGGTCCACTGCTTTTTAACTTGTTCATTAATGATTTGGAGATGGGAGTAAGCAGTGAAGTGGCTAAATTTGCGGATGATACAAAGTTGTTCAGGGTGGTGAAAACCAGTGAGGATTGTGAGGCACTCCAAGGGGATCTGTCAAGGATGGGCGAGTGGGCGTCAACATGGCAAATGGGGTTCAATGTGGCCAAGTGCAAGGTGATGCACATTGGAGCCAAAAATCCTAAATATAAATACACATTGATGGGGTCTGAACTGGCAGAGACTGAGCAAGAGAGAGATCTTGGAGTTGTAGTGGATAACTCACTGAAAATGTCGAGACAGTGTGTGACTGCAATAAAGAAGGCCAATGCTATGCTGGGGATTATTAGGAAGGGTATTGAAAACAGATCAGCCAATATAATAATGCCCCTATATAAATCAATGGTGAGACCTCATTTGGAATACTGTGTGCAGTTCTGGTCACCACACCTTAAAAAGGATATTATAGCTTTGGAAAAAGTGCAGAAAAGGGCAACTCGAATGATAAAAGGGTTGGAACACTTTCCCTATGAGGAAAGGTTAAAGCGCTTAGGGCTCTTTAGCTTGGAGAAAAGACGACTGAGGGGTGACATGATCGAGGTTTATAAGATTATGCATGGGAAAGAGCAGGTAAAGAAAGAGGTACTTTTCTCCCTTTCTCACAATACAAGAACTCGTGGGCACTCCATGAAACTGCAGAGCGGTCGGGTTAGAACGGATAAAAGGAAGTACTTCTTCACCCAAAGAGTGATTAACACTTGGAATTCACTGCCACAGGAAGTGGTGGGTGCTACAAGCATGGACGGCTTCAAAAGGGAATTAGATAAGCATATGGAGCAGAGGTCCATCAGTGGCTATTAGCCACAAGGTATAGCTAGGGGCTCTGGGGCAAGTGATGCTCTGTCTTCTTGGTGCTTGGGGGGGTCAACAGTGGGAGGGCTTCTAATGTCCTGGCCCCACTGCTGGACCTCCTGATGGCACTGGTATTTTTGGCCACTGTATGACAACAGAGTGCTGGACTGGATGGGCCTTTGGCCTGATCCAACATTGGCATCTCTTATGTTCTTATGTTCTTATGGTAGGGTAAGATGCCATGCAGCCTACCTTCCAAAGCAGGTATAGTAACAATTGATTGGCACAATACTGAGATATTATGGAGAACAAGAAAAACGGTGAAAAAGTGACGCTTAATATATGTCTTTAAAGAATCATAGAAAAGTGAACAAAAATAATATACATAGTCATAGATCAGTCATAGATCAGCCAATATCCTAATGCCCCTATATAAATCAATGGTGAGACCTCATTTGGAATACTGTGTGCAATTCTGGTCACCAGGACGTCCTTCTTCACCCAAAGAGTGATTAACACTTGGAATTCACTGCCACAGGAAGTGGTGGGTGCTACAAGCATGGATGGCTTCAAAAGGGAATTAGATAAGCATATGGAGCAGAGGTCCATCAGTGGCTATTAGCCACAAGGTATAGCTAGGGGCTCTGGGGCAAGTGATGCTCTGTCTTCTTGGTGCTTGGGGGGGGGTCAACAGTGGGAGGGCTTCTAATGTCCTGGCCCCACTGCTGGACCTCCTGATGGCACTGGTATTTCTGGCCACTGTGTGACACAGAGTGTTGGACGGGATGGGCCTTTGGCCTGATCCAACATTGGCGTCTCTTATGTTCTTATGTCATAGAGCATTACAATCATCTTAGCCCATGGCAGGTTCTACTACACATTACAGCTGTTATGAACATTGGTGAGAGATGTCTATATATCAAACCTTTCTTGATAATTGTGAGACGTCACCAGAGGATATGAATCCCTGAGAGACATTTTTTTGTTTTACATCTTTGTTCAGAAGAAGATCTTCCTTCGAAACGGCAAGACATTCCGGAGATCACCGTCAATATATTTTTCTATGATTACGTGTATTATTTTTTCTCACTTTTCTATGACTCTTTAAAGACATATATTAAGCGTCACTTTTTCAGTTTTTCTTGTTCTCCGTATCACCTTCCAAAGCAGCCATTTTCTCCTGAAGAAGTGGAATAAATGTTTTAAAATAAGCAAACACATAATAAATGTAGTCTGAAGATCAGTTGTATTTCCGGGAGTTGTGATTCAGTTGTGATTCCGGGATATCTCCAGCCGGTGGGGACCTGGAGGTTAAATAAACACACAGAAATGGAAATACAGCGAATGCAGTTATACAAGCAAACAGAATAATCTGTTGCACTGTACAAATCACACTAGAGACTACTGTCTTCTTAAACAGTTCTGCTTACAACCCAGATTAATACACATAACAAATAGTTTTGCCATCATGCATAAATGACAACTGCACCAGTTGAAGAGTGACCTACTAGTCCTTGAAAGTACAAGTCTCTCTTCAGATTGATGTGGGCACTGGCTCATGGTGCAGAGAAAAGTTTCCAGAAGAAAGCATGCAATAGACGGCATCAGGGCTCTTTCTGTAGCAGGAACTCCTGTGCATAGTAGGTGACACACCCCTAATGTACCCAATCCTCCAAGATCTTACAGAGCTCTTCTTACAGGGGCTACTGTAAGCTCTTGGAGGATTGGCTACATTAAAGGTGTGTCACCTAATATGCAAAGGAGTTCCTGCTACAACAAGGTGTAGCGCGAGCCAAAGGAGCGGCGATGGTATGCCTAGGTTGCTTTGCCATTTCTTAGGGGTTCATCGGGCTGCTTTTCTTTAGTGATGGAGCTCAACCCAGCTCTGGCACAATTCAAAATGACACAGAGTCTACGAGTATGTTCCAAGTAGCTAGGAACCAGGCTTATTTATTATGTGTTTGTTTTAAATAAACACATAATAAATGTAGCCTGGAGATCAGTTGTGATTCCCAGAGATCTCCAGCCCCCCACCTGGAGGTTGGCAAAACTTGGCAGCATTGCTAGAAATGCTTTAGGCACCGTTGAAAATGCCAGGTAAAACACAATGTTGTTATCCTCTATCTGAATGGCAGCATCTCTCCAGCACAGAGAAACGCCTTTTTCAACACCTTCTACTTGAGACTGGAGATGTGAGGGATTGTACTGTGGGGACCCTTCTGCATGCCAAGCAGATGCTTGGTCATGGGGCTATGGCTCTTTTCTCAAGTGTCCTTTAGTTCATTGTAAAGCTTAGACGAGAAAGTCGGTGGAGTAGATCCTCTCCCTACCACTCCACTGAGAAAAAGGTTAAAGCCTTTCTTCAACTTTAGTGGCTCTTCTGTCGGAGGAAGTCTTTTTAGGCTAGCACAAGGTTCCTCAGAAGATCTTTGGATCCATCCCAGTCTGTACCAAGCTGCTTTTATTCCTCCAGTCCTGTCTTGCAGTCGAGAAAGTACTCTCCAGATGGGAGAGCTGGCAGTCAGCTCCTTTCCCATGTGTAATCAACGACCTCACCTCGGAGATATGCTCAGTACCCTCCCCTTCACATCTTCCAGTTTACAGCAGATTTGCAAACAGAAAGGGCAGACCAACCTATAATCTGTTTCAGCCAAAACAATGCTGGTGCCTCTAGAACAATTCTGAAGGGGGGAAACACCGAGGGAGGAGGGAAAGCACACCAGCACTGCAAATCAGCACACAGCCAAGTGACAAGCCAATCTAGCCTTGATTATTGACAGTCAGTTGCTTGTGTCTGATGAAGGGAGCTTGGACTCTCGAAACTCTTGTTGGTTTCTAAGGGGCCACTGGACTCGAATCAAAGGGTGATTCTGCATTGGCTTTTCCCTCCGTTGTTTTACGAAACCTACATTGGACCAGAAATTCCCCTCTGCATTGCATGCTGCTGTCACTTTCTTTGATCATTGGGTTTTATGGTACCTTCTGCATAGATTTATGGCCGTTCAGGGGTGACTCTGAAGTCAGTATGGTGTTGCCCCGAGGTATTTGAATGTGGTTTTGAGCGGCACCTTTTCCTCCCCTTTGAGAAAATGTGGAGTGAATGCTAGATACAGAAATTGCCCAAAGTGAAACTGGTCTAATTTCTGGAGAAGGACTTAATATTTAAAAGAAGAACAGCCAGGACTTTTTAACCTACCTCGAAGCCATGTTGCTTATCTGAGAAATTCTGTTCACTGGTCCTAGGAGTGTAGGAACTGGTTTTTTTTTTTTTTTTTTTTTTTGGTAAACAAATTTTATTTTCTCAGGAATACAACATATAAAACATAAATAATAACGGTGATAACGGACAACCTTGCCTTGTTCCTTTCTGTACTTTGAAGTTATCTGTCAGGTAGGAACTAGAAGTTAATAGTCATGAGCAGTGTTCCCTCTAAGCTGAGTCAGTGTGAGCTAGCTCACAGTTTTTTAGCCTCCGGCTCACACATTTTCGCCTTCGCTCAGGAAGGAGGGCTCCAGAGCAAACTGATTTATGCAGCAGCCAAATTGCTTGCTCACAACTTTAATGCCAGGAGCTCACAAAGTAGAATTTCTGCTCACAAGACTCCACAGCTTAGAGGGAACATTGGTCATGAGGGATAGAAAGACAACTCTGCACATGCCCAAAATCATTCTGTTCTCCATTCCACACAATAGAGGGTTAAGCCCTGACATCAAAAATAAATCCAGGAATTCACCTTAACTGCTTGGTAGGAAACAGGAAAGTAATTTCAAAGACTCTTTTCCTCAGTGAGAACCCAACGCAGCTTACACCATTCTCCTGTCCCCCCATTTTATCCTCACAACATGACTGGCCTAAGGCCACCCAGCAAGCATCTATGGCAGAGCAGGAATTCGAACCTGGGTCTCTCAGATCCTAGGCTGACACCTGAATGCTACACTATACTAGCTCTCAATACTAGGATGTGGGATTATAAACCAGTTATCAGTCTTTTAGGGTTTCATTTTATATTAAACAAAAAGAAAACGTGTTATATAACATGTTATCATAATGCCCCTATATAAATCAATGGTGCAACCTCATTTGGAATACTGTGTGCAGTTCTGGTCACCACACCTCAAAAAGGATATTATAGCTTTGGAAAAATTGCAGAAAAGGCTACAAGCATGGATGGCTTCAAAAGGGAATTAGGTAAGCATATGGAGCAGAGGTCCATCAGTGGCTATTAGCCACAAGGTATAGATAGGGGCTCTGGGGCAAGTGATGCTCTGTCATCTTGGTGCTTGGGGGGGTCAACAGTGGGAGGGCTTCTAATGTCCTGGCCCCACTGGTGGACCTCCTGATGGCACCTGGTATTTCTGGCCACTGTGTGACACAGAGTGTTGGACTGGATGGGCCTTTGGCCTGATCCAACATTGGCATCTCTTATGTTCTTATGTTCTTATGTAATGGCTGTTCCTTTGAGCCAGTTTGGTGTAGTGGTTAAGTGTGCAGACTCTAATCTGGGAGAACTGGGTTTGATTCCCCACTCCTCCACTTGCACCTGCTGGATGACCTTGGGCAAGCCATAGTTCTTCTGTCAGAGTTGTTCTTTCAAGTACAGTTCTCTCAAAGTTCTCTCAGCCCCACCTACCTCACAAGTTGAATGTTGTGGGGAGGGGAAGAGAAAGGAGTTTGTAAGCCGCTCTGATACTCCTTTGGGTAGTGAAGGGCGGGGTATAAATCCAATCTCTTCTTCTTGTTCTCTTCTATATAATAGGTTGCCTTTTCAGAGTCTCCCCCCCATTATGAACTATTCGAGTTGCATTCAAAGATTCAGTATTCCCACAGGGTTTTGTGTTGTGAAAATTCTTCAAATACAGATAGCCCTTTTGAGGGAGATAGGCAACCAATCAAATTTGCTAGCCCTGAGTTGTTTGGGTAAAAATGTATTTTCCCAGAAATGTGCTGAGAGTTAGTTTAATAGAGCTGGCAAGCCAAATATCTGACCTACCTTTTAAAATGATTGTATATAATTTGGGTTGAAAACATCCGTGAAATTGTTTATATATTGCAAAGCAAATGCTTCAAAGGGTGCATTTTCAGCTGCGAAAAAAAAACACACTTCAAAAAACATCCATGGGAAGTTCTGCAATAAGTAACACATGTAAATGTATATAGAATGCATAGCAAAAAAAAAAATGACTCAGAGGTGAGGATACCAGCCAAGAGTAGATGGGGTTCTGGAATCATTTCCTTTGGTTCCTCACTTTATCACAGGCTGAGCAATTTTGGAGAAATAAATAAGGATGCTCGAATACCAATCTTTTCGGCTCATGTCCTGTTTGCCAGTTGGGAACAGAGAGCTGATGTTTCAGTTATCAGTTCAGCTGTTTGTTGACCCATTTATGCCTGTTTGGTAGGTTGCTTCACTGTATCTATAAACTAATAGCCACCCGTGGCCCCTATTTGCAGATATCTATATCCACAGATCCAGGGCCATACAGAAAAAACAGATATTTCTGCAAACTTGGGGGAACCTGCTGTTGGGCATGAACCATATGGCCTGAGCGATCCATTCACAACCGACTGACACCTTTGAAAATGGAAAGTTCTGCTGTTGAACGTGTTCATGGTGAAATTTGCAGCCTCGCTCAGAATCAAAGGCAGTTTGACTGTCAGTGAACTTGCAGAAGTAGAAACCCAAGAACATAAGAGGTGCCCTCCTGGATCAAACTAGTGGCATCCTGTTTCACTAAGAGGCCCTGGAGGGGCAAAACACCCATAAGTACAAATTGCCGCCTGTCAATTAGTCTTATTTTACCCAAGTTGATTTGAACACATGGAAACTTCCCTACCCTGAGTCAGACCACTGGCCTGTTAAGGGCACAGCACGGTCTGCTCTGATTGGCATTGGCTCTCCAGGGTCCCACATAAAGGTCTTTCAGACCACCTACTTCCTACTCCTTTCAACTGTAGTTGTGGAGGGGGGGTAGAGGAAGAAGAATAAGAGTTGGCTTTATACCCCACTCTTTACTACCCAAAGGAGTTTCAGAGCAGCTTACAATCTCCTTTCCCTTCCCCTCCCCACAATTGACACCCTGTGAGGTAGGTGGGGGTGAGAGAGCTCTCTGGAGAACAGCTTGTGTGAGAACAGTTCTGAGAGAACTGTGACCCAAGGTCACGCCAGCAGCTGCATGTGGAGGAGTGGGGAATCAAACCTGGTTCTCCCAGATTAGAGTCCACCGCTCTTAGCCACTACATCAAAGTGGCTCGTTTGAACACATGGAAACTTCCCTACCCTGAGTTAAACCACTGGCAGTGCCGGATTTACGCATAAGCTAAATAAGCTACAGCTTAGGGCCTCGCAATCTGCTGGGGCCTCAAATAAAAACACAATATAAAAATGATTTCAAATATTAAAAAGGCGTATATATTTTAAATTTTTCTGAGACCAGCTGATGTAATTTAAAACAGTAGGGGGCCTCTGGGTTTTGTATAGCTTAGGGCCTCAGCAAGTCTAAATCCGGCCCTGACCACTGGCCTAGGTGGGGCTCAGTGAGCTCTGAGAGAACTGCTCTTCAGAGAACAGCTTTGAGAGAACTGTGACTGACCTAAGGTCACCCAGCTGGCTGCATGTGGAGGAGTGGGGAATCAAACCCAGTTCTCTAGATTAGAGTCCGCTGCTCTTAGCCACTACACCAAACTGAACCTGGGACCTTCTGCATGCAAAGCAGATGCTCTCCCATTGAGCCACCGCCCCTCCCCTAAAATTGCAAGTGATCCATGTAAGACTTGAACTCACAGACCCAAGGGCCAAAGGATGACACTTTAGTCATTAGGCTACTGAGTCAGAACACTTTTTCCCTAACAAGAAGAAAAAGTTTATGTTGAATTAATTCTTTTGCAACTGTGTTATCTAGCATTTATAACCGAGAAGCCCTTTTCCTTACTTCCTGCCTCCGTCCATAATGACATTAGCAGTACTCAATTTTCATCTGCTGATCTAATTAGCACACAGTGTAACGATCTTGGAAGGAGTATGATGATGATAAGACCGGACAAGGTTTCTTGTAACATCCTACTTGACACCTCCCACGCTGTCACTTAAGTGGTTATATATTATGCAGACCTTCTAGTTTCCCATTTATTCTTATACTCACTGATATGCTGTTCCTAGAGTGTTAATTAAAAAGCTCATTCAATATTCTTCACAATTTTGCCTTTAAACTGCACCAGTAGATGGGAATTAAGATTAGGTTTATTCCAAGTGCCTGGAAAGAATACGTTTTGAGCCAAGCAATACAATTTCCCCTTTCATATTTTTGCAATATTTATATTCAGTTATAGGTGATTTGCATGGATACCGTTCAGTCATGGAAATGTCTCTGAGGCATCCTTCAACAGAACCATGAAAGGCAGTCAGAGAGCCATAGTCAGGATTGGATCCATGGGTGCAATGTGACATGTACTGACACGGAGATGCTATGCAGAATTACTGTAATTTACACCCTTGGCGATCAATGGTTTTAGCCTAGAGCAGTGATGGCGAACCTTTTAGAGACCGAGTGCCCAAACTGCGACCCAAAACCCACTTATTTATCGCAAAGTGCCAACACGGCAATTTAACCTGAATACTGAAGTTTTACTTTAGAAACTTTATTTCTACATTAACGTAAGAGGATCCAAACAAAGTAAGGAAAGCAACCCCAAATGCTTTCATTTACTTAAAATTATTTGGCAGAGAATTCGACACTTTAATGATGGTCTGGGCCAGGCTGGGGCGATGGCACGCGTGCCCACAGAGAGAGCTCTGAGTGCCACCTCTGGCACCTGTGCCATAGGTTCGCCACCACTGGCCTAGAGTAACTCTGCTTGGTATTGCTCTATGATTCACCTTAACTGAGAATATTTAAAAGAAAGCAGGCTGATTAGTTTTTGACGTGATAGTTTCCATTTAAACGATCAGTGCTTGTTCTTAGAATACAAAAAATTGTGGTCTAAAAAATCAGTAGCAACTGGTGTTTTTTCACCTAAATGGCAACACTCCAAACTCCACGCACTACTGTTACCAACCCTTGGAAGCACTTGGGGACAGGCTCCTGAAAAATCATCATTGTGCAATGCCATGATATCTCTTCCTCTTATGCCTCGGTGGGGAGGGCGAGACACAAATCAAACCAAACAACAGTAAATAAATAATAAATAAATGTATCTGGAAGTGACTTCAAGCATGCTCTAGGAATCCCCCAAATCTTTATATTAAACACCATAGAGATTTGGGGTATTCCTAGAGTGGTGTACAATGCCATTATATCACTTCCAGCTAGGCAAGTAGAAGTGATGTCACAGTATTGAATGACACCCCCCATTTTTGCTCCTGCTGATCTGTTGAGCGACGTGGGAGCCTGGAGCACAGGGTTTGCAGGTTGTCTACTGTGGCAAGCAGTCTGGCAGCCTATACGAGAGACCCATCTAGATCTGCCTGCCAAAAATTTAACTGACTCAAGTTTCCTTTGAGTTAATGTAACTGGGATCATGGATTGGGGCTTAAAAGGGGCAAAGGGAAGCTTATAGAAACTTTTATTTAAGGGAGTTTTCATTACAAGTAAATGACCTGGAACTTAAAAATAATTGTTCCCGTTTTAACACACTAACCATTCGTCGATTCTAGGACAGGGTCCCCAACTCTTTTGAGCCCGTGGGATTCTGACACAGGGTGATGGGCGCAACCACAAAATGGCTGCCTCTGACCTACCACAAAATGCCAGGGGGTGATGTTCTGTAAATTGAATAATCGCTCTTCAACATTTTGGGCAGAAGCTCTGGTTAACTGGATGCCTTTTAAAATAAACACATTGTGTAAAAACATTTCCCTGCACGCACACGCACAACTTACCTTTCAGGCACTCCGTGAAGATTCTTGTGCTGTGCTAGCAGCTGCCGCTAAATGAAAATTTTTAAAAGCCGCACAGCCAGCCAGGTCTCCAATGGCCCTGCCTACTTTCTAAAAGCACTTGGTGGGCGCCGTGTTGCGGACCCCTGCTCTAAGAACACACAGAAACTGGGGCTTGGTGAGACTACGGTAGAAGTTTCTTTTTGGTATCGAGGATGTTTTCCATTCATTTCTTTGAAGCCCCGCCTGGAAATCTGGCAGTCTCACCTCCTTCAGACCTGAAGGCAGCTAGGTGCAATAAAGAGGGTTCTGTCATGGAGCTCCAGGGCTGGTAATTTAGGGATGCCAGCCTCCAGGTGGGACCTGAGGATCCCCTGGGATTACACCTCATCTCCAGACTACAGAGATCAGTTCCCCTGGGGAAAATGGATGCTTTTGAGGGTAGACTCTATGGCCAGTTTGGTGTAGTGGTTAAGTGTGCAGACTCTCATCTGGGAGAACCAGGTTTGATTCCCCACTCCTCCACTTGCACCTGTTGGATGACCTTGGGCAAGCCATAGTTCTGTCAGAGCTGTCCTTGAGAGAGCAGGTCTCGAAAGAGCTCTCTCAGCCCCACCTACCTCACTGTTGTGGAGAGGGGAAGGGAAAGGAGTTTGTAAGCCGCTCTGAGACTCCGAGTGAAGGGCGGGGTATAAATCCAATCTCTTCTCTTCTTCATTGTATCCCACTGAGGGCCCTGTCCTCCCCAGGCTCCACCCCCAAATCTCCAGCAGTTTCCCAACCTGGATTTGGCAAGCCTACACACACACCCTCGTCCACCCCAATGGGAAAAGGGCACCTGGCAACCCGATCAGAAGGACCATGACTGACATGCAGTTTCCTGTTCCCTTGTATCCTATGTGATCTTATCAGTTTTTCTTTAAAAAAAAACTTGAATTTTTGGTGAGCCCACTATTCAGGTTTTTTTCAGTTACAGGGAACCTGTTTTTCTGGGCATAAGGGGATCTTCCTGCCAAAAAGCCGACAAAGAAGTTGGGTGAAAACAACAGAGTCATCTGACTTAAAGATTTGTACAGCTGGGAGGTAGACTGTGGGAAAAAATGCACTATCCCAAAGCTAAACGTGAGGAGAGGATGCATTTTATCAACCACTAATTATGGTAACTGAATTAAGTGTAAATGTTCTAAGAAACAGAATGATAATTAGAGACTTTGAAATATGCCCTTTTCACATAAAGCTAGAAAAACAGTCCTTGAATGACCTCCATATGCTTTTTCTGGACTAGACCTAATTAAAACACACACACACACACAAACTTGGATTGAACAATGACTATCAAATAAAAAAGGAACCCAAAGGTTCTCTCTGGCAAAAACATGTGCTTGAACCAGTTCAGACAGCAAACACAGTAGGGTGACATTTTTGATGAAAAAGTAAGCATTTGATGAATGACACAATGCAGCTCAGCTTCTCTCTTTTACGCCATCTTTATGGAAGATCAATTCAGAACATCCAGAGCACTTAATAATAATGTTGTAATATTGTAGAAATTGTTTTAAATGGTTTATAAATGTGTTTTATGCGCTGGCTTATGCCTGATTGTGAGCTGCCCTGAGCCCGTGTTGCGGGGAGGGAGGGCTATAAATTGAACTTATAAATAAAATATAAATAAATAAATAAATAAACCTTCTATTTTGGACATTATGTAAACTGAGCAAAATCACAAAAAGTTTTCCAGGCTGTGCTACACAGTGGAAAAAAATTAAGCCACTGTGATGGGTTTATTCACCACTCTATGTTGCTGGAAGGTGCAACACAACAGTCACCTTAGAAAACAGGGCTGTGGTGATTCAGCTCCGCCCATTCCCGGTTCAGCCAGATCTAGCCACAGTGATCCATGCCTTAGTTACCTCTAGACTGGACTACTGCAATAAGCTCTACTTGGGACTACCCTTGAAGAGTGTTTGGAGGCTACAGCTAGGGCAGGAGGCTGCGGCTAGACTGCTGGCCGGGGTCAACTATCAGGAGCATGTGACCTGATGTTACAACAATTACACTGGCTACTGATCCACTCGCCAGCCCAATTCAAGGTGTTGGTTTCAACCTTTGAAGTGCTACATGGCTTGGGATCTGAAGAACCATCTTCTCCCAAAAGTTTCTGCCTGAGAATTAAGATCATAGGGATATGCCGTCCTGATTCTCTCATCGATCAAAGCAGCTCATTTGGCAGGTACACGAGAGAGGGCCTTTTCAGTGGCAGCCCCACGATTATAGAACAACCTCCCCAGAGAAGTGAATCTGGCCCCATCACTTTTGATCGTTTGGAGGCAGTTGAAGACGGTTTTATTTAGGACTGCATTTGCTTAAATTAACTAGCAGTCCCGAGTTGATTTTAAATTTTGTGTTTTTTTTTGTTTTCAATGCATTTTGTTCTGTGTTTTAATTAGGTTGTAAGCTGCCTTGAGCTCCATAAGGAAGAAAGGTGGATAATTCAATCACCAATAAATGATAATGCTGCATTTATCCCCCCCGCAAATCTAGCAATATAAAGCAGTGATGATATTCTAACAGAGAGACAAAAAAATGCACCAGGGTTCTCTGACCAAGCTGACAGGCACAGGGGTATGCCCAAAAATTCTCCTTCCCAGAAAATATGGCCCTATTCCTAACCTCTGTGTGATCGGACAAAGGGTATGGGAGGACATATTAAGTGAGTTGTCTTGCTGCTGCAAGGAGTATGAGAGTGAAGTGTTTTTTAAGTTTTATCAAATGAAGACCTATGGCCCAGTTTGAGAAACACTACAGAATACAGAAAAATAATTTAGACAACTATCAGTAGACTGGTTTGGGTTATCTTGCTAGATTACAGATGAATGTTATACTTGCTTAAATTCTTTAAAATTATGCTTTCACAATTTAGAGATGCTGTAATCTACAGAGTATGTATGGATTAAGGTTTATTTACTGCAGTGGAGATCTTTTGAACATTACATGGCTCAACGTTTCCATATGGTGTTTTGGGCTTTCTGACCCACAGTTTCATCATTTCCTGCTTCAAATGCTTGGATTGGTCCACAAAGCTACTTCTGTCCCTACGGCCAGTACTAATCCCAAAAAGAATTCTCCATAGAAGTAGAACCGAAAAGAACCTGACAGCTCTGTTCTTTGAACAGTTGGAATGTTTGTGAAAATTCTGTATCATCCCCAGGAACTAGTAAAAATTAAAGGGAAAACATACTTTTGAAAGAAAACAAAGTTTAAAAAATAACCTTTTATTTATGAGCTCTGTTTACAAAATGCAGATATAATCCTAAACAATTCTAGTTCACTTTATTTCAAGCCCAGTGCATGAAAGCAATTTTGCTTGCAGAATTTTTTCTCTCTCTTGCGTAAGGAAAAAGAATTCAGCTTAATTCCTGCTTCCTTGTGAGACTCCTCCAATTTAGATTCTTCAAATTTTACGTTTTTTCCATTCTGGCTTGTCATCTGTTTCATCTTCGTCAGATTCTACTTCGGCAAAAACTGCTGTTGGTTGAGTCCTAAAAAGTATTAAAGCAGGGAAGGGAAAAGATTATGTTGCAGTTCTGCAGATACAAACAACTTCACGGTGCCTTTTAAGCTAAAATAGAAGGACCTGTCTGTATTGGTTTCACTTTTCCCACTTAAAAAGAAAGGCATATGAAAGAATTAAAAGCTGTGCCATGACTAGTTATTTGCTAGGTCCAAGGAAGAGTCCGGTTCTACGCGCCTCCTACACAAACACACATAATAACGTCACCAACTCTAGCACAGTTAAGAAGGGTTCTGAACCTTTCTGAGGCCCTGGTCACATGGCAAAGTTGCCGAGGGGGAGGCACGGATGGTGGGCGGATTATCTGGGCGCGATCACACCCCAACATCTGGGAAGTGGAGCGCACCCGTGGCTTACCGCCGACAATGTGAGTTAAAAAACTAGTACCTCCAAGGTACTAGTAAACGTTTGCCACGGGCTGCCTCCAGACGCCCGTGGTGTGATCGCGCTGGCCCACGGCATTCCCCTCCAGTCCCTCGTTTACCCGCCGGCACCGAGAGAAGGACCCGTGGTGTGCCGCCAGTGCATCTGATTGCGTAATCGCTCATCAAACTGCACCGGGGCAATTAGCCATGCCTCCCCCCCGCGATATCCGGCCCGTGTGACTGGGGCCTGAGTACAGATGTTGTAACTGCAAGTTCCCACTGCTCATAGGGTTGCCAGCTCTGGGTTGGGAAATACCTGGAGATTTAGGGGGGGTGAAGCCTGGGGAGGGGGCTCAGCAGAGTATAATGCCACAGAGCCCGCCCTCCAAAGCAGCCGTTTTTTCCAGGGGAACTGATATCGGTCATTTAGAGATCAACTGGAATAGTGGGAGATCTCCAGGTGCTACCTAAAGGCTGGCAACCCTAACTGTTCAGATAAACTCTCCATCAGAGGCTGTACAAAACACAGGCCAGCTATTGCCATGCAACACTGTATGTCTCTAATCTTTGTCCTGGCTCCCTAAGAGAATTTAATGTTTGAAGGTGTAAAGCTGCAGGCACAGAGTCAGTGAGAATCTGCAGCTGCATCATTCTACTTGGTCTATGGCCCTCTAGAAGCCACTGAGAAAGCTGGCTTTTGGTTTACCATCTTGAAAAAATAAATATTGACCTATTTCATACCGAAAATAACTCAGTAGACAATTTTATGGGGTCTGAATAATTGTCACTCTATTATGTGATTTTTGATGTTCTGACATGTGAATGTATGCAGGTGCCTTGTACTAAGACCACTGGTCTTTCAAGGTCAGCAGTGTCTACTCTCCCTAGCAGTGGTCTCAAGAAGAGTCCTTGGCACCCGGGACCTTCTGCACGGGAAGCAGATGCTCTGCCAGTGCACCACAGTATCGTCTGTCATTACACACTATTTACACTGGCTGAAAACAGAAATTTCTACTCTTTTTTACTTTCAAGATTAATACAATTAAGACGCTGGAAGGGAAATACGGATTTTAGAAGTACACAAACTTGTACGTCTCATAGCAATAAATCTTGGGCCCACTCATCTTTTTGACCACTGCTCAGAAACAAAAACAAGGAAAGTAGGGCTGGGCCTATGTATGAAGAAACATCTCCTTTACAGAAAGATAACTGTATACTCGAGGGTTGC
>NW_015172005.1:621676-659493 GCF_001447785.1 Gekko japonicus | reverse complement strand
GATGCTTTGGAGGGTGGACTTTATGGCGTGGTATTCCGCTGAGATCCTTCCCCTCCTCCCAAATCTCCACGAGTTTCCTGGCCTGGAGCTGGCGATTCTATAAAACCGGCCCCCTGCTGGTGGCCAGGGGGGACGTGGCAACCTCACACTATCCTGATAACTATTTGCAGGTGGAAACATATCTCATCCAGCACACAAGCTCCACCTATAGGAAGGCTGATCAAAATGGCGCCTGCACATAATATGAAGTTACAGCAAATCCTGACCGAACACGTTTTCCACTTAAGATGACACAGGAAGCCAAGTATTTTGGTATTCAGTTCCACAAGCGTGGTTTGTTTTTGTTTTTTAAATCAATGCTTGGGAGTTGACACTTATACGGCAGAACTGGTGGTCCAGAAACTTCAAGCAGAGCCAAGGAAACTACTGGATTTCTAATAAGAAATTTAGTATAGCACTGCATTACTATTAAGCAACCCCAGAAGGTAATTTATAAAAGCCAAACCCACAAAACTCTGGCTTATGAACAGTAATATTTCTACAACATTATACGTACATCACAGTACTGAGCAGAATTACAATTATGTCTGGCACACCCTACAGTACCCACAACACACAAGATCGTGCTTATATCCTTTGCAAAGAACGGCTTTAAACTAGCCAAATCTGATAAGGACGGCATCTTGAACTTGCCACTTGGGGCTTTCAAACCAGCTGCTAAAACACTGCCATTAAGAAGTATAAAGCACTGGAGCAGCTTGGAGTCCATTTTATAAATCACCTTATGACTGAAAGATCTAGCAGCAGCTGTTCCCAACAAATGGTCCAGTGTAGTGGTAAGGACCGCCAAACTAGATGGAAACCCCCCCCGCAACCCTCAACTCACTAAGTGGTCTGGAGACAAGCCTTCTCAGTCCCAGCTCCCCCCCCCCCCAAAAAAAAAGATGGGAAAATGAAAAGCTTTCATCTAGTTGAAAAAAATGAATTGAATTGAATTGCATTGATTTTCTTTTAAGTGCAAGATGATGCACATTGGAGCCAAAGATGATGCACATTGGAGCCAAAAATCCTAAACATAAATACACATTGATGGGGTCTGAACTGGCAGAGACTGAACAAGAGAGAGATCTTGGAGTTGTAGTAGATAACTCACTGAAAATGTCGAGACAGTGTGTGACTGCAATAAAAAAGGCCAATGCTATGCTGGGGATTATTAGGAAGGATATTGAAAACAGATCAGCCAATATCATAATGCCCCTATATAAATCAATGGTGCAACCTCATTTGGAATACTGTGTGCAGTTCTGGTCACCACACCTTAAAAAGGATATTATAGCTTTGGAAAAAGTGCAGAAAAGGGCAACTCGAATGATAAAAGGGTTGGAACACTTTCCCTATGAGGAAAGGTTAAAGCGCTTAGGGCTCTTTAGCTTGGAGAAAAGACGACTAAGGGGTGACATGATCGAGGTTTATAAGATTATGCATGGGAAAGAGCAGGTAAAGAAAGAGGTACTTTTCTCCCTTTCTCACAATACAAGAACTCGTGGGCACTCCATGAAACTGCAGAGCGGTCAGGTTAGAACGGATAAAAGGAAGTACTTCTTCACCCAAAGAGTGATTAACACATGGAATTCACTGCCACAGGAAGTGGTGGGTGCTACAAGCATGGACGGCTTCAAAAGGGAATTACCTCCTGATGGCACCTGGTATTTTTGGCCACTGTGTGATACAGAGTGTTGGACTGGATGGGCCTTTGGCCTGATCCCGATTGGCGTCTCTTATGTTCTTATGTAAAATTTGGTGCAACCACCTCTGAATAAAAATGGATGAAATGGTGACCCAAACAGATGCATCCATATAAGGTAGATTCCTCCTTCAAATCCTAATTCTAGTCACGAGAAAAATCCTATGACCTTTAGTCGCGGGGAAATTCACAATCCCAGCAAGGGGCGGCCGGGTAAGAGGGTAGGTGAACCCCTGGCTCTTCCCAAACTTTTTTTTAAATGTTGTCATCAAGTCACAAATTACTTATGGGGTTTTCAAGGCAAGAGGCGTTCAGAGGTGGTTTGCCATTGCCTGCCTCTGTGTCACAACCCTGGACCTCCTTGGTGGTCTCCCCTTTAAATATTAACCAGGGCTGACCCTGCTTAGCTTCCAAGATCTGATGAGATCAGGCTAGCTTGGGCCATACAAGTCAGGGCAGACTCCTAAGTACAACTAAAGGATCCCCGCTGTCATGCTTGTACTGGTCCCAACTAACACTCCATGTGAAATACATCAATAAACGCCTGACCAGTTTTGTTATTTGACAAATGGTTTGCTTATTAATGTAGCACTAACATCTATTGCAAGCTTTATGTAACTACCAGTAGGTCACCCTTGAAGAAACTGGACAGCTCCCTGCCCCAAAGAGATTAGAACCTAAAAAAAGATTTAAAGGCACAAGGGAAAGAACAAATGGGACCAAACAAATCAGGCTACTAGGGATTTTTATACACAAGCAGCAGGTCTAGCTCCAAAAGCCCAAATATACAAACAGCAAAGAGACAGAGAGAGAGAGAGAATCCCTTCTGGGAGCACTCAAGAAGGAAGCCTTGCTGTTGGCCCTCTTTTTGGAGTCATTCCATGAAGGGCATGTGAGTGCATATAAGGAAGAAAACAGCTGAACAGGAGCTCTGCTCACTGAGGGAAGGGGGAAATGGATTTGCAAAGAGTCCAACTAGCACAGGAAAGTAGGGAACACATTTCACACTGAGCTGGGGAAAGCCAGTGAGACAAGAGGTCCTATGCTAATGTCTGACTGCCCTTCAGTGGGTCTCAGGAAATTTTGCTACAACCCACATTCTTGCATTCTCTTGACCTGCCAACTGGGCCATGCCAATTCCCATCCATTTTCCCTCACCTGCTTTTCTGTCTCAGCCCTGGCAAAGGAAGAAGGTGGGAGCTATCTTTGTGCCAGATGGATGAGATCAGGCTGAGCATGGATAGAGATGCCAATGTTGGATCAGGCCAAAGGCCCATCCAGTCCAACACTCTGTATCACACAGTGGCCAGAAATACCAGTGCCATCAGGAGGTTCACCAGTGGGGCCAGGACATTAGAAGCCCTCCCACTGTTGACCCCCCCCCCAGCACCAAGATGACAGAGCATCACTTGCCCCAGAGTCCCTATCTATACCTTGTGGCTAATAGCCACTGATGGACCTCTGCTCCATATGCTTATCTAATTCCCTTTTGAAGCTGTCCATGCTTGTAGCCGCCACCACTTCCTGTGGCAGTGAATTCCATGTGTTAATCACTCTTTGGGTGAGGAAGTACTTCCTTTTATCCGTTCTAAGCCGACCGCTCAGCAATTTCATGGAGTGCCCACGAGTTCTTGTGCCTCTGGATTGGGCTAGAGGACAAGAGTGAACCAGTCCACTGGATCCAGCAACTGGAGCTGTGTTGCCTATTTGTATTGCTTTGTTTGCCTACATTATGTTTTTGTTTCTTTGTAAGTGGCTTTGAGTCCCCAATGGGAACAAAAGCAGGAAAGAAATACCTCAATCAATCAATCATTTCCCTTGGGTTCCCAGTTGAGCTTTCCCCCCTTATTCCCCAATACTCCTCTCCACTATCACCAGTTCCTCCTTCTCCTCTAACAGGTCTTAATTAAAAGCCACCTTAGGTGTATTCCAAGCCCTACCCATTCAAGCTGGGGGCTCCCACACACAGAGCTGGAAGACAGACCTTTTGGCATGTAATGTATATAATGTTAGTGCCACAGAGATTGTGATACTCTGATTTGAAAGAGAATATATATATATATTTAAATAAGCTCTGCAATGCAGCAGTAGCTAGTTGATTCTCGCACACGAAACAGCTTACCGTTAATTAAGTTGGCACATCCCTATGATGGTGGCTAACACTTGGAGCATCCTCTCCCCAATAGTATTATCATCTGATGCACAAGTGAACAACTCTTCGGACTTATATCTCGGCCATCTCCTATCTGCCTATTTTCTTAACAAGAAATTGTAATCTGAGTTGTCCATCCGCAAGACGGTGCCTTCTGAGTTACTACTGTGTTCTAAAACTTTCATGTTCGTTACATTGCAGGTGTCAGGAGTGAAATCTAATATGCAATCAATGAAGCTAATAGGCCCGAAGCACACCGAGGGATCAGTGTGGCAGAATGAAATGTACTGGTTATAAGAACATGACAGTATCTATGCTAGATCAGGCCAATGGCTCATGTAATCCAGCATCCTGTTTCACACAGTGGCTGACTTGAGCCCCCGAGAAGGCTTATAATCAAGGCACAGAATCTGGTATTCTTGCCCCTCGCCAGAACTGGCATTCAGAGGTATACTGCTTCTGAACATGGAGGTTCCATTTCCCGTGCTTGAAAGCTAGTCGAATATGACTCTAGGGGGTGGTGCTCGTCTCTGTTTCCAAGCCAAAGAGCCAACACTGTCCAAATACGTTTCCATGGTCATGTGGCCGGCATGGCTAAATGCCAAGGCACACGGAACGCTGTTACCTTCCCACTGAAGCAGTACCTGTTTATCTACTTGCAGTTCCTTGTTTTCAAACTGCTAGGTTGGCAGGAGCTGGGGCCAGAGACGGGCGCTCACTCCGTCACGCAGCACTAGGGTCTCGAACTGCCGAACAATAGACCTTCCAGTCTGTAATTGTAACTAATAGCCACTGATGACCCTACCCTCCATGAACTGGTCTATAGTCCCCCTTTAAACCCAACTCAACTAGTAGCCATCACCACAATTCCAAGGTTGGGAATTTCTCATTCTAATTCCATATGTCCCTGTGCACCAACTACAGTCATCAGGCAGCCATCATAGGGTGGCACATCTGGCACTGACCAGAGTCCAGGCCTTTTTCATCAAGGCTCCAGCTCTGTGGAATGGGCTCCCTGAAGAGGTGAGAGGTGCCCCCTCCCTGGAGATCTTCAGGAGGCACTGCAAATACGGTTGTCAGCTCCGGAGCGGGAAATTCCTGAAGATGTTTGGGGGGTGGAGCCTGGGGAAGGGAGGGACCTCAGTAGGATTTATTTATTATTTATTAAATTGGATTTGCTAGGCCACCCTTCCCTACAACTAGGGCTCAGGGCAGCTTACAACAGAATAATATTCAAATTCTCAAGTTAAAATCTAAATTAAAACTGACCAAAGAACAAGAAGTAGATAAAAGCAGCATGCATGTACGTTACAGATGGCGGAAAGGTATAATACCATCGGAAAGATATAATGCCATAGGAAAGGATATAGGGTTGCCAAGTGCGATCTTCGCCGCAGCAGGGGACTCCCGGCTGGAGCGCGCACGCCGCATCCTCGTAACTCGGAAGTAACGCAACCACGCCGGTCACGTTAGGGGCGGGGCCACGACCATCTGAGGGAAAACCATAGAGTTTTCCCTCGGATGACCGTGGCCCCGCCCCCAGCGTGCCCAGCATGGTCGCATCATTTCCGGGTGACATGCACGTCGGGGTGGGGTTCCCCCCGGGGCCCAATCCGCCGGCAGCGGGAAACAGGCCTCTGGGGCGGGGGTTTCCCCGCCCCCCGGGGGGACTTGGCAAGCCTAAAAGGATATAATGCCATAGAGTCCACCTTCCAAAGCAGCCATTTTCTTCAGGGAAACTGATCTCTGTAGGCTGGAGATGAGTTGTATTTTTGGGAGGTTTCCAGGCCCCACCTGGAAGCTGGGAACCCTAGCTTTAAGGCCTACTTGTTTGCCACAGCTTTTGAGGGGATTTGGATGGCAGGCATTTTTTAAGGGGAAGGGATCCAAGGCTTGCTTCTTTATCTTTGTTTTTAGCTTGGGATGTTTCAACTAGAGGAAAGGTGGGATATAAATGTGTAAATAAATAAATGAATACTATTTGACAGAAAGAAGTCATTCCTTCCTGTATTCTGAATGTATTTGTCCTTGAATTAAAGTTCTGTGACTTCTAAAGTTAGGGAAGAGGGCCATTTTCTCCACCCCATGCATAATTTTACTGCGTCCCCCCTCTTTTCTCAATGCTAAAAAGCCCTAACTCCAAAGCCTCTTTTTGTACAAAAAGTGCTCCAATCCCTTGAACCTTTTTGTTGCCCTTTTCTGCACCTTTTCCAGTGCCATGATATTGTTTTTCTGATACACTGAACACAGTGGCATGCAGTATTCCAGCTCCAGCTGCACCACACAACTGTTCAAAGGCATTACAATACCTGGCTGTCTTGTTTGCGATCTCTTTTGCTTCCTAACACAGAATTTGCCCTTTTTGCCCCAACTGCACGCTGAGTTGACTTTTCCATTTTACTTCCAACACTCTTCTTGGAACACAGCATCAGCATGGGCAAATGCCCCATTATTTTCCACACCAAAAATGATGCAAAGGATTTGTTCAGTTTCTCTTGCCATCTCCCCATCTTCCTTGAGTCAACTCCAATAGCCTTTCAGTGGCTTAAAAGGCCATGAGTTTCTTCCTTTAAACATCAGAATCTTTTTCTGCATTTCATTTTTTTTTAAAGCTCTCATTTTTATGTCATCCAAGACACTGTGAAAATGGTCTCCTTAAAAAGAAAGGAGCTCTGATATCCTATCAGTTTTCCCCATTAGTGGCCACAGTCCAAAAAAGGCAGAGAACAGTGTTGTTAAGTAAGTCATCTGCTTACATTCAAGTTCACCAAGCCTCTCAGACATATCACAGCTTTCACAGTTCTTTTTTCCCCCCTTTTCCCCTATAAGAAAGTTTTCTTACTTTGAATAGGCTGGGGCAACCCAGTACGGGTTCTCCTCCGCTTCCTTGGCATGTCGTAAAATGGCCTCCCGGGGGTTGCTATCGTCAGTCTTATCCAGGGCAATATTCTTGACAATGTATGAAGACAGAGTCCCGCCATGAGTTCCGACACGGCCACCGCGACCTAATAGAGGAAGGAAAGAGAGAATGAACAGATGTGCACAGTGGGAAAAAAATCATTAAATGAGCAGAAGAGATGACGTAAAGAAGAAGGGGGGGGGAAACCCTGTGTTCATACAAAAGGGGGAAAAGTTAGGTATTGTCCTAGTACAGCAACATCTTCAAGCTTCTAAGTGTTATAAACTGTATGCAGTAACTCGGCTTCCCAAAATGTGTGCATTCTGCCTTCAGCGACTTTTTCTCTACGGCCATCAAAAACTAGTTATACCTGGCCCTGCTACCGGAGGTTCAGGCTTGTGAGATTTCAGAGGATCCAGCCGATCCTTTTCCAGCTGCTTTCTTGTGCTTCTCTGGCGGGGTTCACGGAACATTGGAAGTGCGTGAGCTGCATTTTTAAAAAGAAATTTTATTTAGAGATAGAGGGCTTAGGTTTACATGCACCGACAATTTGTATGCATTCCATTTTTATCCCACCCCTCCTCCAAGGAGCTCAGGATAGCATGCATTGTTCTCTCCTCCTCTGTTTTATCCTCACAACCATGCTGTGAGGTAGGTCAGGCTGAGGGAAAGACAATGGTCCAAGGTCACTGAGCAAGTTTCATGTCACAAATCCATGTCGCCCCAGTCCTTGTCTAACACACTGCACTGGCATTGACCATTATACATGCCTTCTGGGTGCCTAAACAAAATAAGCCAGATAGATGATAATCCACACTATGTAGTGGGTTTGTAGTGGATTATTACAGCATACTTATTTGAGTTTACTATTCCCCTCAGAGCCTGTTCCACACTTAAAGTAATTACCGGCTATGAAACTTTGTAGTTGGTTTGTAGTGGATTATTACGGCATATTTGAGTTTACTATTCCCCTCAGAGGCTGTTCCACACTTAAAATAATTACCAGCTATGAAACAGTTTACTCAGCTATCAGAGACACAGTCCTGCCACTGAAATCAGAAGCTCCAGTGTCTATTCACTCATTGTCTCCTGTAACAAAATTTAACATGTGATACAACATCCCCACGTTGGGAATTTCCTTGATCCTGCTCAACATCATTGACCAGCACATGTCCTCTATAACATCAGGTTCCACCATATGCAAATGTGTGCGTGCGTGCGTGCTATTATGACAGCCTATTTACCCCCTCTTTTTAAGGAACCAGTGATGCTGTTGTATGAAAAAGAATGGCGATGGATGACATAGATCTACAGACTCCCAAGAACCATGACCACCATCCCTGCATTCCCTGAAAGTACTGCTGGGGGGGGGGGAAGCAATGTTCCCTCTAAGCTGTGGAGCCTTGTGAGCAAAAATTCTACTTTGTGAGCTCCTGGCATTAAAGTTGTGAGCGAGCGATTTGGCTAATGCATAAATTAGTTTGCTCTGGAGCCCTCCTTCCTGAGCAAAGACAAAAATCTGTGAGCTGGAGGCTAAAAAACTGTGAGCTAGCTCACAGTAACTCAGCTTAGAGGGAACAGTGGTGGGGAGTACAGTGAGGGCAGGGGCTGAAGTTGGACAGTGGAATCTGTAGGAGTTGTGGACAACTTCCCCTTGCCTAAGCAGAAGCACCTTCCACTTGTGTGTGTTTGGATCTAACACACTGTAAATAAAACTTTATATTTTCTTGGAATAGGCTGGTTATTTTTGCAACTGGCAGGAGTGGGGATGTAAAAATGCATTACCATTCTTGCTTATTTTGAAGGTCTTTTAAAATAACAACAATAAAAATAACAGGAATTAGGGTGTGGAAAGAATGGGTACATGATGCTTTGCACCTTTTAGACATGGCTTGGGATAGAAAGGGATGATACATTGTTAAGACCATTTCTACAGCTGTACAATCCCAAGCAACATGAATCCTCTGGCTTGAAGCCACACTCAAGACAGTTATGAATGGGTGCGAAGCTGATACACTACACAACAGTACTGGGAAACAACAGTGGTGTAAACACAGCCCAATCTAATTTCTAGGCACTATTTATTAGCTTTAACAAAACAATAATCTGGTTTAGGATAGTTTTAGAATTTTATGAATAAACAGCTGTTTCTTACAACTGCACGTTATATGGAACACAAAGAGTCAAGCATTAGTTGCCAAGTGGCATGCTATATAATTTTGCACAGAACATTTGAGGTGGTTAACAAACCATTCCCATATGCGGAGGCGAGCCACTTTAAGGAAAACCCATCAACAATAATGTGCCTCATTTTTATAAGTAACAATCCCTCAAGTACAAATGTTGTTGTCAGAAGATGTGAAGTTTCAGTTTAATTTAAAATATTTATATGCCACTTTTCTGAAAATCAATACAATTCAAAGTTCCAATTCCAGTATGATAGGGTCTCCTTTAGTGGGGTTGCCGAACACTTTCACCCTCTGCCGCTTTTCATTAGCTAGTCTGGAAGCTAATGGCATATGTGACAGACAGGTTAGGTTTCACCTCTCCCTAAGAATGGCCAGTGGTTACAGACAGGATGTTGGTGAGAGAGACAGTTCAAGATAACTGTTATTTCAGCTGAGAGTGACTCTGGCTGGGTGAAGTTGTAGAGAAGAGCAGCTTAGTGCTGATAGAAAAAAAGGTCAGATTGTAATGAAGAAACCCAAATGCTTGAATAGGGAAATAGTTCAGAAGTTCAACTGAAAAACAATTCTGTAACCTCTACCTGATCTACTTCATGTTATGTTCAAATCATAAATAAATGTTAACTCCTTGTTTGTTTAACCCTGTGGGATGGATGTGTATGTTGTCTCAGGGAAAGAAACACACACACAAACTAATATTTTGGGATATAAATAAATGGTGACAGCATGTGAATGAAGAAGTGTTTGAGACCCCAATCCCAATAGATCTGTGTGGTGTCTGAGTGAGGGGTGATTATTAAAATGGACTAGGCTACCCTGTCTGGTGGTGTCTCTGTAAGAGAGAGAACCTGCTATGTGAAATGGTCATGGCTCTGTATACCTTTTATATAGTAGTGAACTGTGCCTGCCTGACCTATCACTAAACCTGAACTTGTGGGACAAAGGTTGTGGAGAGTGATAGGCACTCTGCTGCAAAAGTGGAATTTAATTGAATTATATCACCATACACAAAGGAAGAAGGGAAGAGAAGGAGGAGCATGCTAGCCAGAGGATTCTTCAGACTCTATTGTATATTGACAAGTCATGTTATATCTGAACCATACTATGATGTCCTTTCTCCCTCACATAAACTGCAGATTATTGTCCCAGCCAAATCACAAGCTATGGTTTGTTTACTTCCTTGCAAACCAGGACTAAGCCAGAGCTTGGAATTCTGCTTTGGAGGGAACAGCACAAGCCACAGTTCATGGTTCAGATGTAATGACAAACTGTGGTTTGCTATAAAAGTAGAAGCCTTTCATTAGGTACCTGCACACCAAGAAAAAAGGCAAGTTGTGAGCCTGGGGTTCTACCAAGGTCATCTATATAGCAAGAAACCATAGTTTGTCATGCTAGAGTTTCTCACATTTTCCACACACACAACATTGAATGTAATGCCTTTTAATCATCATGCACCACAGAAGATGGGATCCTTTCCATATTGATGTTTGAATCTGGTACTGTTAAGCTGTGTCAACAGCTTCAGGAATGAAGTAGTAGAATGGACAGTACCACTTTTGCTTGCAGGTGAGGGGTGTGATTTTGGAAGGCATAAGTGAGTCAAAGTTCTATATTTCACAGATCACATGGTAGCCGTGTTAGGCTGTTTGTGGCAGTAGAAAAGAGCAGGAGTCCAGTAACCCCTTAAAGACTAACAAAATTAATGGAAAGATATGAGCTTTTGTGAGCCACTGCTCACTTCTTCAGATATCTGTATCTTCAGCTACATGAAGAAGTGAGCGGTGACTCATGAAAGCTGATACCCTGCCATGAATTTTGTTAGTCTTTAAGATGCTACTGGACTCTTGCTCTTTTATATTTCATAAGCATTTAAAAGTTACTCACGTGTTATAATATAATCCTGTGTGAGAGTCTCTGCTTGTCTCTCTTTTCTTTTTGTCTTCACAACACATAATTTCGCTCCCCTGGAAAGAAAAGAACCTGGTAAAAAAAAAACCGAACCAACTGGAAGCTCTTGGAAAAGTACAAAAGTAGGTCCTGGGGTGATTGGGAGAAATGTGGATATATAGATATTTTAAATAGATGAATAAATACGTTTTGAATTCAGAAACACATTTTCAAAAGGTGTGCAAGTTTTAAAAGTTCAGATGCTAAAATGAACACAAATTCATAGCATTAATTTCATTGTTTTTTGTGCAGCATAACTGTATAGTAAATTAGTTGGCTCCTGTGTGGATAACAAAACTTGCAGGCTAGGTTGCTCACAGACCAGGAAGGGGTCTCTGTCTATGTGGGAGACTTCCTAGGAAGTTCCAGGAAAATGTTCTTAGGACTGAACTGTAGAGTAACCAAAAGAAAAAATAAAGGCCTGTTGAGGACTAAATGTGTTCCCCAATGGATGGAATGTTGAGAGAAGGTGAGTGTCAATCAAAAGAAAAAAGAGAGTTGTGTGGTGCAGAAATTAGCTTGCTGAAGCGCTTGCGAGCTCAGAGAATTTTGGAGGAAGATGTGAAACACTGTCAACCCAGGAGAGAGGGCAGACCACTTTATGCTCTTGTTCTAGGAGGTACAGCTTGGTTTATGATTGTGTATTCTCATATGTGGAACTCCACAGAGGTCATGAAGATGATGATGTCTAATTTGCTGATGCAATCCAGGGATCTAGGCTGATCTTAGAAATAACACATACTGTTTTCCTTTCAGTATCTTACAATGCCAAGAAATTGCCTGAATATCTTGAACAAGCCAAAAAAAAAGGCTTGTGATAGGCTATATTTAATTTATTGTAAGGAGCTTGCAGGAAGTTTGTTTTACACTTCTGGGAGAATCCTAGTGCATCTGGAGATCTTCCGGAATATTCAAAACATACTTTGGAATAACAGATTATTTGCAAACTCATATGGTGCTGTGTGTTTCTGCCTCATCATTTCTTTGCTTCCAACCTGATGACAATATGGCAGCCATGCTCCTGACTAGGGATGGGCACAAACCAAACCATGAAGCAACATTCATCACAAATTTGGCCCTGTTTATGGTTCGTGAATAGAAGTTCATGAAGGGTCTACCATCATGAACTTCCATGAATTTTTAAAGCAGTTCATGGCAGTTTGTGGATGGAGCAGAAAGCAGGGGTTCAAAGGGACTGAGTCCCTTTACCTCACTGCTTTCTGTTCCCTGAGAGACAGCTGAGCGGTGAGAAGGTGCACAAGACAGCCTGGAAAATAGCTGTGCAGTGGGAAGGCACTGAAACAGCCTTCCCACCACTCAGCTGTTTTTGCAGCTTTTGCGGGGAACAGAAAGCAGGTTTAAAGGGCCTCAGACTCCCTTTAAAAACCACGCTTTCTGCTCCATCCACAAAGCACCATGAACTGCCACGAACTGCTTTAAAATTTCGTGGAAATTCATGATGGTAGACCCATCATGAACTTCTGTTCACGAACCATGGACACAGCAAAATTAATGATGAATTTTACTACATGGTTACAGCAGAGCTCTTCCTATGTAAATGGGACCATGAAAAGGAATTTACCCACATTTTAACAAGCAGTTACACAGGTTAAATTGCATTCAAAATAAAGTACCTTTGACTTTTGATGGGATCGTAATATACTTTAGCTAATCCATTCCCTGTACCAACCATGATTTGGTTCAGCTTGGGGTGCCAGAGACAACGGACAACACTCTGAAAAATAACAGTATCAATCAGTGATTTTAGTTTCAAATCAACTCTAACATCCCTGATGCATATCGCCTAAAGTTTCTTCAGAGGAAATTATGAAATAGGGTTGCCAAATGTACTCACCTGTGCCGGCGGGGGACTTTGTGTTGCCTCCCGGTGCGCGCAAAGCGCACACGCGCCACATGCACGTCACTTTTCTGTGACGTCATCATGCTGGGGTGGGGCACAGCCTTTTGAGGGGAAAACTCTATGTTTCCCCCTCAAATGGCTGTGCCCTGCCCCAGCGTGATGATGTCACAGGGAAGTGACGTGCATGCGGGGGTGGGGTTTTCCCCGGGCCCCGATTCCGCGGGGGCGGAAATCGGGGCTCCAAAGCGGGGGGAATTCCGCCCCCCGGGGGGATTTGGCAGCCCTATTATGAAACGAGCTAATGGTATTCAGATATTGATTATATTTAGATTATACCAGGCCTGAAGAAGCCTGTTTTAAAGCAATATCTAATGATAAGCAGGTCGCCAATCCTTGGATGGGCCACCTGTTTCTTATAACATATTCTAACCATTTTTGACAGCAAACTATGTACAGAAGAGTAGTTTATCAATCATATGGCATCACTTTTTTGAAAGCTTCTCTAGCTTTTTTGGGGAGGCTGCCAAGTTGTAGCCGACTTATGGCGGCCTAGTAGGATTTTCAAGGCAAGAGATATTCAGAGGTGGTTTGCCATTGCCTGCCTCTACACAGCATCCCTGAACTCTAATCAAAGTAACTAACTGAGATATGATGGAACCTTTGGAACTATGGCTGTCATGGCACTGCAGCTGTTGAGTATTTATTTAGATATTATACCCTGCTTTCCATCCCAAAGGGGACTAAAGCAATTTATAATATTGTTCTACCTCTTCCATTTTATCTTCTCTACAACTGCCCTGCAACATAGGTTAGGCTGAATGGTGAGTGGTCTGAGCTTCCAGGGCAGAATTATAAAATAAGAATTAATGTGTTAATGATCAGTATAATACAAACAACAAACGATGCAGCAGAACTGGATTACAAAATTAACAGAAAAATAAAATTAAAATAATGAAATGCAACCAATAAACAATGCATTAAAAAAAACTATAAAACTTTTCACAGACATTAAAACTACAACCTTATTTCTTTTATGAAAAGGTTCTCTTAGTGTGATATAACTGTTTGGCTCAATATCTGGTTTCCTCCCTGCAGATTATGAGGTCTTTCTTCTTTTCAAAAGCATTAGGCAGGATTTGACTTTTAAACTGTGCTTTTGTGTCAGTGCCAATAAAGGTAACTGAACTGAACTGACTGTGCTTTTGTATGGTATTTCTGTTGTGTTTTGCCAGTATTGTTTTGTTTTATTAATCTGAAGCCTGGTTTGGATCTATATTTTAGGGAAAGATAGGTTTAAAAATGCACATTCCAATTTTGGCACACACACAAATAAACCTGTACAAACAGCACAGTTCTGAATGTGCTCATATGTATTTCTTAACAAAATTATTTAATCATGAGCTTGTGTGAAGGGGAAAAAATCATTCCTTTAGGCTACACAAAATTGATTAATTAGGCAAACAGAAGTCAATGTTGATTTTGAAAACACCATACTTTAACATAGTTCTACAACATCAACAATGCTTTTTTGGAAGGCAATTAAAATAATAAAAAAACAACCCTCCAACTCCATGGGACCCTACATCCACCAGGCTAGGAATTTCCTAGACCAGCAATAGCAAGCAAGCATGGTGTTTGGAAATATAATTTGTGTCACTAACCAAGATCCTTGACCAACTGGAAAGAAAAAAGAATAGATTCCCAAATTTAAACTAATGCATATATATATCCATATATAGCTGTATATCTATATCTATATAAACCTACATAATATATTTTAAAAGGGAACATAAGGTACACTTTCATTACAAGAAGGGAACCTAAATAAATTTAATATGACTGTGGAGACTCTTAAATTATTGTATTATTAAAAAAAACCACTTTGTAGACCAAAAAAGACTCTGTAGGCATATCACATTACCAATTTCCAGACCATTTGGCCAACCTTCCTACTTTTCTCCAGTCCTAAACTCCAGTCCATTTTGTTTGAGTGTTAAACATGGTTCATTAGCTGGCATGTACCACAGGACCGAAAAGTAAACTAATTAAGCCATCATATGGAACAGCAAGAAAAACAGCTTCCTCTTTAACAAGCTTCAGGCAGATTTTTATCTGCACAATCAGGTCAACTAAAGAATTATTTTCAAGCACAGGGGTTACTTTTCTTCTTTAAGAGAATGTTTTTTCACCTTTGAGCATGGGAATGCTAATCTGCGTTTTCAACTGTGCAACTGGAGAGTGAGTTATGCTGTAAATGCTTCAGTTACAGAATATCAGAAGGTAGGAGGTTATGTAGAAAACGCAGTGAATTTCCTCCAGTTCCATGATTCTGTTATTTGCTTTAATGTGTTCTGTGTAATCATATGAAGACTGAAATGCACAAATGCTACAATAATCTTATAATACTGAAGTTAGCAACTGATGCAAAGGTAGATGTGCCTTTTCTTTTTCCTGCACCTTAGGACTGGTATGGACATAAAGGTAAAGGTAAAGATTCCCTTGCTCGAAAGCCAGTCGAGTCCGACTCTAGGGTTGCGGTGCTCACATCCGTTTCAAGGCCGAAGAGCCAGAGCTGTCGGAAGACGTTTCCGTGGTCATGTGGCCGGCATGACTAAACACCAAGGCGCACGGAACGCTGTTACCTTCCCACCGAAGTGGTACCTATTTTTGTTGTTCAGTCGCACAGTCGAGTCCGACTCTTCGCGACCCCATGGACCAGCTCTCGCCAGGCCTATTTATCTACTTGCAAAACTCTATGGTTTTCCCTTGTATGGTCGTGGCCCCGCCCCCAGCGTGCCCGGCGTCATGACGTCACTTCCCTGTGACGTGCATGCGGCGCGCGCTTCGCGCGCACACGCTCCGGGAGCCGCGCAGGAGTCCCCCGCCGGAGAGGTGAGTAACATTTGGCAACCCTAATGGCAACCCTACCCTAAATGCTAATGATGGCTTAGCAATCAGGACGGTGCTGAAGGCTCATATATACCTCCCCCCGTTTTTTTTGTTTTTGGAGTTAGAATTCCTTCTTTTCCCCTTAACTCACCATTATACCTGACATAACATTCCGTAAATGTTCGAGTCCAGTGACACCTTTATGACCAACAAAGCTTTATTCAGGGTATAAACTTTCGTGTGCACACATACTTCTTCATACATTCAATGGAAGTTATCAGTCCATGCATATAGGTAGAGGGTACGTATGGACTGAAGAAGAAGAAGAAGAGATTGGATTTATACCCCGCCCATCACTACCCAAAGGTGTCTCAGAGCAGCTTACAAACTCCTTTCCCTTCCTCCCCACAACAGACCCCCTGTGAGGTAGGTGGGGCTGAGAGAACTCTGACACAAACTGCTCTTTTTCAAGGACAGCTGTGCCAGAATTATGGCTTGCCCAAGGTCATCCAGCCAGGTGCAAGTGGAGGAGTGGGAAATCAACCCCGGTTCTCCCAGATTAGAGTCCGCGCACTTAACTACTACACCAGACTGGCTCCTACACCAGACTGGTAACGTCCATGTATCTGAAGAAGTGTTGTTGCACGTGAAAGCTTACACCTTGAATAAAACTTTGTTGGTCTTAAAGGTGTCACCGGACTCGAACTTTGTTCTGCTGCTTCAGACCAACAAGGCTACCTCACCTGAATCTATTCCTGATTCCCTTACCCATGGTTTGGCAGTAAGTCTGACTATGCTAACTAAGGATGCCAGCCTCCAGGTAGGACCTGAGGATCCCTTGGAATTACAGCTCATCTCCAGACTACAGAGGTCAGTTCCCCTGGAGAAAATAGTAAGAGTCCAGGAGCACTTTAAAGACTAACAACACTTGTGGCAGGGTATGAGCTTTCGTGAGTCACTGCTCACTTCTTCAGATACAGCTAGAATGTGAGTCCATCTGTATCTGAAGTGACTAGTGACTCATGAAAGTTCATACCCTACCACAAATTTTGTTAGTCTTTAAGGTGCTACTGGGCTCTTTTCTACTGCTACAGACAGACTAACATGGCTACCCATCTTGATCTATCTCCCTGGAGAAAATGGCTGCTTTGGAAGGTTGACTCTGTGGCATTGTACCCCACTGAGGTCTAGGGTTGCCAAGTCTGATTTTCGCCACAGCGGGGGACTCCCGGGTGGCGGCTGGAGTGCGCGTGCCGCATTCACATCACTCGGAAGTGACACGACCACGCTGGGCACACTGGAGGCGGGGCCACGACCATCTGAGGGAAAACCATAGAGTTTTCCCTCGGATGACCATGGCCCCGCCCCCAGCGTGGTCGCATCACTTCCGGGTGACGTGCACATTGGGGTGGGGTTCCCCCCGGGGCCCGATCTGCCGCCGGCGGGGAACGGGCCTCTGGGGCGGGGGTTTCCCCGCCCCCCAGGGGGACTTGGCAAGCCTACTGAGGTCCCCGTGTTTCTCAGGCTCCATCTCCAAATCTCCAGAAGTTTTCCAACTTGGACCTGGCAACCCTAATGGTAACAGTGACGTTCAGAATGCTGCTTTAAAATATCGTTTCCTAAATGGGTTTTAGGAATGATTCTCAGACTGTTAAGGATGGTCAGATGTTATCTGTAATGCATAAGAATTCCTTCAATAATGGAAGCTTTGCGAAAGTTGTCCCTTCCTTTTTTTATGCCACTAATGCCTAACATGTAGACAGTCCGTCTAGTAAAAAAGGAAGTAAAAAAGAAGGATGGGCTAGTAACTTTTGTGACTTATTTGGAAAGCCAGTTTACAAGATTAACAAGTTTGTTTAGCTTCTTCTTTGTAGCTGATGTGGATGTCCATTTTTTCCTCTTTCAAGTCAACATTGCATGTGTCATGATCTGGGCTGTGCAAGCACGGCCCAGCAGGCCCAGGGAGCCTGGCTAGCAGTAGGGGAGGCTGGAGCTACAAATCCCAGAAGGCCTTGGGAAGTTTTGGCGCTTATTTTGACCAATAGGGAAGAAGAGGGATGGGAAATAAGAGAACTGGTACAACAGGGAAAGCTGTTCTTCTTCTCAGGGAACAGAGCCAGAAGGGATTGAGGCTGCTGTGGGGAAGAAACCCTCATCCTGAGGGAAGGGTGAGTAGTCTAAGGCCACTGCAGATAGTGAGCTAGGGACAGTATATATTTAGACGTGTTACGGCATTTGATTTCTTTTCTTTTCACCCACTTACTGTTGTTATTCTGCACCTTGTTTGTTCGACCTCCTATAAAATAAATTATTTTCATTGTTCACTCTGCCTGGTCCTCACGCCTATTATTCGGCTAAAAGGGAGGTCTGAAAGGCCTGGGAGGGTGCTCTGGGCATTCTCAGAGGAGCCTGGAACCAGAGTGGTGGCAGCCTCAGGTGACACCCCACCTGAGCCGTGACAGCATGGAACTGGACTGCAGAGAATGGCAGCAATAAACCCTTAAAGAATGAGGCTTCCCCATTAAGGGAAGTCGCTGAACTTGTAGCCAGTCAAACCATGTGGCATGTTCCTGAGGGCAAGCAATGTTATGTATAAAACACAGATTTATAAATAGCACACACCAGCAAAGTGTGAACATGGGAGGGGACTATTATAAACCAAAGGCTGGACAAAAAAACCCCAAAAAATTGACCCATAGTAGATTTTTGGATTGCACACAAATTATAAAAACCCAGTAACAATAACTGCCCTAAATATCTGTTCCAAAAGACCTATTAATTATCCTTCGCCTTGTGAAGTACAACCAATCTATAGATTATAAAACAGACTACATTGCTTATTGGCAGCAATTCAAATGGTGAAACTCTTTGATTTGAATTATACAGGATTGCACCCACAATCGCGTCTATTCCATCTTTAGTCTTTTGCCTGGGATGAAGGGACCTTTGACTCTCAAAAACTTATACCCCCAAAATCTTGTTAGTCCTTAAGGTGCTACTTAGTCCAGGTGCTACTGGACTCAAATCTTGCACAAATGGACCTATGTCAAGTCAAACTTCTATCACATAGTGGGATCCAGCCAGGTTTGATAAAAGAAAATTAAGGGAACATTCAGGGCCACCAACTGGTGCTGATGCTCCCTGACGTAAGCTAGAAAGAAATCTCACATTACCAGGTTTTACAGGGCTAGCAAGGAGTCCCATATTTCTGTGTGCAAAAGGGTCTGAATTCCTATAATCTTGCTTGAGTCTGGACACTCATTTAAGTCTAGAATCCTTTTTAGGAAGTGGGGAAAGCTTTCCTTCCTTTTAACAATAAATTTACAATAACACTGCAAACGAGGCAGTTGACACTTAATTCCAATGGCACCCAAGAGACAAATTAGTTGAGTCGGAGTTGTAAAGCATCATAATTAACAGCAAGTTATGAGATCTAAGGGGCACTTCTACATTGAGATTTTATTTCTTACAGAAAAGCAACAGAAGGAGGCAATTAGGCTTGCAGTGTTCCGCGTGAACCAGCACAAAACAATGGATTAACTGCGGATGCCGCCCCCTAGTCTTTGAAACATGACAGATTCATCAGAAAAGGATACCCTACATATGAAGAAATGGTGTAAAAATATACCTAAATGTATATAAGATGTAGATTGCCATGACATAAATTACCACTGTGTTGTTTAAATAAATAAATTATAGCTGTATGTGTCCTTTTTTGCATAATATGTAAAAGGCTACTGCTGTCTTTTGAACACATGGTATTGATTAACTGCTTCCACTCCACCCCCAAAGATCAAGTCTTATAAAATAATCTGTTGTGAAGATTTTATACAGTGTTTCTAGATGCTGCTTCTGGGATAAACCACTTTGTTCTCTCAAACAAGGTCTACGTAAACACTAGAGAGAGTGGGTAAAGAGAACTTTTGCTCCCTCTTCCCAAATACTAGAACTTGAGGGCATCCAATGAAGTTGATGGGCAGTAGATTCAGGATGGACAAAAGGAAATCCTTCTTTACACAGCGAGTGATTAAAATGTAGAATTCGCTGCCAGAGGCTGTAGTGATGGCCACAAGCACAGACAGCTTTAAAAGGCTATTAGATTCATGGAGGACAAGTCTTATCTGTGGATACTAGCCATGGTGACGAAAGACTGAATCCCAGTGCCAGGAGGCAACATCAGAGGAAAGGCCTTGGCCTCTATGCCCTATTGTTGGCTGTCCAGAAGAACTAGTTAGCCACTGTGTGAGACAGGATGCTGGACTAGAAGGGCTACTTGTTAGCAGTCAGACCCCTCCTCTCGCAGAGGGGCAGTTTATAGCTAGAATAACCATAGACACTCTTCTTAAAATATCACCCCAAAGATTCATAAATGCAAGACACTGCCCGGCCCAAAATGACAAAATGGATGCCGGAGAGGATCGAGCCTGGGCAAGTAGTTTAAAGTGTGAGTCAGAACGGCTGACTGTCGATTGCCCCTTCCACGCCCTGGAGAGATGCATAATTTTGGGACAGTAGGTCTCTCAGGATCTACTGACTCACCTTTGGACTAATCCCATCAAAACCCAATCTTACATCCCCTACCCAATTAAGCAGCAGTTAATCAATGCTTAATTCTATTCACCTAACCAATTAGCCCTTCCTGTCTAGTACTTGCAGAGTCATCAAGCCTCTCCCACATCTTTGTTCACCTCCAAAAAGCCCATCAAGCTATTGTTTCGCCAGCAAATACATCAACCTGCCCCAGTGTACATTTTGCCCTATATCTGGAACATCCTGTTTCCCAGCAGTGTGTGTGTGTTGTGCAACCACATACACCCCCACTCCGTGGGTTTCTTTCCTCTTCTGCACAGAACAAAATGCTGGCCATTTTGCTCTTCAACCTGCTGCTTCCATGGACCTCTTCAAGACTGGTAATTATTGTCCTTCCCCAAAAAAGCTTTCCCTCTTTTCTCCCTGATTTCCTCTTAGTTAGCTCTTGTATGTGTTTTTAGTGTGTCTCTATGCATGCATTTCAGTCCATTCCTATTCTTTTAATAAAAAAACCTTTCCTGTTGAACATCTGCCTGGTTTGAGTGTTCTCTTAAGGGGAAAAATTCCTGGTATACATTGGTGGAGATCCCAGTTACCCACCTCTCACTCTGTTTCCTTTAGCTAATTCCCCCAACTTAAGTGGAGACTGTCTCTTTGGGTAACACACTGGTCTGATTCATCAGGGCTCTTCCTATGTTCTTACTAATAAATTATTATTATTAAATGGTATGTCAAAAACAAAAAGAACACAACTTCACTTATCAGAGAAGTACAGTTGCAGTTCTGGAGGCCTCACTTCAAAAAGGGTGTGGACAGAATGGAGTTAGTGCAGAGGAGAGCTACGAGGAAGATCGGGGGCCTGGAGACCAAGCCCTGTGAGGAAAGGCTGAAGGACTTGGGAATGTTTATTCTGGAGAAGAGGAGGTTGAGGGGGACACATGATTGCTCTCTTTAAGTATCTGAAGGACTGTCCCTTAGAGGAGGGCTGAGAGCTGTTTCTGTTGGCAGCAGAGGACAGGACTCGCAATAATGGGTTTAAATTAAGGGAGGGAAGGTACCAGCTGGATATTAGGAAAAACTTTTTTACACTGAGAGCTGTTCAACAGTGGAATCAGCTGCCTAGGGCAGTGGTGAGTTTCCCCTCACTGGCAGTCTTTAAGCAGCAGCTGGACAAACACTTGTCAGGGATGCTGTAGGCTGATCTTGCATTGAGCAGGGGGTTGGACTAGATGGCCTTCAGGGCCCCTTCCAACTCTATGATTCTATGTATCTGGAAGCCCTCTCCCCCAACAAAAGGAGGACATGAGCTATGAAAATGGTAATTGGATTTGGCAGAGAACTGCCTTCACAAATCAAATGGCTAAAGTGACCGGAATATTTTAAAGTTTTGACAACTTCAAAATAAAGTCAACAAACCTCAGCATATTTTACGGAATGCTTTGTACATTACCTCTATCATATGAAGCCTTTTATACCTTCCATCTTTAAGAAGAAGTCCGTTCCACCCAACTAAGGGTCCCCAATAGGGTTCCCAGGTTCCTCCTGACAACTAGTGGGGGATGGGGGAACTTACTAGGAGTTGGAGGGAGATCCAGGCTACGTCGCCAGCAACACTGTGACATCACACCAACACTGGGTATTTGGGCAAAAATGTGATGGTAAAAATGCCTTCTACCATAGAGTTTTGCCCAAATACCAGAGCATCACTTTAATGCTGCAGATGTGATGAAGTTACTTCCAGTACACACTGGAACTGATGTCACCATGTTGACAGAGATGTAGCCTGGGCCTCTGTCCTGTTCCTTGTAAGTCCCTCCATGAGACAGCTGATCAGCAGCAGGGGCGGGGCCTGGTGACGGGATCCTCCGCCTCCAACCGGGGGGGGGGGGGGGGGGCTGGCAACCCTAGTCCCCAAAGTAGTGAATATTTTAAAAACATTTAAAAAACTCTAGATATTTAAGATACTATAAACAATCACAAACAACAATTAAATAAACATATAAATGGGAATGAGGCCCACCAGAAATGTCTTCACCCACTGGGGGAAGACAATGATAGCATCATACTCCGAACAAGAACTTGCAGCTCCCCCTAAAATTTAGTGTCCCTAACAGCCCACATAAGCCCAGACGTGCAAAGCTTGGAAGCTAAGCAGGGTTAGTACTTGGATGGGATACCACCTAGGAAAAATGGAGCTGCTAGGCAGATGAAGGCAATGGCAAACCACCTCTGCTCATCCCTTGCCTTGAACGCCCCATGACATGGAACTGTATGTGGTCGCTGTGAGTTGGCTGCAACATTTTCACTATGTACAAGGAGTGGCTGCTTAAGTTTGGTTGCAGAGAAAGCCAGGATAGACATGTTTTAAATAAAAAAAAATCATATCTTGCCTGTCCTCTTGGTTCAAGATGGCTTACATTAATAAATAAAACATCCCCAGCTAAAAACCAAAGATGATATAGCAAGCCCCAAATCCCCCCCCCCCAAAGATACCTGCCATTTAAACTTCCTCAAAAGCCTCAGCAAAAAGGTAGGGCTTGCAGTGCCTCCTGAGAGGTTTGTGGGAGATAAAGAGAGGTTTATAGAAGAACTTTGCAGACACATCGAATTTTCAATATTCTGGCTTGAATGTCTCCTAACAGGCCAAGAGGTCTGCATCTATGAACTTTGCAGATTTCTTTAAAAATTATAATTTCCTTCATGTATCTACTGGTTCCTGTGAGCAACATTTTCAATGCACACAAGCGGCGTGCATCACTGGGAAGGAAGCAGGGACCTCAGTGGGGTATAATGCCACAGAAGCCACCCTCCAAAGCAACCATTTTCTCGAGGGCAACTAGTCCCTGGAGATCAGCTGTCATTCCAAGAGACTCCCCCAGGCCCAACATGGAAGCTGGCAACCCTGCAAGTCACCCAATAATGAGCAATCGCCATGCAAACCTGTTGACAACATTTTGTAAGACTGCATCTCAAATCTAAGGCAGTGACAAGGGATTTTGTTTTTTAAAATGCCCTAAGGATTTCAGCGTGCATTGTGTAACATTCTTAATAGATACATCTGTAGAGCAAGTAAGACAATGCCTTTTATTGGACCAAGGGGCCATTAAAACACAGAGTTCTTTGATGCTTAGCTATTATATCACCAAAAGGAACATATTTCTTATTTACTGCTTGGTGTCTAGAGGGACCTTTGTAATTTGAACCCTATTGGCAAGGCAACACTTAACTGTCTGTAATCTAGTTAACAGTGGCCTGGTTCTTTCAGTGGGTTAGTCATGTTAGTCTATTGAAGCAACATAAAACAAAAATCTATTTTAGTGCCTTAAAGACTAACAACATTTATTCCATCCAGCATGAGCTTTTACAAGTTAAGAGTTCACTTCTTCAGATACTATGAGGAGGATATTTTCTATATTTTGATAGGGAAAATTATTGAAGGGGAACAAAGGCATGCCCGCCCCACCCAAGTCTATGAAAGAGAAATATCATTATCCAGGAGAGGCTGTAGGTCACCAACAGTGTTCCCTCTAAGCTGGCTGGATGTGGAGGAGAGGGGAATCAAACCCAGTTCTCCAGATTAGAGTCTGTAACTTTTAACTACTACACCAAACTGGCTCTCAATGTTGTAAACAACGTTTTAAACCGTTTTGGGCCTCTACTTGGGAGAGACCCAGGTAGAAATACCTAAATAAACATAAATAGACATACTTCTAACACATCTAACAACTCTGTTGTGCAAATGGAGGTTCAACCTTCTGAAATATGACTTCCACGAGAGCTGGGTTTGTTGAGGGCCAATAAACTGAAGCTCAGTCCTGAGCAGACTGAGGTGCTGTTGGTCAATCACAAAGTCACCTGAGGACTGAGGAGTCAGATTTATAAAATGGATCATGTCAAAAAGAATGCCTGAAACACTGTCTCTTCCCTGTAGACTAGCATCCAAGGTTGCCATCCTGGATTACAATGAAGGCACACTCTTTTTTGGAAGGGACAGATGAGACAAGTCTGTAGACCTTTGGCCTAAGAGCTATTTGGGCACAGCGTATCTCTCTTTGAAGTCTACGGACAGGGAACTTAGTGATATTAGTCTGAAATGCGGCAAACACTGGTCAGTCAATCACCTCTTCTCTTTGATAGGCCCTGTGCTAAAAAACCCATTAGCACCATGGCTTATCTGGCACGAGTTTGATGGCTTAAAGCATTTAGTTTAAGGCTCTGATATGGGTCAGAAAGACATAAAGCTGTCAGCAGCAACTGCAGCTAAGAAAACATTTCTGGTTAAGAACCGTCATAAACGCTTGCCTCACAAGGGCCGACTTCGCTTTCTGCCTCAGCGACAGTGAGGCTGCACCACAGGGCCTGTTTGAAGAGGCCTGTTCCAATTTGCTGCGCATGGCTGCTCGTGTACTGAGATAAGGAGCCTGTCAGCCGACAAAGACTTTGAATGGGAAATAGAAATTCTGACAGGGATGTTCAATCTCTCTCCAATTACATTCTTCTTTTTTTAAAAAGATGTTGGATTCCTTTTGACTGACCAGAATGATTGCTAATTACTTCAGTAACTTAAGCCTTTTTTAGAGGTGAGGATCCAAAAGAGCCCTGTGTGTATGTCTGGAATTACCTTAGGCCTTCCTTCCAGAGAGGCTATATTCTTTTACCCAGCTTGGGAGGGTCGCTTGAGCTTTAGGAGTTGTGGTGGGGGGAACTCAAGCAGCTGAACTGGGAATGGCTAACTTGAAAAGCTGTACAGAGTGCAGATATCAGTGCTGCGGTACGTTTGTATAGTCGTAGATTTTAATATCGCTCAGAAATATCTCAACATCAAGACACTTGCAAGCAAATTTCCCACGGTGCTGTTTTGGTATTGAATGGACGAGGCAATTCTAAGAACACTTTCCTGGCAGTAGCCCCACTGAATAGACTTTGGTAAGGCTTTTTTGTCATCAAGTCACAGCCAACGTCTGGCGATCCAATAGGGTTTTCAAGGCAAGAGATGTTCAGAGGTGGTTTGCCATTTTGCGCAGCAACCCTGGTATTCCTTGGTGGTCTCTCATCCAAATACAGGGCTAACCCTGCTTAGCTTCCAAGATCTGATGACAGCCTAAGCTATTCAGGTCAGGGCATACTGGCTTTAGATTAATTAATTTCATTTACTTCATATACATCACACCTTTCTCCCCAATGGTGATCCAAAGCCGCTTACGTCATTCTCCTCTCCTCTATTTCCCCTCACAATAATCGTGAGGCAGTTTAGGCTGAAAGTATGTGACTGGCATCAAGGTCTCCCAGCAAGCTTCCATGGCAGACTTGGGATTTGAACCTGGGTCTCCCAGATCCTAGGCCAGTACTTTAACCACTATACCACACTGGCTATTAGGATGGCACTGTTAACCTATTAGTGTGGGTGTGAGGTGAGGAGTAATTAAGAGAAATATTTCTAAAGCCTGAAATGTCATGGTAGTTTTATCATGAAACACATCTTAGGTAGAAAGTGCTGTGAAGTCACAGTTGACGTATTGCGGCCTCATAGGGTTTTTCAGGCAAGAGACATTCAGAGGTGGTTTGCCATTGCCTGCTTCTACACAGCAACCATGGACTTCTTTGTTGGTCTCCCACCCAAGTACTAACCAAGGCCAATCCTGCTTAGCTTCCCAGATCTGACAAGATTGGTCTAGCCTAGGCCATACAGGACAGGGTGAACCTATCTTACTCAGTATTTTTTTAAAAAAACCATGGAGGACATAGTGCGTTTATAAAGGCTAAAGTATAAATCACCTGTGGACAGGGCAGATTACAAATCATTTATCCATTTTTATTTCTTCAATTAAAATTATGAAGTGGTGGCGGCTACAAGCATGGACGGCTTCAAAAGGGAATTAGATAGGCATATGGAGCAGAGGTCCATCAGTGGCTATTAGCCACAGGGTATACATAGGGACTCTGGGACAAGTGATTCTCTGTCATCTTGGTGCTTGGGGGGGTCAACAGTGGGAGGGCTTCTAATGTCCTGGCCCCACTGGTGGACCTCCTGATGGCACCTGGTATTTCTGGCCACTGTGTGACACAGAGTGTTGGACTGGATGGGCCTTTGGCCTGATCCAACATTGGCATCTCTTATGTTCTTATGAAACAAAACACTGTATTTAAAAATGTAGAAATGTGGTACATTTATTTATTTTAAAAATATTATTATTTAGAAGAAGTTGGATTTATACCCTGCCCTTCACCAAACCCAGTTCTAGAGATTAGAGTCTGACACTCTTTTAATTATGACATTTAACTGAAAGGTCACTTTACTTTAGTGATGCAGGCCTGAAGCTAGTTTATAGCTTTGGAAAAAGTGCAGAAAAGGGCAACTCGAATGATAAAAGGGTTGGAACACTTTCCCTATGAGGAACGGTTAAGGCGCTTAGGGCTCTTTAGCTTGGAGAAAAGAGGACTGAGGGATGATCTGATTGAGGTTTATAAGATTATGCATGGGAAAGAGCAGGTAGAGAAAGAGGTACTTTTCTCCCTTTCTCACAATACAAGAACTTGTGGGCACTCCATGAAACTGCTGAGCGGTCGGGTTAGAACGGATAAAAGGAAGTACTTCTTCACCCAAAGAGTGATTAACACATGGAATTCACTGCCACAGGAAGTGGTGGCGGCTACAAGCATGGACAGCTTCAAGAGGGAACTGGATAAGCATATGGAGCAGAGTTCCATCAGTGGCTATTAGCCACAAGGTATAGCTAGGGGCTCTGGGGCAAGTGATGCTCTGTCATCTTGGTGCTTGGGGGGGGGGTCAACAGTGGGAGGGCTTCTAATGTCCTGGCCCCACTGGTGGACCTCCTGATGGCACCTGGTATTTCTGGCCACTGTGTGACACAGAGTGTTGGACTGGATGGGCCTTTGGCCTGATCCAACATTGGCATCTCTTATGTTCTTATGAAACAAAACACTGTATTTAAAAATGTAGAAATGTGGTACATTTATTTATTTTAAAAATATTATTATTTAGAAGAAGTTGGATTTATACCCTGCCCTTCACCAAACCCAGTTCTCCAGATTAGAGTCTGACACTCTTTTAATTATGACATTTAACTGAAAGGTCACTTTACTTTAGTGATGCAGGCCTGAAGCTAGTGTGGTACAGGGAAAATCACAGTGTCTCCTAGCAGTTCCTGCTCTCACTCAAGAACATGATCTGTGGTGGCTTGGGCTCTTTCTGTTGCTGCTCAGCTGCTGAAGCAGGCACTTGCCTGTAGGATGTTCAACAAAGATATTTACAAAAGCTTAAAGGGACACCCTGAAGGTGTCTTAACAGTTTGGCTTAACAGTTTGAATGCTGTTTGTTAATGATTATTTGATGCTTTGGTTTGAATGTTGGTCTAGTTTATGGCAAGCCAAGGGTTAAATCCCCATTCTGCCTTGGAAGGTCGCTGGATGATCTTGAGCCAGTCACACACAAGTCACACACACTCAGCCTCTCCTACTTCACAGATTACTGTGAGAATGAAATAGAGGAGCAAAGCCACCATGGATCCCTAGTGGGGAGAAAAGCAGGGGATAAAAATCGGGGGGGATCCAAATCTGTATACTGCATTTATTGTTGTTATCCACTTTGGGGCCTGACCACATTGTGAGAAAAGTGGGGTAAAAGAGATTCACTAAATCAATAAACTTTGGTCAGATGTGAGAAACTGATCAGCCACTAAAGGGCCTTGAGAAGGTCATTCTTTGTGAGATTAACCTATCCTCACAGGACTGAAATAAAGATAATCCTACTTTCATTGTTTTGTACTCTTTGGAAGAAGTGCAGGATGCAAACGCCAGGAATAACTTTCATGCAATAAAAAAGGAAAACCAGTATAGCAATTCTTCTACAGTCAGCAAGGGAAGAGTAGATGTATCAAATCTTTAAATGACTTTGATACCATAATGATACCAGCTAATTGAGTCTGCAGGTTTTATATGAAATAGAGTCCTGAGTATAGTCCAGCAGAAGGGCTCTCAACAACACCCTCTAATTATCGTGCTAGAATAAGGGGCATGCTTACTAATACTTAATCCGTTAAGAGCCCCACTTTAACCATTTTAAGCCTACCAACTATGTGTCTTTTCAAAGAGTTCTTAAATTGGATAGAAATTAAAAAAAACACACAACACAAACACAACCAACTTGCTCATTCAACTCTGCATTGGCATGCTAAACACCAAGTTATAAAATAACATATTTAAAATGGATTTATTTTAAAATACTTGTAAGGATTGGAAAAAAATATACCATCATTCCATTTCAAAAATGCATGCATAATTATTCCACCGAGATGAGAAGGAACATCCATTACGACCTTCAGTAATAGACAGACTGTCTGCACGTTCAAACATTATGCTAAAAGTCTGCCTAAAACAAGACAACTCAAATAAGTCAAGTGTGAAGTTCCTCAAGAGCTCATCCTAAGAAATTCTCCAACTACAATAAATAAGGTGAATCCTGAAAAATTATCTCCAGTGCTGCGAATATGCTGTCGCCAGATTTAAAATGCTCGAGAGACTAGGAAACTACTAGAATATTTGTCTTGGGAAACTGGAGTACATAAATATGTGAAGAAATCATTTCACTTGGACTGGAAACAACTGAGAGGAATTTTCTACATGGCAATGGAAGACATTTAGCTTTGTATTGAAATTGGGAGGGGGGGTTTAAAGTACATGCATAGATGCTCTGATGTTTACCAGGAACACTAGAGAAGGGAAGCAAGAATACCCTTATTTGACTTAGATGGCAATATCTTTTTCTAACAGACCTTACAATGCCAGCAATTGTTAGAACGGATGGATGCCAAAATTTTACCCACACATGCTGTGAAAATGGAAGAAATTTTTGCTTCACGCAAGAGTGAAGATGAGCATACTCTCACACATAAGTTATCCATAACATTCAACATCAAATGCTAAGAAGTCAGAATGTTCCAAATTAAGGTGGCAATTACTCCTAAGGGACACAAAGACACAAAACACTCATCCTTTTTGCCATGGCAATTGGCAAAAAAAGTTGACACTGTACCCAGTCATGGATCTTCTGCTGGTGTTGTGGCCATCAAGTATATATTTATTTGTTCCCCCGAGAGCACTGTGTTCAGGGTCTCAAAACCATCTGGCCCCCCTGGGTCCCAAAGATGCCAGGCTGGCTACAACCAGGGCCAGGGCCTTCTCAGTGGCGACTCCTTACTGGTAGAACCAGCTCCCAAAAGACATCACGGCCCTTTGAGATCTTTTACAGTTCCTCAGGGCCTGCAAAATGGAGCTCTTCCACCAGGCCTTCAATCAACAAGCTGCATCTCACATCTAACAACTGAACTGTGACAAGGCCCTATTCCTTGGACTACCATCAACAGCCTGTGCTGCCCCATAAATAGATCAAGATGAGTTGCTCATCAACACAGAATGAATATCCCAACAGGATTGTTTCTGCCATCTCTATGTAATACTATTATTATTAGTTTTGTTATTTGTTGTCTCTAGCACTTTATGATAGCTCAGTTTTTTATGACTGTTTTAGAATTGTTATTTTATGTGTTTGACTTTTATGTAAATCGCCCTGAGCCTGCTCTGGCAGGGAGGGTGGGGCATAAATTGAATAAGATAAATAAATAAATATACTCCTTTTATACCCCACCTTTCTCCCCAAAAGGTTCAAATCCCCAGTCATCTGTGAAGGTAGTGAGTCACCTTAGACCTCAGCCTAACCTACCTGTCATGGTAATAAATGAAGAAGGGCAAAAAGAACCATTTATGCCACCCTGAGTCCCTTAGAAGAAGGGTAGCCTAAAAATGTAAGAGAGAGATAAAAGCAGGGCTATTTTTGGGCAGGAACGCACAGGGACGGAGTTCCGGCTGGCTCCCAAGTTGGCCATGCCCAGCAGGAACTCATTAACATAATAGGCCACACTCAATGGCAGAAACTCATTAGGATTGGCTACATTAGGGGTGTGTGGCCTAACATGCAAAGGAGTTCCTGCTACAAAAAAGCCCTGGGTTTTGACAACAAACAAGGTAAACAGAACAACAAGCAAAAGGTGGGTGTGGCTGGATAACCACACTACTGGTAACATGGGGGTGCAGCCTAATGAGTTGTGCTGTCAGGGGTGTAGCCTAATATGCTAACGAGTTTCTGCTATTAGGTATGGCCTATTATGCTAATGAGTTCCTGCTGGGCTTTTTCTACAAAAAGAGCCCTGGATAAAAGGATGCATGCGATCCCAATATTTGGGACAGGTTTTGAGCATATCCAAGATTGCAGTTCATTTACTTCACCACATGAAACTCACTGAAACTGAGAACTAATCCATCCATCTGTGGATAGTCTTGCCCAAGACTCCATTTCTTGGTCATGCAAGACTATGACACAATCTAACACCTGAAGTTTTCAACTCTGGATTGGAAAATCCCTGGAGAATCTTGGGTGGTGCCTGGCGATGGCGGGGTTCAGAGAGGGGAGGGACCCCAGCAGGGTGTAATACCATAGAGTCCAACATCCAAAGCAGCCATTTTCTCTAGGGGAACTGATCTCTGTATTCTGGAGATTAGCTGTAATTCTAGAAGATCTCCAGGTCCCACCTGGAAGTTGGCAACCTTACAAGCAACTAGCTTTTACTGATAATGATGATGGCTGTTGGCTCACAAAATGCTGAGCTTCCTATCTTGACAGCTGCAAGCCAGCAGGGCCTGTTATTGCCATTTTGTTTCAGGGCGGCTTGTGTTGGGCAAAATGCCTCACAGATAAACTTGTAACTACTCACAGCAAGCCCATGCGACTAAAACAAAAGTTCTGGAATAATAATACACTCTCCCACTTTAAAAAAAAATTTAAAGAAGGGAGGTGAACAAAAGGCTTGCTTGGTATGACAGAAAGGAATGCCAGACAATGGGCAAGCATTTAAAGTAGCCATTAAGTTTCCATTAAGCATCAGGTTCACTTACAGGCCAACACACATACTGGATATTTCCCAAGCAGTTTTAAAGATTAAAGTTTACTGCCCTTCAGAGTTTCAAACTAATCTATACTGGCTGTGCCTTCCCTGATGTCTGATAGGGTAAAAACGAACAGCTGTAAAAACTGCATTCCCTTTATAGTTCGAATTTGACACAAGAAAATACTTCGCATTTCTTTTCATATGCTAAACCCATTAGGATTATTTTATAATTGACTTTAATGAGCCCTATTATTCTGTTCATAGCGGAAAAAAATGCTCATGATAGCTCCCTTCCCTGTACTCAGGAAACGGTGCCAGATCTGAATTCCGCTTAAGCCCGTAAGATTAATTTATGATAGTCAGAAGAGCAATAAATGAGTTTTGGCCATTGGGAAGTGTTTCTTCTGTCATATTTCCTTCAAACTTACATGCATCACATTAAATTACAAGGTTAAAAACATTTAGCCCCAGCACTCACCCCCTCCGAAGTATATCGTCCGTAGGAAGGTTGCTATACCAGTTCAGTTTTTGGGAGGGTAGCCATGTTGGCTTGTGGTTGAAGAGCTAGATTCGAGTCCAGTAGCAACTTAGACACTGATACGATTTTGGAGGTATACACCTTTGAGAGTCAAAATTCCCCTCTTATCTGACAAAGGGAGCCGTATCTCTAGAAAGCTTGTACCCCAGAATTCTTGTTGGTTTCTTCACTTGAATCGAGCTTTTGTACCAATTTGAACCACTAAAAATTTAGATCATAGTGTGCCCCAAGCAGAGAGCAAGAGAAATAAGGTAGATGGTGTTAAACGACTCAAGAAAGTGAGCTGAATCATACCCTGAATGGAAAGAAAACTCCTGTGACAGCCACTAATGGATATTTATGTTACATTTGATAAAATAGGGCAGTTAAGAATGAAAAATCAAAATAGCCAAAATTTTAGAAAACACTTTCAGTACTGTATTTACATAAATCTGCTTTTAGAAACCCAACAGTAAGCGTTCACTCAAAAAATAAACAGTTTAATTCCAACATCTAATGTGGAGGAAGGATTCTGAACAGACCCATGTCACTACTGGACTACTGAAAGTTATACTTGGATTCATTACTTTCAACGAGTTGTCAGGTAACTTTTGTAAATTTTTCATTTTCCCCCTTACTACGCCCCAATATTTACCTTTCCATGTTTCTCAAGCTTCTCAGAATTGTGTGGTTTTTAAAAATTAAGAAATGCTAAATTTAGCAATTATATACTCAATTATATACCCTTAGCTGTCCTACACAAAGTCAGACCATTGAACAATCTTGGTCAGTACCGTCTATTTTGACCTGGGATAGGTTTCCAGGTTCTCAGACAAAGTCTCTCCTAAAATCTGCTACCTAAGATCCCTTTTTAAATGGCGATACCAGGGATTGACCCTGGGACCATGCACACGAAAAGTGTGCACTCTACCACTGAGCTACAACTGTTTCCTGAATCACGGATGCACTTCTTGGCCAGAGAGTCAACAATTACAGTTTCCAATTAGTACTATTATGGGAATTCAGGTTTGAAGGTTTAGCGGTTTTTTTTCTAGCAAAAGACTGTGCAATCATCATGGTTCAGTATACACTATGATACCTTCATCTTGCAGAATTTCAGCCATGTATTCAGTTACATACCCTTGTGTTAAATAATACAATTAATAGTGGTTAGATGCACAGGAGGAGGGAGAATTCTAATTTTAACACATGAGCAAAATATCCAAGTTTGTTTATATAATCAACTTTGTCTTACCGCATCTGTGACATCTATTTCATATACTTTCTTAAATGTCTCCCGCTCAAAGAATAGAAGTTTTCCATGGCCACCCCCTTTCTTAACGGAAGTACCAGTAACAAGTAGTTTATCATCTGGGCTGAAACAGCAGTCTGTCCTGTTGAAAAATAAAAACGAATGGATTTTCTTGAGGTTTTGTTTATGTTCTGTGTGAAATACAGGTGGTTTGTAAAATCCTCAAACTTCTAATTATGTATGACAACTAAAATCACAGCTGTGTTCCAAAGGCTTCAAAAGGGAATTAGATAAGCATATGGAGCAGAAGTCCATCAGTGGCTATTAGCCACAAGGTATAGATAGGGACTGGGGCAAGTGACGCTCTGTCTTCTTGGTGCTTGGGGGGGGGGTCAACAGTGGGAGGGCTTCTAATGTCCTGGCCCCACTGGTGGACCTCCTGATGGCACCTGGTATTTTTGGTCACTGTGTGACAAAGTGTTGGACTGGATGGGCCTTTGGCCTGATCCAACATTGGCATCTCTTATGTTCTTATGTTATATAAGTCATCAAACTAGGCAAAACCAACAAAATGAGTGTATTGTCAAGATTTCAGCACCAGAGGAAAAAAGGCTTGTTTAGAGAGAGCGAGATAAAAATCAGGAACAGTTTCAAAATCTGGCTACCATCATTCATTCGGTAAGTAGATCATAAAATTAGTTTTCACCAACAAAATATCCTCCTGTTTTAAGTGGCAATGTGAAATTGTAAACAGGCGAGCAAGATGATTTTACAATATCGTTTGTTCATTTTTCTCTCAAAGCAGGGAACAACCGTTCAGCACTTCTAATACAAATTCAAGATTAATAGGGTTTTTTAAATTAATCTCAGACTTTGAGGTAAGAGCTGTTGGCAAACTGAGGGTAAAAGCAACATGATTGGATCAATTTATTTATTACATTTATATCCTGCCATTCTTTTCATCACAAAACTCAACACATTGGCTTGGATCCAACAATACACAAAAAGAAACATAAATGTGCTTCGCGCAGTTCAACTGGTGCAAGATCTTGTGTAATACCTAGCGTTTTTTCCCTTATACTAGTGCCAAGAAATTGCACAAGATCTTGTGCAAGTAGAAATGCAAGTGGGGATACAGGTTGACTTAGTGCAAGAGGCTACTACGGCCTTTTTCTTGTATTTCTGCTTGCGCAAGAACTCTAGTGTAAGTGGAAGTTTTGTATTGGATACAACCCACTGCACACAGAGTTTCCAGGTGGTCTCCCACCCTGGCAGACTGAGCAGCTGAAGACTTCCTTCACTTCAGCAAGGGTGCTGTAAGATGTGTCCTCCAATCAGGCCTATATATTTGGAGCTGCTTCTGCAAGTCAAAGGTCCAATGTAAACATAACACCACTTCCCTGCAAACGTATCATGGGCCACCACGCAGATTCCTCCTCAGGTGGGAAGGATAGAGGAGGAGGGACCCAGGGACATAACACCACCACAGTTGCAACACCTTTCGAAGCCCCCTTTGATGTGCAGAAGGAGCTCCAGGAGCCTAAGCCAGCCTGCTCACTATGGGAAACAGCTATGGTTGCCAAGTCTGTGTTGGGAAATTCCTGGAGATTTGGGGGCAGAGCCTGGGGATGGATGGTGGCGTTTCGGGACGGAGCTAAGAAAGGATGTGATACCACAGAGTCACCTCGAGGTGACCGTCGCATGGAACCAACTGCCGCGCCAGCCGAAGATGGTAGAAGGCTGACTTGACAGTGGCTGCCACCTGGGCCTCCATCGTTAAAGAGGAGTCCAGGAGCACCCCCAAACTCCTAACCCCCGACGCTGGTACCAAAGGCACCTCATCGAAGGTCGGGAGAGGGAGACCCAACCCTGAACCGATCCAACTCAGGCCCAGGACCTCCGTCTTCGCTGGGTTTCGTTTCAGCCGACTCAGCCTAAGCCAACCAGCCACGGCCTGCAACGCCCAATGAAGGTCATCAGGACCGGAGTCCGACTGGCCACCCAACATCAGATAGAGCTGGGTGTCATCTGCATATTGATGACACCCAAGCCCATAACTCCGGGCAATCTGGGCGAGGGGGCGCATATAGTTGTTAAATAACATCGGGGACAGCACCGCCCCCTGAGGCACCCCACACTCAAGAGGATGCCACCAGGACCACTGTTCCCCAATTGCCACCCTCTGTCCCCGACCTTGGAGAAAAGAGGCAAACCATTGAAGGGCAAGCCCTTGAATCCCCACGTCGGTGAGGCGTCAGCAGCTGATGGTCGACCATATTGAACGTGGCCAACAGATCTAACAACAGCAATGCCGCCACACTGCCTCGATCCAGATGCCTTCGGAGATTGTCAGTCAGGGCAACCAATGCCGTCTCCGTCCCATGACTCGGGCGGAAGCCAGACTGGAAGGGATCCAGGACTGAAGCATCATCCAGAAAGCCCTGTGACTGTAATACCACCGCCCTCTCTGGCCGATAGTTGGCCAATTCGGCCGGGTTCAAAGATGGCTTTTTAAAGAGGGGGCGGACCATAGCTTCCTTGAGTGCTCTGGGGAACCGTCCCTCAAGAAGGGACTTATTGACAATCTCCCACAAAGCACCTCGAAACTCCTCGTGACCCGCCTTAATGAGCCAGGAGGGGCATGGGTCAAGGTCGCATGTGGTTGGGTGAACAGAAACGAGCAATCTGTCAATTTCGTCCAAGCTGAGTGGGCTAAAACACTCTAAACCCGGAACCAAAGGCGCGCAAGCGGCCTCAAGTTGGCTCACTGTCTCAATTGTGGCGGGGGGGGGGCGGCGGGGCAGCCAAACTTTTTCTTCGAAATAAAAGCCTCACAGCCAGTACCCAATTCCCTATCGTTTCACCTGCCCTGTGGCAGGTCTGTCAAAGACCAAATCGTACTAAATAATTGGGCTGGGCGTGAGCTTGCAGATGCAATCTCAGCCGCAAAGAAAACCTTCTTAGCAGTCTTGACTGCCATCTCATAAACGTCCTATAGGATGCTCTTGATGCCTCGTCACGAACACGACGCCACTGTCTCTCTAGTTGTCTCAGTTCTCGCTTCAGCTGCCGCAACTCCTGGGTATACCAGGGTGCCTGCCTAAGACGAGTCCAGAGAGGACGCCTGGGTGTGATCTCGTCAATGGCTGCGGAAAGCTGGACATGCCAGTCCTCCACTAGTTCATCTAACAAGCTGCCAGGTGTCTAGGATCCCGCAGAGCCCTCTGGAGCCGCAATGGGTACATCTGGGCTCATGGACGAGCATAAATCTGCTCTCCGCCTACTAAGGGTCGGGTGGAACCTTCAGACGGGCCTTCAGGGCCAGGTCGTTGGACCATGGCACTGCCTCAGCAGTAATCCGACCCCCCTCCACCCCCGCCGAAACAAACTGCGAAAGTCCCAGGACCGCCATGGATGACACTAGGTACATAGCTCGGCTGGAGGCCGCATCCTCGGCATGGACGTTGAAGTCACCCAGTAGGGATGTGCATTTCGGGATCCCGAGCCGAAAAAAAGCCGAAAATAATGGTTTTCGGCTTTTGGGATCCCGAATTAGCAATTTATGCGCTTGTCCGAATCCCAAAAAAAATCCCGAAAAAATTCGGGAATCCTGAAAAATTCGGGTCCATTATAACCAATGGGGCCATTGAAGTCAATGGCAAAAATCTTCTTGAAAATTTGTGGGGGGCTGGGGGGGAGGGGGTTTGGGATAGAGGCTCCAAACATGGAGCGTGCTTACTGGAACCTCTCCCCAACATACCCACCAAGTTTCAAGACAATTGGACCAGGGGGTACAATTTTATGGGCCCCCAAACAGGTTGCCCCCAGATCAGCTTGTTGCAGTTTATTCCCGGTTTGCCGCCGAAATTCGGCGGCAATTCGGCAACATTGTATCCTATGGACCTTGGAGTGGGTATTGTATCCTATGGACCTTGGAGGGTGGTTACTAGAACATCTCCCCTACATACCCACCAAGTTTCATGAAGATTGGACCAGGGGGTCCAATTCTATGGGCCCCCAAACAGGTTGCCCCCACCCCATTGTTCTCTATGGTGGGGAAAAAATTACTTTTTTCCCACCATAGAGAACAATGGAGGGATGGGGGTGGGGGCAAACTGTTTGGGGGAGCATGTTTGCAAACTTTTGCCAGACCAGCCAGCCCCAGCCACACTGCAGCAGAGAAGAACCATACAAGTGCCCCCCCACAACCTGTGCCGCCAAACTGGGTGCCCAAACCCCCCAAACCAACACAACTTGGCTCAAACCAAAGAATCTCTCTACAGCAGCAGCACTGAGGTAGCATGTCTGTGCATTGCCAATGCCAGCCAGACAGGCCCAGCAGCAGGACCATAGCAATCTGCCTCCCCCACAACCTGTGCCAGGTTTTGGGCAAATTGTTGAGAGTGGGGGGTTGGTCAATGGTAACAATCCTTTTTTAGCCTGTGGCCAGTGGCCACCTTTGGATTTCCAAAGTGGAGCGGACTAGTAGTCATCTCTCCTTACAGTCTCTCCTGGCCATGGAGCAGGCGGGCTGGGTGTGGTTGGGGGAGGGGCGTGCAGTGCACAGGTTCTGCTGCTGTCCCCTGCCCTGAACAGGGGACCAAGCCCGACTCCCAAGTTCCCAACTCCTTTTCAGTCTCTGGGCAGCCCACCTTTGGATTTCCAAAGCAGGCTAGGCAAATAGCGCTTCTGGTCATGGAGGAGGGGCCTCTGGGGTTGTAAGGGAGACGTTTCTGTGTGAATCTCCTGCATTGCTGGGAACGGGGCGGGGAGACCCACAAGCTAGCCGCTGTGTGGCTCGGGATGTTTTTGCCTGCCTGCCCCTGCCCGGTGGGGGTGGAGCTATCTTACTTCCTTGCTGCCACCTTCCTAGAGGTAG
>NW_015172005.1:621270-621417 GCF_001447785.1 Gekko japonicus | reverse complement strand
AGGTTGTGGGGGGGGCAGATTGCTCTGGTCCTGCAGCTGGGCCTGTCTGGCTGGCATTGGCAATGCACACACATGCTACCTCAGTGCTGCTGCTGTAGAAAGATTCTTTGGTTTGAGCCAAGTTGTGTTGGTTTTGGGGTTTTGGGC
>NW_015172005.1:564884-620789 GCF_001447785.1 Gekko japonicus | reverse complement strand
CCTCCCCCCCAGCCCCCCACAAATTTTCAAGAGGATTTTTGCCATTGACTTCAATGGCTCCATTGGTTATAATGGACCTGAATTTTTCGGGTTTCCCAAAAAATTTCGGATATCTATGCTTTACCGATATAGATATTCGGGTTTTTTCGGGTTTCCCGAAAAAATTTGCGTCCAGTAAACCCGAATCCGAATTTTTCCGATTTTTTTTTTTGCACACCCCTATCACCCAGGACAATCAGTCTAGGGTGATCTAACGCCCAGCCTAATATGGCCTCCAGCAGGGACGGCAGGCTACTGGCCGGTGCATTGGGCGGTCGGTACACCAAGTCAGATCGCCAAACTCTCCACAGCCTCCAGCATCGCGCCAACACATTCTAAGCCCACGATCTCCACAGACTGGAGCACCTTGAAGGAGTAAGCCTCCCAAATGAAGATAGCCACTCCTCCCCCCACCCCCTAGTCTGTGATTGGTGGAGGACCGAGTAACCGGGGGGGGGCAAGCTGAGTGAGAGCTACCGTCTCACCCTCCCTCACCCAGGTCTCGGTCACGCACGCCAGGTCTGCCTGTTCCAAAATAAAATCCCAAAGGGTTGAGGTTTTGTTGTTAATGGACCTGGCGTTGCACAGCACCAATGACGGAGGGGGGTTATCAATCCTAACCCCACTGCCGTCTACCCTTGGGATGAGCCGTAGGCTGGAAGGGCGCCAAGCCTTACTATTTCTCAGCGTCCTTCCCTTAGTACTTTGCCTAGGCCCACCGCTAAACTTCCCCCTCCCCCAGAGCACCGGAATCTGCTGCTCAGTCATAGTTGAATCACACTGGCCGCCTTCGTTATACTTCAGACGCCAGCTCCAGAGTCGACAAGAGGGTCTACACACCGCTCCTGAGCAGCAGGAGACCTACCTAGAGTAGACAACAGTGATCAGACCAATGGTATGACCCAGTATAAAGTGTCCCAATGCCGCTACGAAGTGTTGCTGTATCAGATGATTTATACAACCAAGCTGAGTAACCCAGGCAAGTTGGGCTGTAGTCTCACACCTCTCTGCAGGGCTCAGGCTGCCTCTTCTCATGACCCTACCCCACTGCCTGGCCATTGGCCTTTGTCTACCCTTTTCAGCTGCTCAAATACATTTGTGTGCCACACAGCCACTCACGTAGGGTACCAGGCACAGAGACAAGCAGAGAATCAAAGAGCATGTACTATTATTAGCTAGACATATCTAGACAAAATGTCTGACATTCTGAGCAGTAGGGTTGGTTCCCCCCCCCCCCCCATTATGAAATAAAAACATGAGGTGCCCTTTTCTGTAAACCCACCAAACTGGTCTTGTGGAGGTTCAAGACATGATCATATTGCCATTAGATCTCAACACACAATGATTCAGCCTCTTCTGGGCTAGGCACAATACGGACACATGAAGACTGGAATTCATTCGACACAAATTGGTTCAACAGAAGCAAACTTCTGGGATCAATATTCATCACTGTATTCAGTAACACCCCCGCCCCGATAAGCTACTTACATGGGGAAGAAGCTAGGCAGACCAGTGACTGAGTTAAGAGGTGTTTTAAACTGTCTGATATCCCATATTTTTAAGGTATCATCTCCTAGAAAATATAAAAAAATAAGATTTAACAGAGGACAACATAGGAAAAAAGCTTATTTCTTTACAATGCAGATAATTTATTTTCTAATGGCTTTCGCCCAAAGCTTGACAGGAGAAGCATTATCGAATAAACGTATAGCTATAATCCTCTTTACCCTAAAAAGGCATAAGTTACTATAATGCCAGGCCGTGCCATTACAGCAGAGCACATTTTGCCGTCAGAATTCCGCCACTGATCTGGCAGTGCAAAGGCCTTATAGTGCTGCTTAGTCCATGGAGTTTGAAGAAGAAGGGAAGATAGGACGATAAGAATGAAAGGATCCACATGTCACCCAAAAGCCAAATCAAATCCCTTTTCTGACAAAGCTCATAAGTAATTTGTCTGGTTTATTCACCGTCTGAGCATGTGAGAATGTAACTTGTGAGCCAGGCCTTTGATACAACTCTGTCAGCAATTCAGATAACAACTAACAAGCTATACCATAAAAGCTAATTGAATGAAGCATTTTTTTAAAAAATGTTCAGCGATGTGTCTGGCACCTCTTCAATTCTTCTTCACAGTATCAAACTGCAACCAAGGCTTCTTTGGCCTTGATGGACTAGGCCTTGACATGATCTTTGCTATGAAGAATTCATGGGATGCACGAGGGAGAAGTTGTCAGATGAGTTGTTACTTTTTAATTTTTTTAAAAAAAATACAATTTTGAAAGCCTTGTTCTGCATCATCTCAAACTCAGGGACAATCTCTCATTGGGAAGGACAGAGAGATGCTGTGAACATATCTAAGTGCAGAAAAATGTTAGCAGAAATACTTCTTTCTGAGCTTATCAATTCTGTATCACAGGGATTCAGCAAGAAAAGCTGAATTAAGCAGTAAACTAAAATGGTTGCTTCTTTCTACCTTAAGGCAAGCTGTTTATGATGTCATTTAGTAAACTACCTGATGGCTAAAGAAATTCTGCATCTTAATGAGTGAACTGGAACTCAAACTGAAATTCTGCATGCGAAGTACTACATAATTATTCTGCACAATAAGAGAAAAAAATGAAGCATGTCAAGTGACGAATAATGAAAAACAACAGAAAAAAGTTCTGAAAAGTCTCACAGTTGAAACATATGGAGATGTAACATACTGGACACTAGCTGGAAGCTTCAACTAGGATAAAGTGCATCAGCCAGACTGCTGACTGGTGTGGGATACACAGAAGATATTCTCAGTTTTATAAGAACCCCACTGGCTGCCCATGGAAAGATGCTACTTGACATCCATATATAATTCTAGCTAATGGAGATTGTCAGGTAAATACCACATGTCTGTCTGTGTGGAATATTGGTCTTTTCTTTTAATGTTTATGAGTAATTCTGAAAGCTTAGCCACCTCTGGTTTGACGTTATTAGACAATAATGAAGGTCTTTGCACCTCTGGCGCAAAGTACCCTCCAATCAAGTGTTGCACATGGGTTAGGGTCTTTTGAGTTGTGGCTCTATAAAATCAGTTACCCCCTGAGGCCAAATGTCAAAGGTCACATATAAGACAATATTTTGCCACTTCCTTCCATGTTATTGCTTGGAATGTATTAAACTTCTTGATTAGACTTGATTGCATGTTGACATAACGTATAGGCAACAGACATCCCAAGGTGGTGTGGGTGTTGCAAAGAACCCCAGCTACATTTATATTTTATTGGGAACAAAATCCATCACAATACAAGTGCATCAGGGTGCATAGCTGGAAGATAGTTCCATGGAGAACAGTGTTAATGAAACCTGCTTACAGGTAAGCAGAAGAAGGTGATTTACACTGGGAAGAGTCTGGACAAGATTAGGCATGTGGATTTTGGCAATTCAAAGCAGATGATGGGAACTGGCTGCATGCATGGCTTGTTGGACCGCCGACCAAGGGCGCACTAAAACCATCATTACCCCAGCTTTTCTATGTAAAGCAACAAGAGAGGTTAACTGCACAAAAATCACATAACGTCAACAGAAAGACCAGACACCTCTCATAATTAATTCAATCCCATTTTTATGATCAACCTAGTGACTTATTAGAGCATCACGTTTCATTACAGCATTACCAAAAAAAAACACCCCTCCAAAGATGCTTTTTAAAGTCCAGTTTTTGAGGTCAGAAGTGGATCTTTAAATATAGCTTTCTTGCACTGCTGTCAGAGTCAAACTTGGTTTTGACAGGAATGAAACTGGGAATCCTCACAAGCAGCTCTTCAGCTGTTCCCCTTTCTCCTCATGTCTGCAGCTGAGCTCTGTCTCTGCACTCTCATATCCGACAGACAAAGTGCATCATGCGGCAAAGAGATGCAATCACGGGGTTCTCTGGAAGTCCCTATTCCCCCAAACATGATCCCCCTCTTTGATCCCCGTGTTTAGCAGGTGTGCTAATCGAAGTCTGGTGCTGGTTACACATCTGCTTTTGTTGGTAAGAGTCCAGGGCAATACTAACATTATATAAAGCACAAATGTGCAATACTTCAGCGTGCATAAAAGTGGCTAAAATTAGGCTAACCCTACCTGGGACCGAGCAAGCCTTTCTCATACGTGGCGCTTCTAAAAAGTGGCACTGCAAGCTGCAGGTTAAAACCCAAAAGAGTTTCAAAATGATTTTGTATCAAAGTATGACATGTGGGATGCATAGTGATTTATTTATGATCAACCACCTGGCTGGCTACCTGTGACATTCTGGGGAAAGTTGAAGGCTGGAGCAGCAGAAAAAAGAAGATCAATGGAGGAATAAAAGAATCTTGAAAATTACAAAATGCAAATATCTTGGATGATGTCTGCAAAACCGAATGAATTACGCTTTAGGATCACTGGCAGGCAGAGATTTAAATGAAATGGAGAATTGTTTAGTCCCTTGGAGGCCAGAATGTGGCACACCACTGCGCAGAAGAAATAATATGGGATCAAAAACACGAGGCTGTCCCCCCCCCTCCAAGTAGGAGCTCCCTTGATGACCCCCCACAAAAGCCTACACACTGTGATGAGCAGTTCAATCTCTCTCGCGCTTCGGTGTCATTATGATAAGCACTTCCTTGCCCTCATCAGTGTTGCTCAGTGTGTGGGGGCAAATTTATTATGAGGACAGGATGCTGGTAAACTGAACTGCAATTTATGTGGGGGAGGGGGGCAGACACAGGAAATCTGACACAGGGTTGGCCAATATGGGAGGTCGCCAAGTGTTCCAGCAGTTCTGCTCTAGCTAAGTTCTGATCTAGCTGAGTTGCTGGGAGATCCAGGATCAGTTCTTTCCAAAATTAAAAATAAAAATAAAATCAAATAGCAACTGCACTGGGTTCTCATTCAGATCAATTTCCCCTCTATGGAGGGGGAGGGGATGTTGCCTCTAGAGGTGTTTAGGAGGCACTGCATGACCACTTCATAAACTATACCTTTTAATGGGGTATAGACTGTGGACATTTGTAGGGGTGCGTAAGGTTTTATTGGATACTGTTTGAATTTGTAAACTGCTTTGAGCTACGGCAAAGGTGAGGTATAAATATTTTAAAACATACATGGCTCTGCCAGTTATCATCCCTCCCTCCATCCTGTTATCCTGAATAAGGAAAAAGACAAACAGAGAGAGGCAGTTTTCCTTCCTTCCTTCCTTCCTTCCCCCCACCTAAGGCAGCCTACGTAATTCTCCTCCATTTTATCCTTACAACAAGAACCTTGTGAGATAGGTTAGGCTTAGAGTATATGATTGGCCCAAGAGCACCCAGCAAGCTTCCATGGCAAAGTGGGGATTCAAATCTGGTTCTCCCAGACATTCTTAACCACTGTCCCACGCTAATCCTTTGCAGGATTAATAAAAGCTGGCAAGGGGATCAGTTTTGAAACCATTTGGGAACTGCAGGTTACACACACACACACACACACACACACACACACACTCTCCTGCCATCACAGAACTTCCATTATCTTATTATTTTATGCACCCTGCTCTCGGTGGCTTACTATTAAGGCAATAAAGCAAAGCAACTAAACACAAAGCCAATATCATAACGGCCAGCATAAAATACACTTTGAGCAGTCTAAAATGCTGCAGATAAAATGATCCTCAGCAAGAGCCAGACCATAAAATGTTTAAAAACCTTAGTTTTGAGAGCCAGTTTGGTGTAGTGGTTAGGGGTGTGGTCTCTAACCTGGGAGAACCGGGTTTGAGTCCCCACTCCTCCACATGTAGCTGCGGGCGTCACCTTGGGTCAGTCACAAGAAATGCTCCCTCTAAACTGTGGAGTCTTGTGAGCAAAAATTCAACTTTGTGAGCTACTGGCATTAAAGCTCTGAGCGAGCGATTTGGCTACTGCATAAATTAGTTTGCTCTGGGGCCATCCTTCCTGAGCTAAGACAAAAATGTGTGAACCAGAAGCTAAAAAACTGTGAGCTAGCTCACACTAACTCAGCTTAGAGGGAACAATGGTCACAAGTCAAAGCTGTTCTCTCAAGAGCAGTCCTGGAAGAACTCTCAGCCCCACCTACTTCACAGTGTGTCTGTTGTGGGGAGGGGAAGGGAAAGGATATTGTAAGCCACTCTGAGACTCCTTCGAGTAGTGAAGGGCGGGGTATAAATCCAATCTCCCCCCCCCCTTCATTAACAGCCTGGGTAAAAAGGGATTTTTAGCCTGGCACCTGAAAGAAAACAAAGTAGGCTCCAGGCAAGTCTGATGGGGGAGGGCATTCATGAGGTGCCACCACTGAAAAAGCTTTCTTTCTAGTTTGCCACCCACCTCACCTCTGAAGGCAGAGGCACAGAGTGCAGGGCTTCAGAAGAGGATCTCGACTGGCAAACTAGACAATATGGGAGGAGGTGGTCCTTCAGGTATACTGGCCCCAAGCCATTTGTTAAATGTAAGAACCAGCACTTGGAATTATGCCCAAAAACACTGCAGATCTCTCAAAACAGGGGTGATATGATCCCTCTATCCAGTTGGCTCTCGCGCTTTGGAATAACTAACGTTTTGAAACACTTTTCAAAGGCAGCCCCACGTAAAGTGCATTACAGTAATCTCACCTGAATGTGATAAGAACATGGATCACTGTGACCAAATCACAGTTTTAGCTGTTCTTAATGTTCTGAGGAATGTTTTATGGATACCATTTTAAGCTGCTCAGTGTTGCTTCATATAGGTATTATGGCTTGTTCCCATACTGATATATTTTTTTTTGTTATTTTACCATTTTTAAAAAGCTTTGTGAGTTACCTTGAGCAGGTCCCTGGACGAGGTGGCATATATATTTTCCCAAATGAATAACAAAATAAACAAACCTAGTTCGGCCCTAAGAAGGCAGTGCCAAACTTCAGCCAAACTTGCATGCTATAAAATACGCAGGAGACAATTTGGTCACTTACCTCCTCGGCTGGCGAGAGCGGTGCCATCATAGGAAAATGTCAAGCATGACATGTCAGTGCCTGGAGCATGTGCCTGCCTGCAGTGGAACTTGGTGTGGACCTGTTTGCAAAGGAAATAAAATATTAATAAGCTGTGCTGCTTTGAGACTGTAAGCACCTGGTTCTCTTAGAACATCAAATGTTCCCTTACTGTATTTCTGGATGGGGGAAAAAATCCAAAGCAAGCAATTTTAAAATCAGAGTTGAGGGAGAGAGCAAATACACAGATGATGTCCATCAAATCTGGTAAAACACCTTTTATATGATTTAAGATCTTAAAGAAGTTGGGGAGGAAAGAAGTTGTACCACTTCCAAAGATTTTGTTTCACAGTCCAGAAAAATAATAATACATCTATGCAATATTAATACCCAAGCACAACTCCCTTTTAGGCTAGTTAAAAGGCAGATAATAGATGACTAAGAAACCAAAACACTTTTTATCAGGATATGGCATTCCCTTGCTACATTTATAAGGTTTAAGACAGGGAAAATACATCATTTGTCTTTTAGATGCATCCTGAAAGCAAGTGACACTTGGAAAACTGCACTGCACATGCCAAAAAAGAAGAAGTGTAAAAAAGTCTGGGTCCAAGATTAAGAACATAAGAACATAAGAGAAGCCAATGTTGGATCAGGCCAAAGGCCCATCCAGTCCAACACTCTGTCACAAAGTGGCCAAAAATTCCAGGTGCCATCAGGAGGTCCACCAGCGGGGCCCGGACACTAGAAGCCCTCCCACTGTTGACCCCCCCCCAAGCACCAAGACGACAGAGCATCACTTGCCCCAGAGTCCCTATCTATACCTTGTGGCTAATAGCCACTGATGGACCTCTGCTCCATATCTAATTCCCTTTTGAAGCCGTCCATGCTTGTAGCCGCCACCACTTCCTGTGGCAGTGAATTCCATGTGTTAATCACTCTTTGGGTGAAGAAGTTCTTCCTTTTATCCGTTCTAACCCGACCACTCAGCAATTTCATTGAGTGCCCACGAGTCCTTGTATTGTGAGAAGGGAGAAAAGTACCTCTTTCTCTACCTGCTCTATCCCATGCATAATCTTATAAACCTCGATTCAGATGAAGTTTTTTGAATCTGAATGATATTTGGTTGTAGCAAAATAAGAATTTTCAAGGACCAACTCTACTTGCATGCACCTGCCTGGGACTTAAAATATAGTTTATGCCTTTTTACTTCACATGCCCATACTACAGTGAAGCGACACTAGACATGTGACAGGGCTTTTTCAGCTGTGGCACCCAGACTTTGGAACTCCTTGTTCAAGGAAACTCATCTACTCACTTAAAGCCTTCTGGAGATTTGTAAAATGGTTTTATTCCAGAAAGGTTCATGGGAACGAAGTTCATGTAGTTTCATGGGAACAAAGAACCATTCCAGGAACAGGTTTGCCCAAGGGCCATTTTAGATGTGAACACTGCAAGTGTTACAAGCTAACTCAAAATATGAAAAGTTTTATGAATCCCTTTGACAAAAAAGAATATGTTCTAAATAACTTCACAACATGCAATTCAGATATGATTATATATGCCATCAGACATTCTTGCAATAAGATATAAGTAGGGAAAACCTCTAGAAAATTAAAGACTCTTATAACAGAACAAAGGAGCAACCTACTTCACAAAATAGTTGGTGCATCTTTGGTACAACATTTTATGGGAAAAGAAAATGGACCCACAGATTTCATTTTTGGGGGTTTATCTAAATCTTACTATCATGATGAAAAAGTCCTGTTTAAGGCTGCAGACTTTGGCTCCTCATGGGTTAAACTCTGATCTGGGACTTCTGACCTTGCTCAGGTAATTGCTGTATGTATTAAGAACACTGCATCATTCTCCGCTGTAAAAGAATTTAACTGTTGTGGACAGTTCCAGCTCTAGGTGAATGTTCTGGTCAGTGTTTATTTCATATATTATATATTTTCACTGCTTTGCTTCATGTCCAATGTAAACTTAATTTATCTTATATTGTATATTGACCAATATGTATCTATTTCTGAAATTAATTTTGATCCTGTCTTTCTTATACTAATAATTTTAAAATAACTGTCATTAAGGGGTCTTTCTATTATCTGTATTAAATATAAAATTATGTTTTTATAGATCCCCCATGATGAAGCCTGCATGGCGAAATGCATAGGGACTTTGTATAATAAATCAGTCATCTATCACCTGGGATTTTTTCCTTTTAGTTCTGTTCGCTACAATTTATAGACAGCTTCAAGATGGGATTGGGTAAACATATGGAACAGAGGTCCATCAGTGGCTCTTAGCCACAAGGTATAGATGGAGCATTATGTCTGGGGCAGTGATGCTGTTTATTCTTGGTGCTTTGGGGGCAATAATGGGAGGGCTTCTGGAATTCTGAACCTACTAGTGGACCTCCTGATGCCACCTGGATTTGGCCACTGTGTGATACCAACTGTTGGAATGGATAGGCCACTAGCCTGATCCAACATGGCTTCTCTTATGTTTTTAAGATAGCTGAAGAAGTGTGCATGCACACCAATGCTTACACCTTGAATAAAACTTTGTTGGTCTTAAAGGTGCCACTGGACTTGAACTTTGTTCTACTTTTTTCTTAATTACTTCAGGTATTCCACTATTGTTGCAAATATGTCAATGGGCGAAAAAATCAAGGCAAGATGTACCAACTGACCGGTTATCCATAAAAGACACGATTAAAAAACTTCAATAATATTGACTGTTTTCTCTCTTTTCCCCAAGGTGGCTTCCAATAAAAGTTGCACTGAAAGTCAAGCAGCCAAAAATACTTTCTGGGAAAATGATGTTTCAACAACTATGAGAAATCTCAACCTAATAGTTTTTTTTAAAAAAATGAAATCCCATCTAGAACATTTGGATGTCTTAAGTTTTTATATCTGAGAACAATAATGCAAATTGGCCAACTTAAGACAATAAATATCACTAATAAAAATAAAAGTACCTGGAGAGCATTCAGCTGGCCTTTCATTGTGTTTATGTAAAAATGCTAACACACATTAAAGTAGTAAATCCTCACCATTCTTTCTACATTGTGCTTTCAATCATGAGCAAAAAAAATTAACCTTTCACTTTGCTAATATTTCAGAAATCCAACCCTGTGATGCGCCCTAGAAACATGACTGCTTCTTATATTTTTTGTAACTGAAAAAATTATACTCCATTTCTTAGTGGGAACAGTCTAGAAATTGTCCAAAAATGAATAAAACTATTAAAATCTACTATTATAAATATACAACAATACAAACATCAGCAGAGATCCCACATAAATAATCAAAATCAACAGAAATAACCAGTCAACAGAACAACACAGCAAAAGGACAATCAGAAATATAAAAAAACCATTAGAACTTTGTTTACAACTAAATGCCACTTAGCAAAGAGAGCTAAAGGGTTCGAACCCCACACCGACCCAACATGTAATTAAAGTTACTTTTTATACTATTTAATGAAAAGAAGAATGTAATTTAACCGGATCTTTAACCATCTTCCTGCACTATTACGACCTGTGACTTGAGAAAGAAATGAATGCAGGGTGCAGATGTCTATGATCACGACACAATCATGTATCCAGTTCCAAACTTAGCTTAGGGTGGACCAAAGGGGGAAGGTACAGAGAAAGAGATATTTCTTCACATCTGGGGGAAACTCCCAGATTAAAAAAAAAAAAGATTAAGGTGTTTTAAAAAAGCCATCATCAAACCAAAGATGCCACATGAGATCCCAGCAACCCCTTTTGTGGAGGCTTTTGACAGAGGGAGGGGAGAAAGTGGAGCCAGGGGTCATTTTCTGCAGGAGCGCACAGGAGCGGAACTCCGGCAGTAAAGAGCCCAAGGGGTGGGCAAATTAATCAAGCCCCGCCCCCTGCTCCCAGCAGCCCTCAGTCAGAGCAAGAAGCAGCCAGGTAAGTTGCAGAGCCCCCCCCCCCGTCCGGCCCCCTGGTCCAAAACAGTCCAGTGGCACCTTTAAGAGCAAGTTTTATTCAGGTACAAGCTCTCCCTCCTCTGCGAGGAAAGATCTGCACGTTCTCCCCCCCCCCAATAGCTAGCTATCCAAAACAGACCAGTGGAGCCTGAGTGGTGGGTGTTGCCTTCTGACACACTTCCGGTGATGTCAGGGGGGTTGGCATACGCTAATGAGTTATGCTAATGAGCTCCTGCACCTCTTTTTCTACGAAATGACCCCTGGTGGAGACAGAGAGGGAAGCAGCGACAAGAGGCTTGGAAGGTGGGTGAGCAGTGAAAAGAGGGTGAGAAAGCAGCAGTAGTGTCAGGAGATCTGGGCAAAGGAGAAAGCTAGGTGGGGAGGAAGAAAAGGTGGCAAAGGGAAGGGAAGGGAGAAAGTAGCCGTGGCAGGATTGGTGGAAGGAAGAAACAGAAATGGCAGGGTTGGGGATGGAGGAAGAATGAAAGCAGAGGCCAATAAGAGGGTGGGAGGCCAACAAGCTGAGAGGAAACAGAGGCCAGTGAGACAGGTGGGATTATGAGTCTCTTACGAGTTCTTACGAGTTCCCCTCTAGTGTATATATGAAGACTGCAATTCAGCACGTAGCTAGGTTATGTCGCCCTCTAAAACAACTCAGAACACTTCAGTTGGTACAAAACATTGCTTAATTACTGACCAGCTCTAGCAAGCATGAGCGCGTATCACTTGTGCTTTAACAGTACTGAGTGCCTATTTCCTTTCAGGTTCAGTTCAAGGTGCTCGTTGTTCCTTTTAAAACCCTTCATGACCTGGGACCCACATATTTGAAGGACTGCCTCTCCTGGTATGAACTTGCACATCACATTAGGTACATTCAGCATCTGCTATTTGTCCCCGCCCTACGTGGCCTCGACCAGAAATTGGGACTTTTTCTTATGTTGCACTAGCCCTCTGGAATAGCCTGCCGAAGGCTCCATGGAAGGTTTGTCTTACTTATTCTATTTAGAGATCTATACCTTGCTTTTCTCCAAATGGGGATCCAAACCAGTTTACAATATCACTCTGCCCTCTTTCGCTTTATCCTGCTTCGCTATTGTCTTTCAGAAGTTTGTAAGACATTTATTTTTTCAAAGAGTGTCCTGTTAATATTGAGGGTAATTAGCTTTGTTTTACTGTTCAACAGTTTTGCCTGTGTTTGAATGATAAAATGCTCATTTTTGTGGGCTTTGGGGTTTTGATGCTTGGATTTTTATTCTGCATAGTTCTTGTCTGGATTGCTTCCTGCTACTATGTGCTTTCTGCTAGTCACCATCTCGAGCTCTTTGCCTTAAATAAAAAGAAATTAGATTCTTACAAAATAAAATAAATTCAGGTGGGTAGCCATGTTGATCTGACACAACAGAACAAAGTTTGAGTCCAGTGGCACCTTTAAGACCAACAAAGGTTAACTTAATTAATGAGCAACGAGCACCTTGAGAGGCAGTTTGGTGTAGTGGTTAAGTGGACTCTAATCTGGGAGAACCAGGTTTGATTCCCCACTCCTCCACTTACACCTGCTGATGTGACCTTGGGTCAGTCACAAGCTCTGGCACAGCTGTCCTTGAAAAAGAGCAGTTTGTGTCAGAGTTCTCTCAGCCCCACCCACTTCACAGGGTGTCTGTTGTGGGGAGGAGAAGGGAAAGGAGTTTGTAAGCCGCTCTGAGACTCCCAAGTAAAGGGCGGGGTATAAATCCAATCTCTTCTTCTTCTTCTTAATTAAACTCTGTTGGTCTTAAAAGTGTCACTGGACTCAAACTTTGTTCTACAGAAAAATAAAGTTCAATTGTGCCTCCCCACTGTGCCAGATTATATACAGTTATTTTTTTATAATATTTGTACCCCACTTCCTTTCCTCAGACTCGAGGGGCTTCTACATTACACATAAGCAGGCACACAAAACTGCATCTCACTCTGTATCCTGGGAAGAAAAATATAGTTGGTTTTAGGAAGACAGTTATTCCACGGACGTCTCTGGTTTCAGTCTGAGAAGCATCACTACAACTCATACGTTAAATAAAACACAACTGGAGAATGCTCCATCCTTTCACCAGCCTCTCTGCCTAGTTTCAATATTTGCTGAAAACAAACCTCATATAGTAGCAACATCATGTTTCCCATTTTTCTTTTGCAAGAGGATCCATTATAATTCTAGCAAAGGTAACAATCGCAACTGCAGTGTTGGTGAGAAATAGAACTAGAATGTGAACACTCAGCAATAATTCATTTTTTTACCACAAGCAATTATGTCTGAAGGCACTCTGTGCTGCAACACCACAATATATCACTGTTCTAACGACCTGCTTTAATTCTGCTTCCTTTGCCATAGTAAGGCAATTGAGCTAAGACTAGGGAGATTGGATCAAGACACATTATGAATAAAGCATCAGCCAAGTGTCCCACACCCCCAGAAGGTCGGTAGCTCGGCAGTTCGAGACCTTAGTGCCGTGTGACGGAGCGAGCTCCCGTCTCTGGCCCGAGCTCCTGCCACCTTAGCAGTTCGAAAGCAAGAAAGCAAGAAATTGCTGGCCACATGATCACGGAAAAAGTCTTCGGACAGCTCTGGGTCTTCGGCTTGGAAACAGAGATGAGCACCGCCCCTTAGAGTCGGATTCGACTGGCTTTCAAGCAAGGGAAACCTTTACTAATGAATTTGCAATCCCGGGGAAAGACAGGGACAGGGAAAAGAAAGCATAAACTATGCAAATGCCTGTAGTCATGATGGAGGGGACAGAGGGAGGTCTGAATTTTGCCAGGAAGCCAGGGAAATGTTTACCTTTCTGTAGGATGCTTTTCAGTGCCATACAAACTGACTGGGTCAATGTTATTATAGTGTCCCCCATTTCCCAACAAAATGGAACTAGCAAGAAAACTGATATTCTAAAGCAAATTTCAGGACAGAAATGATATTACAATGGTTAATATATGATTTGCAAAATAAATACATTTTAAAAAAAGAAATGTTTCATATCATTTTAGCTCCTGCCTTTAGGGCTGCCAAATCCCCCCGGGGGGTGGATTTCCCCCCCGCTTTGGAGGCCCGATGTCTGCCCCCGCGGAATCGGGCCCCGGGGGAAACCCCACTCTCACGTGCACGTCACTTCCCTGTGACGTCATGACGCCGGGCACGCTGGGGGCGAGGCACAGTCATTTGAGGGGAAAACATAGTTTTCCCCTCAAATGGCTGTGCCCCGCCCCCAGCGTGCCCGGCGTCATGACGTCACAGGGAAGTGATGTGCATGTGGCGGGGGGGGGCAAAGCGCGCACGCGCACACACCAGGAGCGAACTTAAAGTCCCCCGCCGGCAGGTAAGTCCAGACTTGGCAACCCTACCTGCCTTACACCTTGTTGCTCAGAGCTGGCTTCTTCAGCAATTTACTTTTGGGGTGGAATCCTACTAATCAAGGGAGTTCTAAAGTATTTCTAACATTCTGAGTCTCACAAGTTAAGGCCATTTTAACAGACTCATGAAGAAGGAAACACAAGCCCCCCAGAACTTAATTGAAAGATGTTAAGAGTTATTATTTTGAAATGCCAGCCTTTAAAGGACAAAATCTGGAATACATACAGCGCATTTGGTCTCTGCTCCTAGGGTATGTTTCTCATTATTCTGTGAAACACCCAAGATTTAATAGCCGTACTAACAGTCCAGACTTGAAAGTCATTACTCCAGTAATTCTTCAGTCTCGTATTTTGAGGTGGGTCGTGTGTAAAGTAGGGCTGGCCCAACGTTTTTGGCTTTTGGTACCCACTTCTAAAAGCCCAGACTAGCCTTATCTCATCAGCGCTTGGAAGCTAAGCAGGGTCAGCCTGGGTCTACTACTTGGATGGGAGACCACCAAGGAAGGCAGGGGCTGCCTTGCAGAGGAACGGAAGATTTGCCTTCACTTACTGTCCAGGAGTGGGGCAGGCCTTACTTCCAAGTTAGGCTCCTCCTCTCTGAAAGCAGGGTCGAGCAGCCAAATTCAATCCCGGAGGGGAGGGGCTTGCCCAGGGATCTCCAGTCCATCTCCAATCCTTGACTCCCACAACAATAACTATATATAGAGAGAAGACTCCCTCTCAAAGCTGTCTTAATGCACATGGAACCGTAACACGTTAGAAAAGTAACATTAACTCCAGAAAAAAATCACTTGGTACTAACTGTCTAGTTTTGCCCTAGTTTTACTTCTTATCTACTGGGAGAAATTGCCATTCAGACTCTCCAGCAGACCTCCAACGCTCCAGAAGCCATCCCAAGGAAAAATTCGAGTGGACTGCCCTGCTCCTGGACCACCAAGAAGGAAGCTTCATGGTAAGTGAAGACAAATCTTCCATTCTCTGGTGGTCCTGGGAGTGGGGCAGTCCTTGCTTTGGGGACATAACAAAGCAGCGAGCCCTGGGGCGGGTTGACCGGCTTCAAGACCTAGAGGGTGTGCTGCAGAACCCTCCTGCCAAAGGCTGCCTTGGCAGGTGCCATCTTGTCTATTCTGTCGTGATTACTACCTTTCTAGGGGGGAATCCCAACTGTGGTATCTCCTGTGCCTGCCTGAGGGACCTGCTGCAGAGCTGCTGCTTGGTTTGGATTCCTGCATGGCCTTCCTAATCTCTCTTCGCATCTCTGTCCTGATCCATGCCAGGAGGTTTGCTTCAGCATCCTCCCCTGACAAGTCCATGTCCTGGATCCTTTTGCCCTCCCCAGCCTTTTGGGAAGCCGGGATGGAAGTGGAAGCTGGAGAGCTCACTCTCTAGGCCTTGGGAGGTGGCTAGGCCCACCTTCATTGCCATTTCCCACCAAAACACCATGCTTCCCGCCAAAGGGGAAAGTGAAAGCAGTCACTCCTGTAAGGGAACAAGGGGACAAAATGGCTTCCTCCCTCACTAAGACCAACAGGAACTGAGCAGTCCTCTGTCCCCTGTCTTCCAAATGACCTCCCCCCTCCACTGCTAGGCTGACCTTACTGCAGTTCAGACGGGGTCAATGGGCTGGAGCGGCTCCTCCAACAATCCAGGCGATTGTTGTAGCCTGTAGAAGCACGGCTGTGACAATCAGCGCTCACAAACAGGCTGCTGCTGACTCTACTGTGCCCTTGGTCCTAGGGTTGCCAGCCTCCAGGTGGAGCCTGGGGATCTCCCGCTGTTACGACTGATCCCCAGCCGACAGAGATCAGCTCCCCTGGAGAAAATGGCTGCTTTGAAGGGGGGACTCTATGGCATTGTACTATGCTGAGCCCCCTCCCTTCCCCAAACCCCGCCCTCTCCTGGCTCCACCCCCAAAGACTCCAGGTATTTTCCAACCCAGACTTGGCAACCCTACTTGGTCCACTAGAGGAGGGTGCTCCCAGCCCAAAGGCTGGAGACCTCAGTGGGAGTCTGCGGCTGAGACCTTGGCACTTGGGAGCTCTGAGGGCTGTTGGCTTTCCAAGATGCTCACCACTGCTCCATTGCGGAGAAAGGGGGACCAACCAGCCCTTCCCTTCCCTTGCGAGCCTTCTTCCTGCCTTCCGACTGAAGACATACTACTGGGATCTCTGAGCTCAAAAGAAGCACCACCACTGTCCTACTCCAAAAGCAGGGCTGAAAAGACTGGGGATCCCTGGGCCAGCCCCTCCCCTCCTGGATCAAATCCAGCTGCTCAACCCTGCTTCTGGAGAGGAGGAGCCTAACCGGAAAGTGAGGATTGCCCCACTCCCAGGACCACTGGAGAAGGCAATGTCAAACCTCTGCTTATCTCTTGCTCTAAAGACCCCACGAGGTGGAACTTCATGGGGTTGCCACGACTCAATTGTGATTCGGCGGCAAGATCTAGGCCAATTACATTTATTTTTACACTCTCTCCCTCCCCCCACCTTATCTCATATGCCAAACAGCATAACAGCAGCACACTGAATGATCCAGAGTTGACTGAATGTGACTGTCGCACTTACCTCCTCAGAAGAGTCTACAATACAGTTTGGTGTAGTGGTGTGGTGCAGTGGTGAACTGTGTGGACTCTAATTTGATTCCCCACTCCTCCACTTGCAGCTGCTGGATGACTTTAAGCAAGCCATAGTTCTGACAAGAGCTGTCCTTGAAAGGGCAGTTCTCAAGAGAGCTCTCTCAGCCCCACCTACCTCAGAGGGTGTCTGTTGTGGGGAGGGGGAGGGAAAGGAGTAAGCCGTTCTGAGACTCCGAGAGAAGGGCAGGTTATAAATAAATCCCCCCCCTCCTCATGGAATACAGGGGTTATTGCCCAGTGGATGAGCTGCTAAGCTATCTCTGTGTCCAGAGATGCAGGCAGCAGCTCTCTCCCTGAGACCTTGCTTTGGCTCCCCAGTTTTCTAGTTTACTTTTCTATTTCAGCTAGCTGTGCGTGCTCTCAGATGGTGGACTCACTACCACTGAGAATGCAGAGGCCTTTCCAGAGGCCTTTCCACACTGGGCGATTCTCCGGTTTTCCCTTCCCATTCCCTTGCACCTCCCCACCACTAGAGGGTTTTCACTTTTTTTCTAAGCTGGCAAAAGGCTCACCCACAATGGAGAGGGGAAATGGAAGGTGTAAGGGAATGGGCGTGCTTGGGATCCACACCGTCCCGTCCATATGTGGTCTAATTTGCTTTATCTCTGATGCTTCAGAGATAAACAGCATGATAAAAAGTAGAGACATCACCCTGCCAACAAAAGTCCGCATGGTCATAGCAATGGTATTCCCAGTAGTCATGTATGGCTGCGAGAGTTGGACTATAAGGAAGGCCGAGCGCCGAAGAATAGATTCTTTTGGACTATGGTGCTGGAGAAGACTCTTGAGAGTCCCTTGGACTGCAAGAAGATCAAATCAGTCAATCCTAAAAGAAATCAACCCTGACTGTTCCCTGGAAGGCCAGATAATGAAACTGAAGCTCAAATACTTTGGCCACCAAATGAGCAGGGAGCACTCACTGGAGAAGACCCTGATGCTGGGAAAGATTGAAGGTCAAAGAAGACAGGGACGGCAAAGGATGAGATGGTTAGACAGTGTCATAGATGCAACGAACATGAAATTGAGCCAACTTCAGAGGACGGCGGAAGACAGGAAGGCCTGGCGTGATCTGGTCCATGGGGTCGCAAAGAGTCGGACTCGACTGTGCGACTGAACAACAACAACAACTGATGTTTCTGGAAATATCAAAGCAGGTGTCTTACAAAGGTGTAGCTAGGGGAGTCCCAGGCTTCTCTCTCAGCGCAATCCTTAACATAGTTGCTTCTATGTTCTTCTAAGCTGACTACCTTAATAGACTTGGAAGGATGTAACTCTCCTTAGGATTGCACCGGCAGCCTTTTGCCCAGTGAGCTTCCTGAAACAGAATGCAACCACTGTTCTACATAACTTTGTCTCCAAACAATACTGAGCACTGTATTGTTTGGTCTGCTGAGGATGGGCTGCTTCTCACTATTTGTATTCAGGATTTTCTTGCTCCCTCTCTTTTAAGTTAGAACCAGTTTGCACTAGAAATTACAAGAATTCGTAACACCTCTCCCTCTTTGTTTCCCTTTATGAACTACACGGGGAGGTAGAAATATTGCTTTCTTATCCTGGGAAGAGAGATGAAGATGGGTAGCAGCCATGTTAGTCTGTTCACAGCATTAGAAAAGAGCAAAATTTACACTTCCAGATAAATATATAGATTTTGTATTTTATTAATCGCTTTGAGCTGTTGTTTCTTTATGATTAATCACTTGTTGCATTGTTGTATTGTTGTTGTTTAAGATATTAGCTATATCTTTGAGCGACTTTGGTATTTGATTGTGTTTTAAGTTTTGTTGTTAAATTTTCAAAAATTAATAAAAAATAATTAAAAAAGAAAAGAGCAAGAGCCCAGTAACACCTTAAAGACAAACAAAATTTGTTCAAACTGAAGAAGTGATCAGTGACTCACGAAAGCTCATACCCTGCCACAAATTTTGTTAGTCTTGAAGGTGCTATGGAACTCTTGCTCTTTTATCCTGGGTAGGTTATCCAGAGCACAATTTCAAGAAGAGCAGGCTTTCATGGAGGATCAGCTTTCCCCCATCCAACCTACACTGAGGTCTGTCTGAATTATTTGCATTATGACTGACAGACCTTGAACTTTAGAACTGCCTCTCATCACTGTAATAGCTATTACAAACAGTTGGATAGCACTTTACTATAAACTGTTTATTATATAGAATGCATTTAGAACAGGACAGTACACTTTTTGCCCCTGTTCTGAGATGACGGGAGGAGAATCTGATGATCATATGGTGCTATTTTCAGGCTACGGTTTAGGAAGTACTGGATGGACCAGATGTATACAGAAAAAAAATGTTAATATTTGCCTCTGGCATGCTAAATGCAATTTTTCAGGTTCTGTAGCAGAGATCTGGCAGACATACCTCTGGAACGAGGAGTGTGGGATCCTTATGGATATGGAAACTTCACCTTGAGCTCGCAAGGAAAATATAGTGTCTATTTGGAGGCCTTTCATCTTATATTTACTTAAGAAATTTCCAGATGTAGCTAGGTATTCTTCAAAGGTCCTATGGAGCCATTAGTTTGTCATTTGAACAAAGGCCCCCCAAAAAGGATGACCTTCCTCATTGTTAAGCGATTTTGATTTTAGTAAATGTGAGTCGCATTCCAACAGACTCTTTGCTTTTTCTGGATTATTTGCTTGATAAGCAATATGCATGGGACTGCATTCAAACATCATCCAGACATGAGAATGTTGTTTCTGACATGAAAAAAATCTCGAGTCCTCAGGCCAGGACAGGGCCCTGGGTAGAGAGTGCCCAGGGGCCCCATCCCCTTCTCTGTCCACCACCAGACCTCCCCTGGCATCTCCTTTCCTGCCCACCTGCCTGCCTAAGTGTCCTTCCCCTGCATGGTAATCCTCCCACACGGCCTTTCTCCAATGGCACTGGGCTGCACATGGCTGGGGAGTGACACTGCTGTTGCTGCCAAAAATGCCATTGCTCTGTGCCACCAGCATGACCTTCCCCAATGATGTTGGGTGGTGCGTGTGGCAGCAGTTGGCCCCGCCAGGAGCCCTGTCAGCTGCCCCACCTCAGGGTATGCTGACATCGGCCCTGCCTCAGGGTCATGTGCTCCTTCATCCTTTCCCTGTGTCCGGTCTTGAGCCGTCCCGGCGAAAGAGAGGTTGAAAAACCCAACAGGGGGGGAGGCATGCATAGAGATGTGAAGGCCCAGAAAAGACCCGGAAAAATTTGGAAAAAAAAAACATTTTTCCCCGTTTTTTTCCTGAAACCTTTTTTGTTTTTTCCGAAAAATTAGAAATTGTCCTTATTCAACCAGCCTCAGATCTGGGAATGGTCCCGAGTTACTTCACTCTGGTCTCTTTTCCCTCCCGGAGCCGCAGGTTTGGAAGTTCGTGCTAATCTCTCTCCCTCTCCATACTTTCGCACTTCTTCCACGGCACCTGAGTCCAGCTTTATCCTCCCCGGCTGTTATAGAGGGCAATCTGCATTTATTCTCTCCTGGTGCGTACCTTGCCCTACCACAATGGTTCCCAAGCCACCCGACCAACCCCTCCTCCTCCAGAATACTCCTTCCTTCTGCCTTGGAGAGCCGGCAGTCCTCTTGGGGAACCCTTCCCTGTTCTTGTTCCTTATCCGGATGCCAGACCTTCTTCCCTGGGAACTCTCCCTCTTTGTCGCCGAGGGCCACACTTCCTCCAAGTGATCCCATGTCCCTTCTTGGTGCTTTGGGAGTCGAAAGGAGGGGGGAGGGAGCTACCACCTCCTGACACCCTGTTGCATGGCACTGGGCTTGAAGACTTCCTCATTCAGGAAGTCTTCATTCCAGGCACGGTCTTCTACGACTCTGCACTGGGTTTGTTTCTTGCCGGCAAACCAGGATTAAAGCCGTGGTTTAGATCCCCAGCTTGTGGCAAGACACAAAAACAACGGAAGAGTTGAAATATCTGTACCTAGACAGCAAAACAAACTGCCGGCGAGACCAAAAGCTTCCTAAAACCAGGAAGTCTCCACTCTCCGTTTGGTACACAAGAAGGAAGACGAGAACAAAACGTAAAAGGAAGCCCAAGGATGCCAGGTTCATTCAAATCGTTTAGTTTTGTGACGTTCTAATGACTGCCTCTTTCCTATTAAATTAGACCTTCTTTTTGGCAATTACTATAACATTACGGTTATCACTCTGCTACAGCGTTCCGTGCGCCTTGGTGTTCAGTCATGCTGGCCACGTGACCACGGAAACGTCTTCGGACAGCGCTGGCTCTTCGGCTTTGAAACGGAGATGAGCACCGCAACCCTAGAGTCGGATTCGACTGGCTTTCGAGCAAGGTAAACCTTTACCTTTTTGCTAGCAGAAGGGGGAACTGGTGCCAGTATGTGAGTGGTTCTGGCTGATTCTGTTGTCCCACTGCAGACACCCAAACAGTGACCAGTGCTATTCTGGGGGGGGGGGGTTCCTCTGAAGTCTGGGAGGCAGAGGGAGGGAAACAATGGTGGGCTACAGCAGGACAGGAGAGGCAAGAAATGCTCGTTCTGGAAGCAGAGCTCTGTCACTACCTCTGGCTCTGTTCACATTTCTTTGGATCCAGCTCTCCTCACAGCAGGGCTTCCTAGCAATCCCCGCACTCTCAGGGATACTACTGCACAGTGGAACCAGAAGTAGATACCCAACTTCCTTCACTTAATGGGTTGGTTCCCTCAGTAATGGTTTAGTACCTCAGCGATCCCTCCTTTCTGACTGATGTTTTAACTGCTGTTCTGGTTTTCATTGCTTTAGTGATCTGTATTGGGGGGGTCAAAGAAGACGGAGACGGCAAAGGATGAGATGGTTAGACAGTGTCATCGACGCAACGAACATGAAATTGAGCCAACTTCAGAGGACAGCGGAAGACAGGAGGGCCTGGCGGGAGCTGGTCCATGGGGTCGCGAAGAGTCGGACTCGACTGTGCGACTGAACAACAACAAATTGGGGGGGTTAAAATGCGATTTTATGATGTATGTTTTAATTTGTTGTCGAAGGCTTTTAATTTTGTTAGCAGCCTCGATGGACGTTCTGAGGGCAGAAAGGCAGGATATACATGTTGCAAAACAAAACAAGAGACATTTATTAGTTTACGCTGAAACTTCGAGGCAGATGAGTTGGCTTGAAAAAGAAGACAAAGCAATACTTCGCTAAAAGCTGTTTCTCGGCAGTGTACAGCAGATTCAATATGTTACAGCGAGGGTTGCCTACTCCAGGTTGGGAAATTCCTGGAGATTTCAGGAGCGGAGCCTGGAGAGGACAGGGTACGGGGAGAGGGGAGGAGACATCTCAGCAGGCTATAACGTCACAGAGTCCATTCTTCAAAGCATCCATTTTCTCCAAGGGAACTGACTTCCGTTGCCTGGAGACCTGTCATAATTCTGGGAGATCTCCAACTCCACCTGGGGGTTGGCCACCCTAGTTACAGCCCAGGCTTAGACCTTTGCTGTCACTGCTCCACATCTATGGAACAGCCTTATGAGAGGAGTTAACCCTAACCCTAACCCTCGGGCCAGTCCAATGAGGTTGTAACATAGAACTACTTAGAAGAGCATATGGGGCAACTTGAATAGGCTCTGGGGTATCCATTTATAATTATGCTTTAACATTATTGTTAACAGATGATTATGCCTCTATTGTTTCTGCTGTTGTCACAGACCCTGGGTCCTAAGTGTGGCGGAAGAAAGATGGGATATATAGATAGGGTAAACAATCAGATATTCCATGAGGATTATCCTGACCTTTGTGCTGTTCAGTTACTACACATATCTTGCGCATCTTTAGGGGACAGGATGCAATGGACAGAGCTTGCAACATTTCCTTCTTGGTATTAATGCAGATAAAAAGTAAGGCTGCATTAGACACGATGCCCAACCATCTTGGTTAAACGCCAACTTAACACTGATTTATAGGTAATAAAGCCATAGTTTATGGTCTGCAGGTATGCGATCCAGCAAGTCACCGGCACAACATTTCCTCTTACTAGAAATTAGAAAAAAATTGTTCCAACTTAAGATATTAAAATTATCTACACTATAGAGAAAAATCTCCTCTATCTGTCCCTAGCTCCATTTTCCAGATCTAATCCACACTCTATAGTCCGGTTTAGAATTAGGTATACGATTTATTATTTACTTCATTTATACCCCACTTTGCTCCCTAATGGGGACCCTATGCGGTTCATTACACTCTTCATATTATCCTCACAACCCTGTGAAGGTAGGCCAGGATGACAGTGTGTGGCTGGGTCAAGGCCATCCAGTAAGCTCCCCTGTCAGAGTGGGGATTTGAACCCAGGTGTCTCCTAGTCTGGCTTTCTAACCACTACACCATACTGGCTCTCACAGGCTCAGAGATTTTTGTTTTTAAAGGCATCTTAAAACATCAGATTCTGGAAAGTAAGCGAACATAAAATTATTTTTTCTAGAATCTACATAGTAGATATTAGATCCACGGAATCCCTCTTTTGGCTTGGAGAAAAGGATTCTTACAGACAATTTAGAGGTTACACAGCTTCCTGTCATAATGTTCAACCTACTCAACTTTGCACAGTATTTTCCCAGGAGCCAATAAGAGGGGGAAAGTCACATCACCTTCTGTATGTTTTTATGCCTCCTGCTATTTCCACTATAAACCTAGTAAAACTTGATAATGGCATGGAGGTTTTAGAAGCTATTCAAAGTGTAAACTTGTTCCAGCAGAATAATAATTTGTTCGGAGGACTGGCTTTCATCACTTGTGTAGCTGTTGATGTAAATGTAGACAGCGTTCAAATATTAAAGGTTCCTGGTGTAGGTTTAACAGCAGCAGCCTGCTTATTCGTGGCTCCCCCCCCCCCTTAAGAACTGTTAGGTGTCTTAAAAATGACATAATGCATTGCCCTCTGTGTTTACACTTTTTCAAGCATTTATGAACAAATGGAGAAGACCTATGAAATTTCAGCAACCGTTTGTTTCCAAACAGGCAGCAGGAGCTGATGTTCAGGCTATGGATGCCCCTTTGTGTTATGTGACCTGCTAGTTCCTTTTACCCTCTCTGTTGTACTATTTAATCCTGCCTGCATTTTCAGCCAGAGTCCCTTTGACATGACTGTTGATGGGTTCACAGCATCACAAGCAAACGTAGGTGGTCCTAGCTTGCTTGCGTTCACATATGTATGGCTGAATCACTGGATTACTGTAATATTAAATATGCATGGGTAACCAGGTTCAGAGGACGGCGGAAGACCGGAAGGCCTGGAGGGAGCTGGTCCATGGGGTCGCAAAGAGTCGGACTCGACTGTGCGACTGAACAACAGCAACAACAACCAGGTTAGTCTTGTACTAAAAGCAACAAAGGTTTCATGGCACCTTCTAAAATAAGGGTTGGAACCCAAATCAGGGTTGGAGCCCCAATCGTCTTCTCCTTGCAGAAGGGTATCTGCTAGAAAAAGAGGGGGTGATTTTGGTCAGTTAACCCCCTCCCCTCCCACTGGAAACCTGTGCATTTTATCCCACTTGCTCTTGAAGGTCGCCCAACTTCCTCCCCCCTGCCAACTGCAATTTGCTGTGGCATGAAGCAGGAAGCAGAAAAACCCCATCCCACGAGTGGAACTCTTATAGTCCTTTGGATCCAATCCTAACAATCTGGGGCTGTGCCCGAGTAGTAAAGCAGCAGCTTGGCAAGCAGAATGTCCCAGGTTCAATTCCCGGCATCTCCAGTTAAAAGGATCAGATAGTAGCTGATGTGAAAGACCTCTGTACCTTCATATGTTCAGAGTTAGATATTGTTGCCAAACAAGCTTCTGTAAACTACAGTTTCATTTTCATCAGATGCACGAGCGAGAGTGTGTGAGTGTATAATCTGCTGTTCTATATTGTTGAATATTTATTAGATATCTTTTATGATGGTGCCAGCTGCCTTCAGTGCAAGGATAAAAAAAAATCCTTAAAATAAAGTGTCCCTCACATGCTAAACGGGCTAAGTGCAAACATAAACCGCACACGTATCATTCACCTGCATGCAGGAACACCATCGCTAAACAAAGTGGTAAAGGAATCATGCCTTTCCTTCTTGCTGTTCTAATTTAACACCTGAAGTGAGGCAATTGTTTTCTGCAGTGGGCAACAGATCCCCCAGTCTCCATTACACCTGAATGGAATTTGCTGATAAATTCTAATTTATAAATTTCACGCTGGAGCTTTCATGGAAATGTTATTGATGAAACACAGGGGCTTTGAAGAAAGCATCAGAATATCTAGGGAGAGGGAACTGTGATTTGCTATAGCTTCTAACAGAGTCCTTTGAATTATTTATAGCTACAATGGAAAAAAAAACCTCTGTAGACTGAGACTTGGCTGTTGCCACATTGTTCACCGATAACATTAACAACTTAAGATGGAAAACTTTTGTTTTAAACTGCTTTATTTTATTCCATGTTGTTTGACAAGGATGTCCAGACATATCCACTGAATTTATTTGGGAACAGATGCTTATTTGTCCCAAGGCAGTTTGTTGTTGTTCAGTCGCACAGTCGAGTCCGACTCTTCGCGACCCCATGGACCAGATCACGCCAGGCCTTCCGGTCTTCCGCCGTCCTTCAGTTTACCACAACTGAAACAGGCACTACATGAAAAAGCCCTGCAGGAACAGACCAGTCGTCCGGCACTTTGATTCACACAGTGCTCAACCAGGAGGGCTAACAAGCAGGGAATGGAGGCCAGGGCCTTCGCCCTGATGCTGCCTCCTAGCAACGGTACTCAGAGGTTGGCTGCCCCTGAACGTGGTAGTTCCCAGCACACAAGATTTATGTGGATATGGCCGTTTCCTAACCACATAGCCTATGTTCCAGCCTCTGTCCTCCCGAGTTAGGGCCCAGAAGGATAACAAGGTGGGATAACAATAAAGGTTCCTTTCTACAGAAGCAGCCCTTCAATTGAGGTGAAGGAGAAAGGGTCAGCCTAGCCTCCCTCAGTTTGGTGTAGTGGTTAAGTGCGCGGACTCTAATCTGGGAGAACCGGGTTTGATTCCCCACTCCTCCACTTGCACCTGGCTGGATGACCTTGGGAAGCCATAGTTCTGTCAGAGAGTTTCTGTTAAGAGCTCTCTCAGCCCCACGTACCTCACAGGATAGTGTGTTGTGGGGAGGGGGAAGGGAAAGGAGTTTGTAAGTCGCTCTAAGACACCTTTGGGTAGTGAAGGGTGGGGTATAAATCCAATCTCTTCTTCTTCTTTTTAAAAATCTGTTTATTGGGTTTTCAATATGCCACACAAACACCACATACAACCTAAAGAACACTATAGATACAGATATATCCTAAGAGATATTGTCACTATACCATAACACACATTAAGCTTTTAGGGATAGAAGCTAAAGACATAAATCAGCACTTTCTGTACGCCTTTCTAAAACAGCTATCATAATAAGTTTTAACTTGCTTTTTATACTATTTAATTTACCCATTCTCTATGGACTTTAAACTCTCTATGTAAGGTTCTCACAATTTCCACTTGATAGTTGTAATATAATAATAATAATAATAATAATAATAATAATAATAATAATAATAACAACAACAACAACAACAACAACAACAATAATCTTCATATGCTAACTGGTTATGAGAAAGAACTCAAGGCACTGGTTGGAAAAAAGTCGCTCAAATTCAAGAGAAGAGGGGGAGAAAATGATCCAGTCTCGAGGGTCCCCCCCCCCCACTTTAACATTTCCCATTTTCCCAGTTGATCTACAGGGGGGGAAAGACAACCTCTACTTACATTCATATTCCTGTCCCAGATCTGGATGGACCCATCCTGGCAGCCGGCCGCTATTAGTTTGCCATCTCTGCTGTAGGTGCAGCTTGTGGGAATCACTCGTTTGCCTTGAGCTGACCGCGGTTTGAACACTCCCTTGTGCTTTTTGTCGTCGGTAACGTCCCACGTTCTCACAGTCCTAGCAAGAGACCAAAAGAAATCATGGTTTCGCAGGGAGTTTAAAACAAAAACAAAGTAATACCCTAATTATATGCAAATTCCTCTTTAACTGTATACTGTAGACAAATCAGAAATATTACTCCAGGTTACAAGTACATCTATTTGATTACTTCTTCTTTTTTTAAATCCCACTCCTGGGAGCATAGAACAGCATTCACAGGTATATCCTTTCCTCTCCCCCTCCCACATTTTAGTCTCATAAAGACCGTATGGGGTAAATTGATAAGATAGGGACTAGCTCGAGGGTACTCAGCAACCTTCATAGCTGGGTAGAGATTTGAACCCAGGTCTTCCTAGTCCAACATCCTAATACATACGGTACTGCCTCACTAATTTTTAAAATGTGTTCAATGCCACAAGTCTGTTGATGCATAATAATACATTAGCCCTCCCCCCCGTAATGTTAAGCAAAGATGAAGAGGAGGAGGAGAAGAGTTGGATTTATACCCCGCCCTTCACTCAGAGTCTCAGAGTGGCTTACAATCACATTCCCTTCCTCTCCCCACAACAGACACCCTGTGAGGTAGGTGGGGCTGAGAGAGAACTATGAGCTGGCTGCATGTGGAGGAGTGGGGAATCAAACCCAGTTCTCCAGATTAGAGTCTGCCGCTCTTAACCACTACACCAAACTTTTTTCGTTTTTTTAAATTATTTTTAAAAATAAATTAATGGGCTTTTCTTCAGATTTCTCAATAATGTTAACTTTGAATTGTGAGGCTTTCTATTCCTCCTGCTCTCTTATACTAAATGCATACAAGCTAGTGTTAAAAGAAAGAAGGCGGTGGGTTGGATTCGATAGGGTGGGGCCGTGGTTCAGTGGCAGAGCATCTGCTTTGCATGCAGAAGGTTCCAGGTTCAATCCCTGGCATCGCCAGTTTAGTGATGTGAAAGACTAGGCCAATGAGGATGCAACAGTCCATGATACTGCCAAGTTGCTGTTCTTCCAGTCAAGCTGAATTAGGGCTGCGGTTGTGGCTGAGTGATGGAGCACCTGCTTTGCATGCAGATGGTCCCAGGTTCAATTCCTGGCATCATCTGCTAAAAGCATCAGGTAGTAGGTGATGTGAAAGACCTCTAACTGAGACCCTCGAGAGCTGTTGCCAGTCTAGACAGACCAACTGTATGATTTAATAAGAGGAATATTTAGGTCTATGACAGAACTTTCTCCAGAGCAGATCCATGTCAAACACTGTCTTTAGTTTGCCATGGTTATAAGAGGGAAATTCCTGAGGGGGTGAATGGCTGAGTGGGTGAACTGCTTTCGTAGGCGTCATAACTCTTTCTAAGATACCTCCCTGTCTAGGGACGACCTTGAGCCAAACTGTGCCAGCTTGCTATTCTAGATAATGAAGACATATATTCTCAGGTGGTGGTGGGGTAGTGAGCGTAGATGCTAGGTGGGAAGGCTAAGAGGTGTGAATGGTTGTATGAAGGGGGGGGGCTAGTTTGAACTGTCTATATCTTTGGATTCTCCCGCTAGAACCTCAGCTCTGACACAGTACTGATCTAGCCTGTAATATGAGTATTCTTCAATAAACAAATCACTGCCAAAGAGAGTGTTGCTCTGACACGGTACTGGTCTAGCCTGGAATATGAGTATTCTTCAATAAACAAATCACTGCCAAAGAGAGTGTTGTTGAGAGTAACTCTAGCCAGGAGTCTGACGATCCATAGGTTCCAACCCCTCAGGCAAAGCTTGCTGGCAGGGCACAATCAAAATACTAACCACTCATACTGAGGACTGCCGAAGGCTTACAATCTCTCTGCAGATAAGTGCTCTCAGAACCTGTACCCCTTTCAACAACAACGGTTTAGTTCGAATCCTGCTTTCCTCTGGTGCCAGGAGCTTTTGCGACAGAGAAAAGCACCACTGCTAGCAGAATGGATCCATGCGATCCAACCCACTCTGTTAACGGCCACAAAGATCAGTGTACGTTTGTTTACATGGTTGCATACAAAGCTGACCATCTAACCTTCACCAAACTGTAGTGGTGTACTCTAGACATGGTCCATTATTGTAATTGAATAGTGCCGTTTAAGAAGCCATTGCATATTGTGCCAAACACAGACAATATACGAAATATCAAAAATACATAGATTCAATAAAAACAGAATGGTTCATAGTAGTCATATACCCTCAACATTTCGGAGATAAATAGAGCAATTCTTGTCTTGTGCACTTGTAACACCTCTGTTTTTCACACCAAAGACCACTGCCAAAGTGCCCCCTGTTACATATTGTGAAGTTTTACAATGTGAAGTTTTAAACTTTTTTTAAAAATAACTTTACAAGGAAACGAAAACAGCAAAACTTTGGGGTTGTCTCTGTTTCTTAGTGTACCTATAAAAACAGTCATGGGCGAGGGAATGGGAAGGCCAGAAGAGCAAGAGCAAGAACTGAAATGCATGTGGACCAGCTGAACATTCCTAGACACAAAAGAACTTCTATCTTTTCACAGAACGTTGAACAACTTCCAGATTATAATTCAAAGGTCTTCTGGCATTCAATGCATAAAAAGCATTTTAATATCATGGCAGACTCAGGAGGTGATTATTAATTATAAAGAAATCTATGAGCTCTTTGCACAAAGCTCCCTTGTTTAGACTGTGCAAACAAGACTTGGGATCCAAGAGTACGCAGCTTGTTGGGTCTCTTGCCAAGGCAAATGCTACTGTATCAAGGCCACCATCTTGCAAGAAGATAAACCTGTGATGGAGGACCAAGAAATTGATGGCACCTGGTATTTTTGGCCACTGTGTGACAGAGTGTTGGACTGGATGGGCCTTTGGCCTGATCCAACATTGTTCTTATGCTCTTAAGAGCTGAGCTTTGAGCAGGTCCTGAAAACCCAAATTGGGTGCACAAAACAGACAGACCACACACTAATTTAACAAAAATCCCACCAGTCATGATATTCCAACTAAATACCAGGAGTTGTTTAGGCTGGCCAAGCAGAATAGCCCACTTCAGCCCATGAATGCACTTTCATCTTCATAAACTGTACACATGGTGCAAGTGGTATGAATTCCATCGTCAACGGTTACCGTCCCGCAAAATATTCCTGTTGATAATACTTGGACCTTCCAACCAACAAAAACATCTCTTAGTGCTTTGACGCACCAATAGTCTCAGGCAATTGTACTCCTTGTCTGTTATTCCAGGCAGGGCCCCAACATAAGTTTTCTGGGCCCAAAACAAATTCCACCATCCTCTGCCCTGCATGGACCCTGTTTCCAGAAAAAAATCAAGGTAGGTATGGTGTTATAGCCACAATCTTTGGCCTTTGCAAAACAGCATCCTCCCCCCCCCCCCCCCCCAATCTGGCTGGTTGGAGTAGTCCACGAAGTAAGCAAAGCAGGACAGAAGTAAAAAGAGGAGACAAATGCTAGATATATAGGACAAACGGCTTATTTCAGCAACAAGCTGCTCGGATCGAGCAGTTGCAGTGGACCCTGGCGGGTGCATAGCTAAAAACTTTCCCTTGGTCATCCAGCTTCCTGGCTCATAAAAACTCTTCCCAGCTAGCTCTGTTGGTTGCCCCTGCAACCCCTGTTTTGATCAGTTGTTTTGGGAGTATGGAACCAGTGTGTGACATGTGGGGTTCCGTGTACAACTACCATTATAACTAAGAAGCCAGGACTGAGTACTCCTTGAGTACAAAACAACTGAGTGGCAGGGGATTTGGCTATTTTCCCCTTCCCTTTGACTGTATTTCCTGACATATTTTTGCATACTGGTGTTCATCCCTGCTACCAACGCTGCCCTCCACAATCCTTGAAGCAGAGTAGGCAGTAAGTTGAAATTTTGCTTAGCTATCTTGCCAGTTTGGTGTAGTGGTTAAGTGTGCGGACTCTAATCTGGGAGAACCAGGTTTGATTCCCCACTCCTCCACTTGCACCTGCTGATGTGACCTTGGGTCAGTCACAAGCTCTGGCACAGCTGTCCTTGAAAAAGAGCAGTTTGTGTCAGAGCTCTCTCAGCCCCACCTACCTCACAGGGCGTCTGTTGTGGGGAGGGGAAGGGAAAGGAGTTTGTAAGCCGCTCTGAGCCTCCAAGTGAAGGGCGGGGTATAAATCCAATCTCTTCTTCTTCTTCTTCTTCTTCAATGGAGATGCCAAGCAGCATATATCACTGTTCTCTCATGTCCCATTTTATCCTCACAATAACTTTGTGAAGTAAGGTAGGCTGAGAGATTGTAATTGGCCCAAGGTCATCCAGCGAGCTTCTAAGGCAGAACGGGGATTTGAACATGAGCCTTCCAGATCCTAGGCTGACACTTTTAACCATCATACCACACTGGCTTAATAAATAGAATATAAAAAGATATTGATCAATACACCAGGAGAAAATGGGTGCATGATAGAACGACTGTTCTCTCATTTTACCAAGGTGATCGGGAGGAGAGAGGGGGAAAAAGAGTTGGACACTTTTCTTTTTTGTTTAACACAGACAACTTCATAGCATATGCACCGCTTAGAACAAAATAAGGCTGAGGGGGAAAAAACCCTCCTTGCGCTACAATACAATAAACATCAGAAAAATCTGTCAAATTTAAATGTATGTTAAACTCTAATTTATACAGTGCACTTAAATGCACTCTTGTGCCTAGATCATGGGCTAAGAACAAAAATTAACTTTGAAAAGCCTGAAGGTCTACCCAATTACTCCTTAAATTGGAAGAACTGACACGTTAAAAACACAAAGCATACACTTTTTACATGTAACTGGTGTCTTTTTTTTTTAACATGATGGATTCCACATCTGCAAAACAGATTTCATGAAATGCTTTCTGAGTGCCAAAGAGTGATTCAAAGTAATTTTGAAAGGGATGGAAATGCTCTCTTGGAAGGTAATATGGATCTATTCATGATCTAAGAATGTAAATAACTTCTGTTTAGGGTAAACAGCTGACTCTATTATCAGGATCGGTTTTAAGTTCCTCAAAATCTGTGCTCCCTTTTGACTCATTAGCAGTCTATTTCTAGTGTCTCCCGTATATGGTAATGAGTAGGAGAGACATAATAAAAAGAAATATGTACAGAGGAGCTGTATTATGAGATTAAGAAGATTTACAGGGCCATATTAGCCGGTTGTCAAAGTGTAGATTAAAAAAAACACAAATCCAGACTTTATTTCACTAGACTATCAGCTCAGGTGTGATTGGGAAATCCATGGGACTGAGAAAGGAAATATAAAAGACGAGATGAGAGACTGGCAGGAGCTGGGCGTGGGAGTGAGAGCAGGAGCGTGCCAGAGCAAAAAGAAAGGTACTCAGAGAAAGGCAAGCAGTAAATAGTTTGTTGGAAGTAGCAGAGAACATGATGCCAAGCTCATTACAAGCAGTCCAAACACCCGTTACTACCCCAGGATTTGGAGTACGGCTGCATTGCCCTACCATTGCCATTTTCTACCTGACTTCTTACACTCATCTTTCAGGGATTGAGGCGCTGGTCTATTTCCCCCTTCCTCCTTTAGAACATCCCACAAAGGATCAACTGGAAAGGTTTAAAGCAGTGCAGAGAAACCGGCAGGTAGTGTCTTAGGGTGCCCAACCTCCAGGTAGCACTGGGAGATCTCCTGCTATTACAACTGATCTCTAAGCAACCAAGGTCAGGTCCCCTGGAGAAAATGGCTGCTTTGACTCATGGACTCTATGGCCTTATGCCCTGCTGAGGTATACCCTCCCCTCCCCAAACCCTGCCCATCCCAGGCTCCACCCCCAAAATCTCCAGGTATTTCCCAGGCTGGAACTGGCAACCTGAAGTGTCATTCTCAAAATGGCCTTATCTGCACAGTACTTCCCCATGTGGTGAAAAGTTACCTGGGAAAGGCTAGCGGTCTACCTTCTTTTTTGACCGGGGAAAAAAAATCACCAGACACCTTTGGGGCCTTCTTTAATATGGTTTCACATGCAAATATTCACACTGAACACGGAAAGGCAAACTGGTATGCAGACGGAAAGTGTTAGCATGCAAAAATAATATCCATTTCTCAAAAGGCAAAACAACATTCACGTGAATCCCTTGCCATAATTCCTTCTTTCAGCTGTAAAATCTCAGAACTCCCCCCCCCCCCGTTCGCTGGCTACTTGGCAACTGCCAGCTGCTTCTTCAGCCCCCAACTGAACAACCACCTATAAATTCCCATTTTAGAAACAGCTAATTATTAGCCTGCTATCAGATTACACACGAGCAGCCCGAAGGGCCCATCTTAGCCTCAGATCATCAGAGCTTAGGAGCTAAGCAGGGTTGGCCACAGTCAGTACTTGGATTGGAGACTACCAGGGAAGACTGGGATTGCTATGTAGAGGAAGGCAATGGCAAACCACCCCTGCCCATCTCTTGCCTGGAATGCCCTGTGGATGGGGTTGACGTGAGTCAGTTGCGACTTGATGGCACGTTCTTCTTCACCAGTTTACAAAAACATGGCTTTGGAGGGTAGCCATGTTGGTCTACAGTAGAAGAGCTAGATTTCAGGGTATAATCATAGAATCACAGAGTTGGAAGGGGTCATACAGACCATAGAGTCCAACCCCCTGCCCAATGCAGGACCAGCCTAAAGTATCTCAGACAAATATTTGTCCAGCCTCTTCTTGAAAGCTGTCAGTGAAGGTGAGCTAATCGTTCGAGAAAGCGGGAGAGAGGGGAGTGGCAATGGTGAACACAAATTGTGGCTAGCCATATCTGGGGACTTTTGACAATACAATTCTCTACATACTGAAAGAAGCACTCTAGAAAGAGTAGGTTACCAGGTCCCCTTGTCATTCCGGCGGGGGGATTTGGGGGGGGGATTCCAGGTGTGGGCCTGGACCTGGGGGCTAGCAACCCTAAGGAAGAGTAAACAATGGATTTTCTATAGGGAGCCCACACAGATCACCACAAGAAATATAATGTGCCCTTTGCATTTAAATATTGTACTCTATTCTAAGGACATTCCTTGAAGTATCAAGGTAGCCCCGTTATTGCTCATTGGAAGCCCTTTTAATTTCCAGTAGGGTTTAAAAAAATAAATCTTTTGACCTCCTTGAAATAACAGTACAGCTGAAGCCGTTGTGTGTTAAAGTCTCAGGATACAGAAAGAGTGAAGGAAAAAACACCCTAAAATGACAATGAAAGCCAGAGAAGCTTTTCATACTTGTTTGGCAACGGACTGTCTGAGTAAACTATGTACCAAAATCTGTGCATCTGAACAGAATTAAGATAATTTAAACCAGGCTACACAAGAAGAACCCATTCCTAACCATATGCAAAACAGGTTAGCACAATAGCAGAAACATCTTCCTTCAAAAGATGAGAGTCTTAACTGAGGTAACACTGATAATTTATCATCTACCAATTAATCCCTCAAAATTAGACTGTCAGCAACCAATGGTCTGTATAATTAAACCCTCTGCCTATATACCAAGACTGCATCGATGACACGCCTACCATGCTCCGGCCATCAGCAGATTTTCATTTAGGTTCAGGATACGCCTACCATGTGGAACCTATCAGAGGAAACAAGCTATTGAGAAAATATAACAGAAAAGTCAAGAGTTTGGCCAGGTTAGAATAACAAGGAAAGACACACATTGCTGAGAAGCAGATCTGTGAATTTCTGCTGCTGTTTCTGTAGAGATCTGGAGCAACCAAGTTGGTTTGAGGAGCAGAGGAAGAAGGCGTGGTCTGCAGCTTCCATCTGTGACTGCTGGTAGGAAGAGGGCAGGGCATTCAGCATGCTTCTTCATTATGTCTACCCAAGCTAGCCTGGTAACTCACCCTGTTGCTTAAAGGAGCCAGCCAGAGTCAGAGAGATGCTCACAATCAGATTGGGACAGCAGATTTGTTATTAATTTCCACCCTCTGACACACTGAACAAATGCCACTCTTTTGTGTGTGCGTCGGGGGGGGGGGGAGAGATAACGCTTTACATGCAGTTTTAATGGTGATTTGAGGTCGTAGTCTGGAATGAGAATTTGCACTGTGGTTACAAAGCCTCACTGAATTGAGACTGCTACAGGGGAAGCTGTTAGCGGGGCTCCCAGATGAAAAACCAGCTTCTTCTGTATTTTTGTGAGGCTGTAATAATGGCACTAGGTGATAAGCATTGCTTGCGATGCTTGCAGACTTCCCTTGATGCCATGGAAGCCAATCTGGCCGACTCCTCCTTACGCTGATGGGTAACACTGCCCTCCGCTGTCACATGTGAGGAGTCCGTGCTTCCTTCTACACCAGAACCAGTCCTTCAAAAACGGAAGAAAAGCGGTTGTGGGAAGAAGCCTTGGGGTAGCCTCCTCCCATATGACTGTGGCCTTTCCCCCCCTTCTTTTTTATTGTTCCATTATTTATTTATTTATTTATTTTCAATATAAACAATATGTTGAAATACAACTTGTATTATTAATAGTACAATATCAAAGAATTCGACTGTGGCCTTCTGATACTGCTGATCAGTGGAGAGAGAAATTGTATTGCGGCAGCTCTCAAATCACTAAAGATAGCAGCATGTACCCTACCTTTGGGCGGAAGAAGTCTTCCAGTCTAAGGACCCTTTTCCTTGAACACAATAGCCACAATAGTCATTTGAATTGGAGGAAGCTTCCTTAAGGCTGAAGGAAGCCTTCAAACTTTGCTCAGTTGGATACATGGGCAGTGTCAAAGAGGGTGCTAAGGTTGTGATTATTCTTGAATCAAGTACCTGAAAGGTTCGTTACATACAAATTAAAGGGCCAATGGCCAAAAACTATACTTATAGCTTAATTATACAATCTAATATAATACAATACTATCAGAGCCAATGTAACAAAGTGTTTGGTACGCTGGTACTTTGCAACATTGGCTCTGATGTGATTGTATCGTCTGGACCAAATTAGGAAGACTTACCATAATAAAACTATTCAGGGCATATTATGAGACCATGACACAAGGCAATACTCTATGAGGCCTCACCAATATTCTCAGGCCTTGCATCAATTGATTGTAACTATTAAACTCCTTTTTTGGTCCTATGCTGATTAATTTATTGTCTTATTATTGTATCATTCAGTCATTTTGTACAAATATCACTTGACAAAGAAGGCCACTTTGGCCGAAATGCATCTGTTTGCAATAGGTCCCACTTGTGTATGTTGTACACTTTTATTCTGTATTGAGGCTACAATTGGGCCCATAACTGTACTGATGATAATAAATACATGTATTTTTATGACAATTAAGTTATAAGTATAGTTTTTAGCCACTGGCCCTTTACTTTGTATGTAACTAGCCTTTCAGGCACTTGATTCATTTGTTTGGATTAAGTCCCCCCTCCCCCCCTTTCTTTGTGATTATTCTTGGTCACAGACTTTTTAAAGAAAAACAAGATGCTATGCTACAGGGCAGATTGACCATAAACCATGACCAAATAAGGCACATCTGAATATAGTCTCAAATGGAGAACCTGCACACAAGCCACTAAAACGTATCAACTGTAATTGGCAAATATTCACATTCTAGGTTTCAGAGACTCTGTAGTCATATATACTTAGGATGAGCCCAGGAAGACAGAACATAGTTATCAATATTCCACGTGTATTAAAAGGAAAGTGCATACAGCAGAATCTCCTTGTTAGATTTTAAGAGGACAATTCTGTATTTACAAGAAGTTTTATGGAGTGGGATCCATTTGTTTATTTTATAGACCTAATTAGGCTAACTCTGCTCAAGAGAGGCATAATCTCTAATGGACTGGTGACACATGCAGTTAAAGAGCCAATAAAACTCTCAAGGAATGCCTCATAATAACTAATTTGATAAATATCTAGTCTCATTAGAGCTATGTAGTATAGAACTATGGATCACCAAGAATAAGGAATGCCTCCTGAAGGAAATAAGGGAATTGGAGACCCGAGAGTTTCCTAGACCATTCCTAGGTCAAACTACAAGACAGTTTGCCATCATCACTTTAATTAACATAATAATATCTTAGTGACTAGTTGCCTTTTTATGCACATGTCAACACACATGAAGCTGTCAGAACATTCGTCTGTCACCATCAGTGCTGTCTACTCAGACTGCCAGCAATTCTATGGGGTCTCAAGCAGAGGTCTTTCGCACAATCTATTACCCAACCTCTTTCACTGGAGATGCTGGGGACTGAACCTGGGACCTTATTTATTTGCATTTATTCTGCATGCCAAGCCAACACTCTGCCGCCTAGCCACAGCCTCTCCCCTCCCTAGATTTTCAAATTCTAGAAAATAAAATCAGCATAAGACAAAGATGAGCTGCAGTGTAAAAAAAAATTTTTTTTTGCCATCTCATTCAGAACCTTGTCACAAAAGATGGAAAGAGAAGTCAACAGAAAGATGAAAGAAGAGCAGCCCCGTGTTTTGCGAGGTAAACTGGACAGATGTGCATCCACAAAATGTAGATACGTGTTATATAGGTGTTTAAAGATATTTGCATCATACACTTAGATGCAAATATCTTTAAACACCTATGTACCATGTATCTGGGAAATTTGGCCCAGTCAGGGTGCCTAGATGTACAGACACCAGTGGTTCAATCAGAGAGTCAGTCTTCCCTACTTGACAAGTTTATAGAGAGAAACACTGGTGTAATAATATTTATTTTAGCATATATTCTTACAACCTTTTCTCCAGTGTGACATACATTGTTTCCCCCTTCCTCCGTTTTACTCTCACAACAGGCACACTGTTCGCCTCCATGCTTGAGAGGAGACGGGTGCAGCGTAATGGCAGGGTCCTAGTTAATTACCCTCAACATTCCACAATTAAGGATACGTCTGCCCATCAATCTCCAATTATGACATATTTATTTCCTTCACTATGTCCCCCCTCTCCAACTAAACCCAAACAAATGGTAACCATATAATCTAAGCTTGTTATTCCTGCTTGGTCCTTAAATCTTACACAATTCATGGAAGGAAAGTAAATTGGGATGGGTACGAATTAGCTCATAAATTAAAGTTTCTGACAAATTTTGGACAGTTCGTGGTTCATGAACTGAAATTCATGGCAGGTCAACCGGCTTGAATTTTCCACATACTTTCTTTTTTTATAGAGCAGTAGATTGTAAAGTAGAATAGTAGAAAGTAATGTGATTTGAAATTGTAGGTTGGAATGTATTTCTCTGGTCTGGGAACAGGGGAGATAACTCTACACAGCCAATTACCCCAACTTCAAAGAAGAAGATGCTGTTAGTTACCTCCATGCTTGAGAGGAGACGGATGGAGCCTAATGGCAGGGTCTCAGTTAATTACTCTCAGCACTCCACTTTTAAGGATACATCTGCCCACCAATCTCCAATTTTGACATACTTATTTCCTTCACTATGTCCCACCACAATTAAACCCAAACAAATGGTGCCCATATGAACTAAGCTTGTTATTCCTGTTTGGTCCTTAAATCTGTTAAACATCTTCATTATGCTGCATGCTAATTTACTGCTCTCACCCTCTACCTATATGTATGGACTGGTAATTTCCATTTCGTTGTATCTGAAGAAGTGTGCTTGCACACGAAAGCTTATACCTTGAATAAAACCTTGTTGGTCTTAAAGGTGCCACTGGACTCAAAGTCTGTTCTGCTGCTTCAGACCAATGCAGCTATCCACCTGAATCCAACAAGCACACTGTGAGGTTGGATTAGGCTGAAGAAGAATGCCGGGCCCAAGGTCATTCAGTAAGTTTCCACAGTAGAGTGGGGATTTGAACCTGGGACTCCCAGATCCTAGTCCAACACTCTGCTGCTTAAGGCATGAAACAGTCCTAAGAAGCCATGCTACATTATTTTGAGATGTCTGCAGTTTTAAAGTGGGACTGTCCCCCTCTCAAAAAAAAAAAAAAACCTGCTGGGGAACTGTTTTACGTTTCAGTAATTACAATCCAAAAATACATACAGCTGTTCCATGAAATCCTCAATTTATTTCCTCAAGGTAAGGTATATTTAGGTAAGGTATGTTTGAAAATGAAATGGCATACAACAGCCCCGCCCCCCACAATGCCAGTGGGCACCATGGCACCCACCAAGTGTTTTTAGAAAGTGGGGAGGGCCATGTGAGGCTTTTGCCCTTTCAGGCTTCTGGTTGGCCACTGGAGGTTTGATTGGCGGTGCAGATTTGTTGAAACAAATCGCTTCGGCAGCAGCTGCCATCACACCACAAAGATCTTCACTGTGTAACTGAAGGGCAGCCACAGCGGTCAGTTTGTGGCTGCGCCCACCACACTGTATCAGAATACCAAGTTGCCCACAGGCTGAAAAAGGCTGGGGATCCCTGGCATACAAAATTGTTGTGGTTCTCTGTATTAAGCATTCTAACCCTATCTCTGTGTTACTATTTTCAGAACTCAAAATAGTTGTCGGCAATTCAACTGATGGCTTTTGGGAAATGGAAAAGCCAGATAGATGCTGCATTTCTATCTTAGACAAAGGGGTCAGTACATTTAAAACCAATCTCGTGGATAAGGAGAATGGGACATAATCCATCTCTAAACAGGACGCATTAAGGGTATGATCAAAGGGTAGCTGGGATGCAGGAAGTTCAGCTCTCATCAACAATTCAGTGAGAAATTTCTCAGATGTAGACTTGCATGGGCAGCAAAAGATGGAGCCAATCGGCTGCAAAAACAGGATGGCTTCTAATGATTCCAATTAGTTAAGGCTATAAATAACTTCACAGCACATTTGCGTTTAGAGTCAGTTCCCCCCTCACCAAGATCAGAACTTTTGAGTGGGACGACTATGAAAAAAGCCACCTCGGTAAGGGATCGCAGAAAGGAATTCGGTTAGCCAACCCCATAGGCATTCAGCAATTTGTTGTCTCAACCTTATATTTTTCCATCTTATTTCTCACCGTCACATGCAATTACGTTAACAGTGAACAGCGATCAAGCATTGGGGGGGAGGCAAGCATTGTGTTTTGTGGAGAAACTCTCTCTGCCCCCATCATGTCCCAGGTTCATGAGCACATTAAAGGACATTAGAACCAAAAACAGGGAAAGCTAACCGAGGGACAACTTTTATTTTATACAAAAAAGAGGGAAACATTAAACTTGATGTGTTTATTTAAGCTACTCTGTAAGGATATTTTTGGGTATGGTTTGTTATTATCATAGGAAATGAAAAAGGAAATCTTAAAGGTGACCTTTCCTTTTAACAATGAACTAGTATCTTTTGTTTATAAAACTCTAAGTTACCTCACATTTCCTTTAAAATCTCCAAATGACATACATTTAAAATGTAGTCAATTATTCTGTCAAAAAAGACATGCGACTAACAGCTGTTTCCCCCCCAAGTTGATTGACAACCTTCTTTTTTTCTTTGATTTATTAGTGTGATATACTAGTTAGAATGTCTGACTAGGATCTGGAAGGTAAAGGTAAAGGTTCCCTTGCTCGAAAGCCAGTCGAATCCGACTCTAGGGTTGCGGTGCTCATCTCCGTTTCAAAGCCGAAGAGCCAGCGCTGTCCGAAGACGTTTCCGTGGTCATGTGGCCGGCATGACTAAACACCGAGGTGCACGGAACGCTGTTACCTTCCCACCAAAGTGGTACCTATTTATCTACTTGCAATTTCTTGCTTTCGAACTGCTAGGTTGGCAGGAGCTGGAACTAGAGACAGGAGCTCACCCTGTCTTGCGGCACCCGGGTCTTGAACTGCTGAACTACTGACCTTCCACAGCCTGCAGTTCAGCGTCTTAACCACTTGAGCCACCGCAGCTCCATCTGGAAGACACCAGTTCAAATCTTCACTCTGCCATGGAAGTTTGCTGAAGGGAGAGCAATGTAAGCTGGTTTGGGTCCACACTGGGGAGAATAGCAAAGTATAAATATCGAAATAAAAGATCTGGTCACTATATAATTCCCCGCCTCTGGGCTGGAGCATACACCCAGACTTTTGTTGTTGTTCAGTCGCACAGTCGAGTCCGACTCTTCGCGACCCCGTGGACCAGATCCCGCCAGGCCTTCCTGTCTTCCGCCGTCCTCTGAAGTTTGCTCAATTTCATGTTCATTGCATCTATGACACTGTCTAACCATCTCATCCTGTCTTCTTTGACCCTCAATCTTTCCCAGCATCAGGGTCTTCTCCAGTGAGTGCTCCCTTCTCCCAGACTACTGCTGCTTTGTAAGGGGCCTGGTACCAAAAAGAATATCCCCACCGTCACCTGTATGATAAATCTGTGTAGTGCATTGTGATATCATTTTTGGGATTTTTGTACAACAGATAGGATTTGGAACATGCTTTTGCTGATCACATGGAGGATCCCTGAGTGCCCAGAATCCAACAAGATGTTCCTAATACTACAGTGCTGGATGCCTCTTGTATTTTCAAAGGAAGACTTTCAGGATTATCGGCTGTAGCACAAAGACATAAATGCTAACTGGATGCACATAAACTTACTTACTCTAAAAGGCCAATTATCTTACACAAAAGGATTTCCCACAGAATCTTGAGGATCACATGCATTTATCTAAATGTTTAAGCAACAAGCTAACATGTTGGGATCACTTTCTGTTATTACGGAAATACCATTCTCAGGAACTAAGAAATTTTCCTGTCAGAAAGGAAATTTTTGGAATAAAACTGATATGAAAGATTAGGTAAAGAGGCAGACTCTAAAAACCAACATGGCCACTTATAGATTGCCTTTGATGATACTTTACTACTTTGTCATTATGAAATAATTATACAAATTTGATTATACCTCCCCTCCAATCCAAAATAATATCTTTGCTCCATAGTGCTCAAAGATTGAAACTTTAAAGTTTATCGAGGGTTTAAAAAGGAACTGAGTAGTTAAAAAATTACAGGTGGAGAAACACGACTGAAAAAAAATCTTGCTCCCTCACCTTTGTGACCAGCTTTCAGGACACCAAAATCCCTATTTTAATGGAAGAAAATGGAAAGAGTTCCTTGTAAACCCCATGCAATATGTCTGCTGTTGTCCCAGGAGAGAAGCACATTTTTTAAGGATTCTGTTTGCCTCCAGCCCAAAACTTTCATCTGTTCACAAATCCCTTTCAGGTCATTGCACGGCCATCTTGAAACCAACCACAAGAAAAATGAACAGAGTTCATTCAGAGTATGCATACAGGCTGAACAATATCACAGCACTGTCGGAGTTGGAGAGACGAGCTACCCACTCCATATGACAGGGGGGGATAAAGAACTGTGGGACTGGCCAGCAGGTAACACTACATAATTTCCACGAAGGACACTCATACCTTCATGGAGTTCAGCAGACCACTGCTGACCCCGTTAAAGCCTTGGATCCATACTGGATACAGCTTTATTACTGAAGAGGCAAGTTAATGCGGCTGCAAAAAAAGGCTTTCTTCCAACTCGGCCTAGCCAATAAAATGGCCCCATACCTTAATACACCTGACCTGGCCACCTCGATGCACACCATAGCAACATTGAGACTAGACTACTGTAATGCAATGTATGTTGGTCTCCCCTCAGAACCAATTCTGAAACTCCAATTGGTCAATAGTGCCACGGCTCAACTATCAGGAGGAGCTAGATGGTGGCTCAGAGGTTAAGATGCTGAGTTGCAGTCCAGAAGGTTGGTAGCTTGGCAGTTCGAGACCCTAGTGCTGTGTGATGGAGTGAGCTCCCATCTCTGGCCCCGGCTCCTGCCAACCTAGCAGTTCGAAAGCAAGAAATTGCAAGTAAATAGGGGAGGGCGGGGTATAAATGGAATTAATAAAATAAAATAGGTACCGCTTTGGCGGGAAGGTAACAGCGTTCTGTGCACCTCAGTGTTTAGTCATGCCAGCCACATGACCGTGGAAAAATCTTCGGACAGTGCTGGCTCTTCGGCTGGGAAATGATGAGCACTGCCCCTATAGTTGGACTCAACTAGCTTTTGAGCAAGGGAAACCTTTACCTTTACCTTAGATGGAACAGGCATATTACTCCCATTCTGCAGATACTCCACTGACTGATCATTTTTTCCCGGGCTCATTTTAAGATACTGGCTATCTCACATAGAAAGCCCTTCGTGGTCATGGTCTCTCTTATTTATGGGACCACCACCTCTCCCCCTATGCTCTGCCATGACAACTTCACTGGGCTTCCGCAGGGGCCAACCTGCAAACGGGCAAAATCAACAAATGCTCGTACACGTGCTTTCTCCGTTGGTGCTCCTACCTTGTGGAATGGCCTCAATGAAAAGGTCAGGTAAGCGCCCACTCTCCTGGCCCTCTACAAATTATGCAAAACTGAACTATCCGAGAGGGCTTTTCTGCACAGGTAATAAGGCTGCACAGTACAAAATGGTTTCACAGACTTATTTGGATAAATGGTCGGGACTTGTGGTCTTTTCTGCTATAATTAGCCTATTGTAAGCTGCGGTGGCTCAAGTGGTTAAGACGCTGAACTGCAGGCTGTGGAAGGTTGGTAGTTCAGCAGTTCGAGACCTGAGTGTGCCGCATGACGGAGTGAGCTCCCGTCTCTAGTTACAGCTCCTGCCAACCTAGCAGTTCAAAAGCAAGAAATTGCAAGTAGATAAACAGGTACCACTTCAGTGGGAAGGTAACAGCGTTCCGTGCGCCTTGGTATTTAGTCATGCCGGCCACATGACCACGGAAACGTCTTTGGATAGCGCTGGCTCTTGGGCTTTGAAACGGAGATGAGCACTGCAACCCTAGAGTCGGATTCGACTGGCTTTCGAGCAAGGAAACCTTTACCTTTACCCAGGGCTTTTTTTGTAGAAAAAGCCCAGCAGGAACTCATTAGCATAATAGGCCACACCCAACAGCAGAAACTCATTAGCATTTTAAGCCACACCCTGGCAGTGCAGCTCATTAGCATATTAGGTCACACACACCCTTGCCTTCCCTTGGCTTGCCTGGGTGCCCTGCAGCTGTGGGGAGCCCAGGCAAGCCAGCCCTTGGAGGGAAGGGAAGGCAGTTTAAACTGCCTTCCCTTGGCTTGCCCGGGTGCCCCGTGGCTGCAGGGAGCCCGGGCAAGCTGGCCCTCCCTGGCCTGCCCACCTCAGAGTCACTGGGGGGGGGTTTGCTCTCCAGGCCTTCCCCCTGTAGCAACGCACGCAGAGGTCTTGGCTGCAGTGGCCAATTCTGAAGCCAGCCGGAACTCTGTTCCTGTGCGTTCCTGCCCAAAAATAGCCCTGCCTTTACCTAAGCAGGATTTTGTAATTTCTGTACCGCATAATATGTAATATAAACCCTTATGCTATGCTCCTGTTCTTTCTTGTTTATTTATTTGATTTATACTCCGCCCTCTCCGCCGAGGCAGGCTCAGGGCAGCTGACTGGTGGTTCCAGTCTTTTACTAGTCTACTACGTTGGTTACTGACTATCCCATTGTGTTGATCGTACTGATTCACTATGTGTAATCCACCTTGAGTCCATGTGAGAAAGGCAGGTTATAAATAACATAAATACATAGAATTTTTAAAATAATGACATGTCGGTTTCAACATAGGAGTCCTGCAGGGTAGTGTGTTTGTAATGTGAGCCATGATCCAGAAGGAGCGCCACAAAATTTAACTCCATGCACTCTGGAAGGTTTTGAGTCAGTGCTGAACATACAAAATGAATGCATGATGAGTCACCTTTGAAACTCTGAGGGCTCTCTTGGCACGTGAGTGTATGCGTAAAAAACAACGTGATGTGAATACTGTGGGGTCAATGTTGTTTTGAAAGGAAAACCTTAAAAGCCCTTCTGCGCATGCACAAACCCCTCTGGCTGCCCATTTTTAATAATTAAGAGTAAATGCCTTCTCCTGTCTGCTTCCCCCCCCCCCCCCTTTTAGGTAAATATACAGCTCAGGCAGCAACTATGATTAAATGGGTTTAATGCCACCCACATGTTGACATTAATTCAAGACAAATACATATAACTCAACTGTATCGCTGCATTAGTGCATCTTTCCAAAGCTTACTTGAAAATTGCCGTCATTGACAGTAATTAAGCACCGTCTAAACCATACCAACAATGTAAGTGAATGTCAACATTGCCGGAACATTCTAGTCCAATTAGCAAAGCATGAGACCTTGTTTATATTTTCCCAGTTAATGGTCCAGTTAGTTTTACTCAAATAAGGGAAATTGCTTGGTTGAAAAAACCTGAAAGGGGAGAAAGTTCCTTTATCTCTTTTGGATTGAAGCTGCAGGTGTCTTAATAATGGAACTGCAGTGAGAACTCCCCTGTTACCCCTTTGTCAGGTACTGCTGCACCCCGTTCTACCATCCTTCTTTCCTAACAGCGATAAAGCTGAAATCAAGTCCAGTTTGCTTGATTTTGTAGGGAGAGGAAGAACAGATCACAGTTGTGCCACTGTAGAAGTCTCTGTTTTCACTTTAAGTCCCTACCGCGTTCCAGTCATTATTCCATTCCACTGCTGCAGCCATGGGAGTTCCAGTTTTACTTTACAGACAACAGTTTGGATCTGGCGCAAGGACCAAGCCAAGGCTACATAAGGACTGCCAATCTTTTGTGCTTTCCCTGCCAGTTTACTGTAGTGGTTAAGAGTGCAGACTCTAACTTGGGAGAACCGGGTTTGATTCCACATGCAGCTGCTGGTGTCACCTTGGGTCAGTCATAAGTTCTTTCAGAGCTGTTCTCTCAAGGGCAGTTCTCGAGAGAGCTCTCTCAGCCCCACCTACTTCACAGGATGTCTGTTGTGGGGAGGGGAAGGAGTTTGTAAGCCACTCTGAGACTCCTTTGGGTAGTGAAGGGCGGGGTATACATCCAATCTCTTCTCTTCTTCTTCTTTCCCCGATTGGGAAATTTCCTGGAGATTTGGAGGTGGGGATATAATGCTGAAGTGCACCCTCCAAAGCAGCCATTCTCTCCAGGGGAACTGATCTCTGTAGTCTGGAGATCAGTTGTAGGTCTGGGAGATCTCCAGGTCCCACCTGGAGTCTGACAACCCTACAAGGCACACAGTCTCTACTTCCAATTATCATCTTCTGTGAGCCTCCCATGGAAAGATTCAGCAGCTCCACTGCTCATCAGGGTTGTGCATGCAAGTTATTTTCATTCTGGCACAGGAGGTCTCTGTATCTGAAGTCCTGGAGAAGACTGGGGCCACTGGATCTTTCTGTGGGATAGTTACGTGGCTTCCCACTACAAATATATGCAGAATGCTAGTGCGCCTAGCACCATATTTATTTTTATTTATTTGAAACATTCCAAAGCTGCCAAACTAGAGCCCCCAAAGTGACGAACAATAAAAACATTAAAACAAGCTTAATGAAACATATGTATAACACATGTATAACTTACGTATACACACAAACACACACACACAAACCAAGAAGATGGGAATGGGAGGCAAAGCTCCATAATGAAAGATTTACAGCTGGGTATCGTTACCCCCCAAAGCCCCTATAAGAATAAGGTTATACCATACCACAAGGGTATTGGCGAAAGTCTGCTTTAATTAAAGCAAAGACTTTGAATTGACCCTTGAGGAAATTAAATACCATCTCGCAGTGAGGGAAGCTATGTTGCAACAGAAACCACGCAACCCAGCTTGTAGTGTGATTCCTGTCCATGTGAGTGTAAAGGGCTATCGTGTTGCAGCTGACTTACGGTGACCTCATAGGGTTTTCAAGGCAAGAGATGAACAAAGCTGGTTTGCCGTTGCCCGCCTTTGTGTAGCAACCCCAGACTTCCTCGGTGGTGGTCTCCCATCCAATACGAACCAGGGCCAACCTTGCTTAGCTTCCGAGATCTGATGAGGTCACACTAGGCTGGGCCATCCCGGTCAGAGTGATCCTGTCCATGAGGGACACCCTAAAATTCCAGAATTACATGTGTTTCGCAGAGACCGCAGAATGCACCTCTCTCAAATAATGCCCTGCCATCAGACAGGGCAATCAAGGAGCCCTCTTGCCTGGACTTCCAAAGATGTGACCATCTGCAAAATTAGTACCGAAACTAGTATAGCCCCCAGCACTCCAAAAAGACCACAAATTAAAGGGATCAAAAAGACCAGCTTTAGGGTTTAGGCTCAGCTTCTTCACATCTAAGCTGCCCTCTACCCCCTGTGACATCAGAACAGGTAAAGTAAGACCTCTTGGTCCCATATCGGATTTCCTTCTGCTTCAGCAGCCATTGGCCAATCAGCCAGTGCCCCCTCCTTTGCCCAGAGTTGCTAGGCAGCTCCTGTTTCTTAGCCCCTTCAACCACCTGACATTCCACATCCTTCACTAGACCTGTTCTCAATCCCACCCTGTTCCTACTGCCTTGTTTCCTTGGGAACACTCACAGGCTGATTCTAGCATAACTAGCTAGACGATATCTGAGTGGCGTTACCGGTTACTGAATACATTTGGGAATTTATCTCTCTTTTCTTGCCTTTTCCATCTCTTTTGTCATGAAGAATGCCTTCTCTTCCTAAATATCAGTCCAAGACATGGCTGTGTATATGAAGACTTTAAAAGATCCTGACTCCAGGGTTGAGAGGGAGGCACATATGAATGGTACCTACGCATGTAGTCTCTCTGTTTGCTGGGTAATGGTACTTCCTGAAACAGTCACACCTTGGGACAGATCGTGTCTCTGTTTATAAATGCAAGTTGACTACTACCGCAAGTACAACTGCCTGAAAAGTTTTCTTCATATGCGTGGTAATGAAAAGCAGTCGGAGCTGAGAGCCTGACAACCTCGCCAGTGAAAGACTGATTTTGCCCATCGCATTTTTCACCAGGTCTTCTTTCATCTAACCACTTTAACACACACCCCTAATGTAGCCAATCCTCCAAGAGCTTACAGAGCTCTTCTTACAGGGGCTACTGTAAGCTCTTGGAGGATTGGCTACATTAGGGGGTGTGTCGCCTAATATGCAAAGGAGTCCCTGCCACAAAAAGAGCCCTATGAAGCACTGGGTTGGATCCTGACTAAGTTGGCAATTATACCAATTCCCTCTTCCTGCTGCAGCCCCCCGCTCATTTGGAGAGGGACTGTGGCTCAGTGGCAGAGCATCCGCTTGGCACGCAGAAGGTTCCAGGTTCAATCCCCGGCATCTCCAGTTAAAAGGATCAATTAAGAGGTGATGTGAAAGAGCCCTGCTTAAGTGCCACTACCAGTATGAGTGAACCAATGGTCTGATTCAGTATAAGGCAGCTTCAAATGTTCATGTCATTCCTCAGAGTCTCCTACCCCCCCCCCCAGCAGCATTTCATGGAGATGAGTACACTGCACTGAGAATGGGGAGGAAAGAAAATTCTATCCAGTCGATGGAAAATTAAGTCTGGATCCAACCCACAATGAGGAAGATTCTAGGTTTTTAATAGCATCCAACATGTTAAAATGTTATATTCTTCTTTCCTTGAAGTACTGAAGTGTCCCAACTGCAAGGGCTTTTTTGACCGAGTAGCTAACATTCTAATCATGACAAACCTTACAGATTAACATAAACACATGTAGTTTATAAAGACAAAAATAGCTTTACTAAACCTTTTGTAAACATACAACACTCAACAAGGCCAGAGGAGCGAGAGAGAACCATTATTCACAGTTCCTTGCACCAGCGCGACTCACTTGCTATGCACCCTTGCTATATGCACATATAAATTGAAAATGCTGAACTAGGAAGAGGCAATCTGAGGCAAACTCCAAAGGGTTCCACATGAAAAAAAATCTCAGTTTACACCAGAGATAGGAGACTAGGGATGCCAGCCTCCAGGTGGGACCTGGGGATCTCCCAGAATCACAGCTCATCTCCAGACTACAAAGATCAGTTCCTTTGGAGAAAATGGATGCTTTGGAGGGTGGACTCTATGACACTGTACCCAACTGAGGTCCCTGTCCTCCCCAAGCTCCATCCCCAAAACTCCAGGAGTCTCCCAACCAGGATCTACCAAGCCATACATATCCATCACTAGTGGCCAAGGGGGACCTGGCCACACTAGACAGGACACATCTGTCCCATTGTTTTAAAGGGTTTCTTTTTCATTATTTGAGGATTCTGATTCAAGGATTGCCACATAACAGCTGGGGTCCAAAGGACCCTGTGGAGACAGCCACATTTGCAAAAGTGACTTCTGAAGCAATCTGTTCTGAAAGCAGCCCTCTGGCAGGTGACTCTAGATCCTCAGAGGACTTTGGGGAATCTCTGATGTCGTTTGAGAGGTCTGCAAAAACAGGAAATATTCTCAGTGGATGTGACTTGACACTACAAAGCACATACTTATGGGAGAACCAGAGATATGAGAACAGGACTTCCATTTCATCTTGGGGTAGCAACAGAAAGTGCTTGCTGTTGGATATATTCAACAGAGAACTGCAAAACAAACCAACGGCATTCTCTTACATTTACTGTCTTTTGTAAAGCACAGCGGTGATTTGCAAACTTGGTTTCACAACACTCGAGTCTATTGCTAATTATATTAGAAGGACGTTACAAAATTCCCCAAACAAAATTGACTTTAATTTAAGAACAACCACTAGGAACTATGTTTCTGGAACCAAAGCAGGCTGTAGGAGGAAGGAAGAGGTCGGAAAGTTCTGCTCCATGTACTGAACTTTATAAAGCTGGCATATGTCACTTCAAGTGCAGTATTACATGAATGTCATTTCTCCTAAGTTAATTACATGTGAATGTTATTGGGGTTTTTTCCCGTTTATAGCACATATGATTTCAATTTTATTCATTCTATCTAGGAGGATGGAAGGGCGTCAAAAGTACAAGAACGCTAAGAATCAGTGCATCAAAACAAGTAGAGATAATAGGTGCCAAAGGGAACAAATATTTAAGTTCTGAAGTTCTGAGTTGTGATTTTAAATTTTGGTTTTGAAGTTTTTAATGCATTTTACTTTATGTGTTTCACTTGTGTTGTAAACCACCTTGAGCTCCTTACATTTCCTAAATTAAATTTCCTAATTGTTTATTTAAATTAGACTTAGATACGTTTGTTGACTGCTTTGGATTCCCATCAGTGAGAAAAGTGGGGTAATTCTTTGATGAATTAAGGAACAAGACAGGTTTAGGGTCCAATCAAGGAGGATGCTTCTGATGTTATTACAAAATGGATTGTCATGTAAAATAGTACAATGAGCTAACTCACACAGCTAATCCCCAGCTGAAAGTATATTTGACTCCAGCATTTTTAAACACACCAGGCGTTTTCTTTTTTAAAAGCTGTCTTTTGACATTTTCATATTCTACCTTTTCCCCTCTTGCTGACTCTGCACTTAATGCTTTGCACAACAGAAAGAAGATACAAACTACTACAAGCAAGGTATTTATTTTGGGAAAAGACGAACGTCCATGGTCTACTAGTTTTATGATGAGAAAAGAGGATCTGCATCTTATCTCAAAGTTCAACCAGGGGAGAAAGAGAGAAACACTTGCCAGTAGATTTTAAATCATGCTGACACCTATGCACGGTACATCGTAAGGCAGAGAGATCTGACCGTAAAGTTTCCACTACCACAAAACTAAAGTGCAGACCATACATCATATTGTTTTTGTTTCACAACATAGGGCATACTACATAGCAAACTGGTGGTTTAGGTTGGAAACATTTTAAGGTGCAGAAAGGCTGACAGATTTGTTTAACACTCCCTCCTCCTTACTCTCTCAGTGACAGTAGGAAAGATAAAGCTGGGATGCGACTGAAAGCATTTTATCTCCACGTTAAAGCAGCCTGCTGCATTTCTGTAGATTGCAGGTATCCCACAGCTGCCTGGGTGGTGTAGTGGTTAAGAGCAGTGGACTCTAATCTGGAGAACCAGGTTTGATTCCCCACTCCTCCACATGAAGCCTGCTGGTCGACCTTGGGCCAGTCACAGTTCTCTCAGAACTTTCTCATCCCCACCTACCTCACAAGTTGCCTGTTGTGGGGAGAGGAAGGCAAGGCAACTGCAAACCACTTTGAGACTCCTTAGGGTAAAGAAAAGCGGGGTATAAAAACCAATTCTTCTTCATGAAGGTTTGCAATACCAGACACAATTGTCTGTCAAGATCTACGGGAGCAAAACAGTTCTCAGGTAGAAATGGAAACTGCAATCCAAAGTACAGAATGGCTTTCGGGCAGTCACATATTACACATATTATTGTGTGTTGACAAGAATGGGGGGGGTAGCCCCACATGGCCCTTTGATATAAGACACTTTGGTGTAGTGGTTAAGTGTGCGGACTCTAATCTGGGAGAACCGGGTTTGATTCCCCACTCCTCCACTTGCACCTGCTGATGTGACCTTGGGTCAGTCACAAGCTCTGGCACAGCTGTCCTTGAAAAAGAGCAGTTTGTGTTAGAGTTCTCTCAGCCCCACCCACCTCACAGGGTATCTGTTGTGGGGAGGGGAAGGGAAAGGAGTTTGTAAGCCGCTCTGAGACTCTGAGTGAAGGGCGGGGTATAAATCCAACCTCTTCTTCTTCTTCTTCTTCTTTTCAGATGTTCAGTTTTGGTGCACTAACCATGCATAATGGGATTGTGTGCTATCTACAATCATCCCAATAAGCATGGTCACCATTTTGTGTGAATACGGCAAAGGGTGTATTTTTCTATATGCGTACTGTTTCAGATGATGTGAATGCTTACCCTTAATATCTAGTGTTCTGTTCGCACATACTAAAGCTGGAAAATACAACACTGCCCTAGTCTCATAAAATAGAAAGCACACATATTGGGAAGATCACAGGTAGTGCGTGCTCCCATCAGGTATAGCTAATAGAGCAAAACTATCCAAAAACAGCTACAAAATTGGTTCTGCATTGCTAGTAGCCTTGAACCACAGGGAAATGTGGGTAGAAAAGTTTTAATAAATAAATAATGTAAAATAAAATAGACTTCTTAAGATCCTACATTTCCTAACTCGATTTGGTGAACAAATGTAAACTTAAAAAGATGGAAGAGCATAGCATGATTACTAGTCTCCTTAAGAAAGGCCATAAACATTTTAGCTCCCATTTTTCAATGTGTAGACCCCATCATTTTTGTGGCCCCCAATGTAGTGTTTCCTGGTGTCCACTTGCTTCTTCCACAAAGCCTCTTTTCCCTTAATGTAAGAGTCCATCCTAAGTTTTTGCCACATCTTTGTAGTTGGAGGTGCTCCCAAAGAGTTCAGGAGCCCAATTTTGGAAACAGCTGCCTCCATTGTGGAACCTCCCAACAGTCTGTGATAGGACCCAGCCCACCCCCACGGCACCCATTTTGCTATGGAAAATAGTATCTGTTCTTACAAGTCCAAGAATGCCCAATGGTTCAACAAGATTGGGAGATCTGTGAGTCACTAGAACAAGAGCAAGAAGACAAGTCTGGCTTTGCTGTTGCTGAGCTTATTCCTCATTCTGATAGCGAAGTTAATTTTTCTGATATACGTAAGAACATTGAACTGTATGCTAAGGTTCCCTTCCCATAAGTGCAGAATCTTCTATTCACAGAAGGACTCCTTCAGACACAGGAAGACTCCTTGGTGGAAAGGAACCTTAGGCTCCAGCCCCATTTTAAGAGATAGTGATGTACTGATACAAAAAAAAATATTACCAAAGAGTAGAATCTGCGTATTGATGAGGCTCGAGCACGTTTGAAAAATTGACACCAATTTCAGTAAGCCGAAACAATGCTTAACATGCCTCACCCCGAACCCAAAATGGTGAAATGCACTTAATTTACAAAAAGGAATACAATTTTTCTAAGACTAAATACACACGACTTTCCAGGAAGAGGTTTATATATTCTTTTATAGGGTGCACTTGACTATATAGAGATTTTTTAAAAAAATGTTCCCGTGTGCATGATTATAACATGCAGAATGAACACAGAAGAAGACAGTTGGAGATAAAAAGCAGAGACGCATATGCTGAGTTTTAACAGCGTTAAGCCAATATCCCCCATGAATATTAGTTAACGTAATATTGAAAATTACACTTCATAAACTGAGCTATTTCTTATTCTGTTTCTGTACCAGAATATTCTAACTACGCTTTAGGAGCTGTACTTGCAGTCGCATAAAACTAACATGTATTTTCTTAAAATTAGCTTATGAACATTTAATAATTATCTTGGGAATCCAGGATACCGGTTAAAATTAATCAGAAAATACACTCCGGTGCATTTTTTTATTTTTTTTGGCAAACTGCTAGAATCTGTGGGACTTAATTAAAACCAATCTTGAAAGTGCCATGAAAAGATTACTATCTGCAGAGACATGGCTGTTTCTAACTCATCCACGGGCTGAGCTACAGAATGCAGCCACCCCAGCAGTTCGGAGAAGGCTTCTCCATTTGCCAGGTCCCAACCACGTGCCCCTGGGAGGTTGGGAAGGAACTTTCTGGAAGCGGGGAGGAGCACCGCGATGTGCCTACATCATGGTTATTTCTGGCTTCTTGATGGTAGGTAAAGGTTACCTTGCTCGAAAGCCAGTCGAGTCCGACTCTAGGGTTGCGGTGCTCATCTCCGTTTCAAAGCCGAAGAGCCAGCGCTGTCCAAAGACGCTTCCGTGGTCATGTGGCCGGCATGGCTGAACACCAAGGCGCACGGAACGCTGTCTTGGTGGTAAGAGGGGGTAATTTTGGGGGGAAAGGAGCACCCCAAAGTGGGAGACCACCACCCACACCAGTGAGTCTGGCAACCCTACAGGGCACGTCTGCACATGCACTACTTGGAATCTCCCATTGCTGGACCAAATGGGGGAGCTCTGCGTGTGCTGGAGCTCTCTATGTACATCTGGATGAGAGGCTGGTCCCACAATGGGCAAGTTAAAATATATGCAGATGGAATGTAAAAGGAGCCAGACGCAGGAGGCCTTTAAAGTTAAAGAATCCAACATTTAATATGGCATTAACACATTCCCTTTCACACTGTTCTAGTAGGCTTCTGGAAAGCAAAGCATTAGACTGGTATTGTTTAGGGCTCTATCGAAGTGGCAACTCAGTAGGAGAACACATGCTTTCAATTCTCGGCATCTTTGGGCCCTGGAGAGCAGAGAGGCTCTGAGTTTACAGCTGCAGATTATTTATGGCTTCAGTGCTGCTGCCACAAAAAGCCTACAGTGACCTGGCCACTCCATGGACATTCCAGGCCCCCTTTTCTGAATTTTCGGCTTTCGCTCAGAAGCTTCTCTTACACACACCCTCCAGCCCTTGAAGCAAAAACATACAGGTATTATTCCACCCAACAGTACTGCAGAATTAGAGTTAGGGGTTTCTGGACTTGTTGGCTCATATTATTTCACTTTTTTATGGGGTTTCATTCTGAACTGCCTAGGATGCCAGCTGGAGAGAAATGCAGCATGTGAATACCTCTGAGATGAAAGTAGAGCTAAGCGTATTTAAACACAGCCCATGGATCCTGGTTTCGAAAATTCCCCACCGTGCTGTCATGGAACTACATGGAGATAAGTGGAGAAAACTAAGGCAGCAATTCTCAGAACACTTTCTTGGGAGTATACCTCATTACTTCCAAACAGGCCGGCTTCGGTTTGTTCCCAGAGAAGGAGATCTTCTACTTAAAAAGGGTCAGGATGCTGTTGCTGCTCTCTTTGCGGTGCCGTTTTTGCAAGAGGTCTTTGCATGGTGAAGACCTGCTCTGCATGTAAGCAAAACCATTGCAATGTGTGCTGTTTATTCAAATATCTGGTATCGGCCTTGGCATGACTTCCCCGCTACTCCAGCTGCTCAGAGAGCTACAGCCTGGCCGGCATTAGCTGTGTGCAAAGCACACGATGTTTGTATAATACTGCAATGACGCAGGAGGTATTCAGACTAATAACTTTCATCCCAAGCTTTTGAGCACCACAGCCATGATGGAAGAAGCCATCTGCATGGAGAAATGGATAAACACAACTTCCCCTGGCTGAGACTGGATCGGCTAATTTCCATGATTGCTGACATGGAAAAAACTGAGAGCAAATTTACTGAGAAGAGAACACATGAACATCAGAAAGGCTCTGCTGGATCAGACTAATACGTCCATCTAGTCCAGCATCCTGTCTCACACAGGGGCCAACCAGCTCCTCTGGTCAGCCACAACAGGGCACAGAGGCTGAGAGTCCAAGGCTCCCTCTAAGCTGTGGAGTCCTGTGAGCAACAATTCTACTTGGTGAGCTCCTAGCATTAAAGTTGTGAGCGAGCGATTTGGCGGCTGCATGAATTAGTTTGCTCTGGAGCCACCCTTCCTGAGCAAAGACAAAAATCTGTGAGCCGGAGGCTAAAAAACTGTGAGCTAGCTCACACTAACTCAGCTTAGAGGGAACACTAAGCTTAGAGGGAACACTGGCTGAGACCTACCCTAATGTTGCCTCCTGGCTCTGGAATTCAAAGGCTTAGTGCCTCTGGATGTGGAGGTTCCCCTCAGTCACCATGGCTAGTAGCCACTGATAAGACTTATCCTCCATGAATCTATCTAATCCCATTTTAAAGTTCTTTATTCCTGTGGCCATCAACTACATTCTCTGGCAGAGAATTCCACATTTTAATCACTCTCTGTGTAAAGGGGTGTTTCCTTTTGTCTGTCCTGAACCTACTGCCCGTCAGCTTAATTGGATGCCCTCGAGTTCTAGTATTTTGGGAGAGGGAGAAAAAGTTCTCTTGAGCAACTCTCTCCACCCCATGCATAATTTTATAAACATTTATGTCCCTCCTTAGTCATCTCTTTTCTGAACTGAAAAGTCCCAGGCTCTTCAGCCTTTCCTCATAGGGAAGGCGCTCCAACCCCCTTATCATCTTGGTTGCCCTCCTCTGTACTTTTTCCAGCTCTGCAGTGTCCTTTTAGAGATACAGTGGTCAGAGCTGTACACAGTACTCAGAGGATATTGTTTCCCCTCCAGGGCTCTTTTTGTAGAAAAAGCCCAGCAGGAACTAATTAGCATAAGGGGGCGGTGGCACAGGCAGTTAAGGGGGCGGTGGCGCAGGCAGTTAAGTGCCTGCATTATAACATCACCGAACAGGCTGTTCGAGTACCACCGTGGTCGAGGTGAGCTCTCGACCTTCACCCCAGCTCCCGCCTACCCAGCGGTCTCGAAAGCAACTTAATTGCAAGTAGGTAAATGGGTACCCACCCTTAGAAGG
>NW_015172005.1:549808-564770 GCF_001447785.1 Gekko japonicus | reverse complement strand
TACCGAGCGCCGGAGATAAAGATGCTTCTGCCGGGTCCCGAGTCTCGCCTGACCAAGCCGAACCGCCGACAGAGAGAACATCATGACCACCACAGAGGGGGTGCTGGTAGGAGATCCCTCTCCCCTATACATTGTGTGCCCGTAGTTAGGGACAGAAACGGTGATTAGCACCAAGCAAGTTGTAAGCCGCTCAGAGACCCCAACTATGGGATTAGAGCGGGGTATTAAATTGAAAGCATAAATAAATAAATAAATAAATAATAGGCCACACCCAACAGCAAAAACTCATTAGCCTATTAGGCCACACCCCGCCAGCACAGCTCATTAGCACATTAGGCTGCACTCTCATGTTACCAGAAGTGTGGTTATCCAGCCACACCCACCTTTTGCTTGTTATTCTGTTTACCTTGTTTTTTGTCAAAACCCAGGGCTTTTTGCATGTTAGGCCACACACCCCTAATTGTAGCCAATCCTAATGGGTTTGTGCTGTTGGGTGTGTCCTATTATGCTAATGAGTTCCTGCTGGGCGTGGCCAACTTGGGAGCCAGCCGGAACTCCGTTCCTGTGCGTTCCTGCCCAAAAATAGCCCTGCCCCTAGCAATCTAAACAAGTTGCCTTCTTTGTGGCAATGAAGTAGTTCTGGAGTTGGCCACAATGAGGAGCTCCCTCCCCCCAATGACCTGGAGGGTAAGGTATTTTCGTCCAAGCCAGTGACACAGTTTACTTGGCTCAAATCCAACAGGCTTCCTTTGAAAACAACAGAGGCAGAGGCATGCTAGACAAAGTCCATCGTTTTGGCTCAGGGATTCCAAAAACAAGTTCTATGGAGTTTCTCTGTTACTCTGCTCTTCTTCCAAGGAGCTCAGGATAGCTAACACAGTTCTCCCAGCCTATTGCAAGCTTGGTTAGCCTAAGGTCACTCCAGAAACTGTCCTTTAGCCTTTTGGCAAGTTGTTATTAGTGAGTCTGTTAACTACACTTGTTCCGGTTAAGTCCCAATAGCCAGATTCAAGAGAGGTGGATATTGCTTCCAAACTAGTGATGTTCCCAAGTAAGGCATTTTACTTTCCTCCATAGGCATGAACAAATCACTCACTTACAAGAGAGCAATTTAAGAGAGTGCATTTGAAGACACTGTTTGAAAAGGACTAAAGCCTGCTCCCCTGACTGTGGCAATCCCAGGCACTGAACACATGAAGCTTCCGTATAGTCCCATATACTGCGTCAGACTCCTGGTCTGTCAAGGTCTGTATTCTATGGCCCCTTTTGCACTTTCCTTTTAATCCATGTTCACCACGGTGGCCTCCAAGCAATCCTGCACTAAAACCGAATCCAACCTTCTTTTTAATCCAGGTTTTTTCTCCCCATTCTGCAAGAAAATTGAGTTCAACCTTCTTTTTATTCTGGGGTTTCCCCCCATTCTGCATTACACTAACTCCCTTAAGTGGTCAGCCTGGTTGCAGCCTGCTGTTGCCCCGGGTTATTTGGATGCTGTTTTGCCATGGACTTTAATTGCCTCAGCTTGAACACTGGGAAAATCTGGAGTGGGAGGCAAATGCTGAAAGGACCTATGTGGCAGAAGGTACTCAGGGTACCAAATGGGGGCCTTTCCCATCACCTGCTACCTGGGATTGAACCTGGGGCCTTCTGCGTGCAAAACCATAGCCCCTCCTCCTAACCAAGCAAGATCACATATCAACAACTCTGCCACTTCATCTGCATAACCCCATTCTGGGTTCTGTTTCCTGGTCACACTGACACAGTGTTGGGAATCTGAATGTTTTATACATGACTGTGGCTCAAGTGGTTAAGACGCTGAACTGCAGGCCGTGGAAGGTCGGTAGTTCAGTAGTTCAAGACCCGAGTTGCCGCATGACGGAGTGAGCTCCCGTCTCCAGTTCCAGCTCCTGCCAACCTAGCAGTTCGAAAGCAAGAAATTGCAAGTAGATAAATAGGTACCACTTCGGTGGGAAGGTAACAGCGTTCCGTGCGCCTTGGTGTTTAGTCATGCCGGCCACATGACCACGGAAACGTCTTCGGACAGCGCTGGCTCTTCGGCTTTGAAACGGAGATGAGCACCGCAACCCTAGAGTCGGATTCGACTGGCTTTCGAGCAAGGGAACCTTTACCTTTACCTATCTAGATATTCTGCTGTGGGTAACAGGGATGCTACAACCAAAACAAGTAAAGACTCTAGACTCATCCCTGAGGCAAGAGGTAGTAGACTAAAAGAGGGGGGTGGGAAAAGCTCTTGGAGAATACTAACTTGGGTGAGCTAGAGGGTGGGAAGCAGCAGATCCTGTAAAGGAATTTTCTACAATAAACCAGCTGCAAGACAACCACACTACTGGCTCTGATGACAAATCGCAAAACTCAAGACTGCTACATTTCAAGGTTGGCTGCAATTCTATTTCTGAATTGAAGTGGGGATGGGGGGGGGGAGGAAGAGAGTGAGAGAGACTGGGGACATAGAACACCTGCTGTGCGGGAATTTAATATCACTCAGTTCCATCTCGCTTATTCACAAAAATAGTCATCACATGTGTGGTACGAAAAAAGCCAGATAACAAAACATGAAAAATCCCCGATGATTCATTTCGTATTCCCATGTTTTGTTTTAACATGAAAACCCGTGATTATTATTATTTTTTTGTAACTATACCTTCTTTTCTGTCAGGTTCTTAATGCATTCCAAATAGTGATGTCTCAAATAAAACGTTTACCCATTTTTGAGAAACAAGCATTCAGTATTGACACAATCCTAAATCATAACATGGGAGAAAGTTCTGGAAATTCCACACATTTGGACTCTGAGCAGCTCCTCTTCAGTGAAACCAAAATAATGCTTTTTTTCAAATGACACTTTTTCAAAAAGTACAAAATCTGCATTCAGATAAAATTACAGGAATACCATCCAAATTAATGTAAGCTAAATGTGGTTGGCTGCTAGCCCCCTTTCACGTGGAGAACAGCACTAGAGTCCATAAACACCTTTTCATCTAGTAAAACTGGCTATCACGGGTGCCAGCAACTAGCCCCTTGTTACCTATAATTCTGACTAGCGGTTGGTGCAAAGTAGGTTTTGTGAAGGCTTTAGAGAGTGAATGCAGCATTTCAATTATACAATTGTGCTTGTTTTGTTGTTAAGAATAACCTTTTTGCAGCTTATTCAGAGAAGTATGAGTATTTGAACAAAATGAATTTTTGCTTTACCTTGAGATAATGTAAAAAATATTTTATTCATACATTTTGACTAAAACGGCTTTATTGTCACATTATTTCTGATCTCTGCATACAAAACAACTGAGTTTCACGCTACTGTAATCTTATCCTGTACATCATGGGTATCGATACTCCAAAACTACCTTTGATGCTGCACTGGCAAATAGGAGGCTTTCCCTTGAGGCTCACCTAACATTGACTTTACTGTCCTTCAGGCACCAGGCCAAAACACTCCTTTTTACCCATGTGAGGCAAGGCCTCAGAACTGGGAAGGGAAGCTGAGTGTTCCTGACCCTCCCAGTGCTCAATTCCTACAAAGGTTTTAAGGCAGTTTTTAAGGTCTGAAGATTGTTCTGCAAGTGTTTTAAGGCTGGTTTTATGCCCCAGCTTGTTTTAAATAGCAGCCTGAATAGCCCAGACAGGGTCAACCACAGTTAGTACTTGGATGGGAGACTGCTCAGGAACAATAGGGTTGGTACATGGAGGAAGGCAATGGCACACTACCTCTGCTCATCTCCTCCCTGGAATGTCCTGTGGATAGGGTCTCCATGAGTCGGTTGCGACTTGACGCATATTGTTCTCCTCCCCTCGTTTTAACTATGGGTAAGTTAGGAGCTGTGGTGGCTCAAGTGGTTAAAACGCTGAACTGCAGGCTGTGAAAGGTCAGTAGTTCAGCAGTTCAAGACCCGGGTGCCGCAGGACGGAGTGAGCTCCCGTCTCTAGTTCCAGCTCCTGCCAACCTAGCAGTTCGAAAGCAAGAAATTGCAAGTAGATAAATAGGTACCACTTTTGTGGGAAGGTAACAGCGTTCCGTGTGACTTGGTGTTTAGTCATGCCGGCCACATGACCACAGAAAAGTCTTCAGACAGCGCTGGCTCTTCGGCTTTGAAACGGAGATGAGCACTGCAACCCTAGAGTTGGATTCGACTGGCTTTCAAGCAAGGGAACCTTTAAATTCTTCTATGGTTGTTTCTATGATTGCGCTGTATTGTTTTTACGTAGCAAGTTGCCCTCTTGAACAAGTCAGAGGAGGAGGAGGAAAAGAAGAGACTGGATTTGTACCCTGCCCTTCACTCGGAGTCTCAGAGCGGCTTACAATCTCCTTTTCCTTCCCCTCCCCACAACAGACACCCTGTGAGGTAGGTGGGGCTGAGAGAGCTCTTGAGAGGACAGCTCTGACAGAACTGTGACTGACTCAAGGTCACTCAGCTGGATGCATGTGGAGCAGTGGGGAATCAAACTCGGTTCTCCAGATTAGAGTCTGCTGCTCTTAACTACTAAGTCAAACTGGCAGCATATAAAAATTCTAAATAAGCGGTGGACATTGCCTGAAATCTCACTCCACACTATGCCAACAGAGCCTCAAGAGTCAATGTAATAAATGGTCATCCTCTCCATTGGAGTAGCATACAGGGCAAGAGGACAGGAAGGGAAACATTTATTAATGTGCTGATACTCTGGCTCTTCAGAGGCTTTATCCCAATATAAACTTTTTGATACCAAATCCATTGGCATCTTCTGGAAAGCCTTATCCATTGGCATCATCTGCTTGGGGGGGGGGGAACAGTGGGAGGACTTCTGGTGTCCTGGCCCCACTGGTGGACCTCCTAGTGGCACCTGGTATTTTTGGCCACTGTGTGACACAGAGTGTTGGACTGGATGGGCCATTGGCCTGATCCAACACTGGTTTCTCTTTATGTTCTTTTGTTAACACCTTATGGAATCAGGAGTGAGGTGAAAAGTTACACATTTTATTATTTGAATCCACTTTAGCTTACCGATATCAGGATAATGAAGACTCCCCCACTCTATAAAATAATCTTAATAAGAAAGGCCAGTGAATTGCAAGATGCAAAGAAGAGATTTATTTCTTAAAGAAGAACCAGGTAACCCCTCTGGAGTACCACACTAAGGCGCCTGAGCAATCATTTGCAACACTGGGGAGCCACCTGCTGGTAACTCAGAAAATCAATTAATTCAATGTAGAAGGTTTCGCTATCAGCACCCTAGCTGGACCAAGGTCAAAAAATTTGCCTGCTTCACATTTCTTTAAATACACTGAGCTAAGCCAGCCACTTTCTGTGGAATTTTACAGGCAAAATATCAGTATCATTCACACTAACCGCAAAGTAAGATCAGTAAGACTTTCTTCTTTGCAGTCAAGTCGCACTCAACTCATGGTGACCTTGTAGGGTTTTCAAGGCAAAAGACAAACAGAGGTGGTGAGCCATTGCCTGCCTATGCGTAGCGACCCTGGACTTCCTCAGTGGTCTCCCATCCAAATACTAACCAGGACTGACCTTGCCTAACTTCTGAGGTGCGAAAAGATCAAGCTAACCTGGGCCATCCAGGTCAATGTAGCCAATACGACTGCATGGTGTTAAAGGAATGACTGTGAGCAGTGTTCCCTCTAAGCTGAGTTAGTGTGAGCCAGCTCACAGTTGTTTAGCCTCTGGCTCACACATTTTTGTCTCGGCTCAGGAAGGACGGATCCAGAGCAAACTCGCTCGCTCACAAGTTTAATGTCAGTAGCTCACAAAGTAGAATTTTTGCTCACAAGAATGCGCGGCTTAGAGGGAACATTGACTGTGAGTACAGTAACAACTTTGCATGTGCCAGAGTTTTAATGGACACCTTGGTCTTCACCCACAGCCTAATATTAAAGCAAACACATTAAAGACTGAAAGTTAAATTTCCATCTAGAAACATAAGAACATAAGAACATAAGAGATGCCAATGTTGGACCAGGCCAAAGGCCCATCCAGTCCAACACTCTGTATCACACAGTGGCCAGAAATACCAGTGCCATCAGGAGGTCCACCAGTGGGGCCAGGACATTAGAAGCCCTCCCACTGTTGACCACCCCAAGCACCAAGATGACAGAGCATCACTTGCCCCAGAGTCCCTATCTATACCTTGTGGCTAATAGCCACTGATGGACCTCTGCAACATTAGTCTCAAGATACGAGAACAGCGTCACAAAAGATGAAAACAATTTATGTATGAAAACAATTGAGTCTCAGTCTGTATTTAATGTTGTTGGATTGAAAGGTCTGGGAGCATTCAGTGCTGTAGTACAGATGAAGACAAATTGATAGAGACCTGACCGAGGATTGGAGCCCAAGTAAACAGCTGTGTACTTATTACTCTTACACTCTACATCTCTTCTATGAAATGGTGTACTTATTGCACTTGTATTCAACTTTTTCTACAGTATCACTCTACTCTGCTCTGGTTATACCTCACCTAAAGTCTTTTGTTGGGTACTGAGCACCACAATTTAAGAAGGATATTGACCTGGAACATGTCCAGAGGAGGGTAACGAAGATGGTGAGGGGTCTGGTGACCAAGTGCTATGAGCAGTCGGGTTAGAACAGATAAAAGGAAGTCCTTCTTCACCCAAAGAGGGATTCACACATGGAATTCACTGCCACAGGAGGTGGTGGCGGCTACAAGCACGGACGGCTTCAAGAGGGAATTGGATCAACATATGGAGCAGAGGTCGATCAGTGGCTATTAGCCACAATGTATAGGTAGGGGCTTCACATTTCTTTAAATAAACTGAGCTAAGCCAGCCACTTTCTGTGGAATTTTACAGGCAAAATATCAGTATCATTCACACTAACCACAAAGTAAGATCAGTAAGACTTTTTTTTTTTTGCAGTCAAGTCGCAGTCGACCCCATAGGGTTTTCAAGGCAAAAGACAGAGGTGGTTAGCCATTGCCTGCCTCTGTGTAGCAACCCTAAACTTCCTCAGTGGTCTGTGATCCAAATACTGATCCAAATTGGTCTGGGACAAGTGATGCTCTGTATTCTTGGTGCTTGGGGGGGGGGTCAACAGTGGGAGGGTTTCTAGTGTCCTGGCCCCACTGCTGGACCTCCTGGTGGCACCTGATATATTTGACCACTGTGTGACAGAGTGTTGGACTGGATGGGCCATTGGCCTGATCCAACATTGGCTTCTCTTAGGTTCTTATGAAAGGTTGAAGGAGCTGGGTATGTTTCACCTGGAGAGGAGATGACTGAGAGGTGATATAATAACCGCCTTTAAGTACTTGAAGGGCTGTCCTATAGAGGATGGTGCGGAGTTGTTTTCTGTTGCCCCAGAAGGTTGGGCCAGAGCCAATGGTTTGAGATTAAATAAAAAGAGTTTTTGGCTAAACATTAAGAAGAACTTCCTTGGACAGCTAGAGTGGTTCCTCAGTGGAACAGGCTTCCTCGGAAGGTGGTGGACTCTCTTTCTTTGATTTCTGAATAGAGGCTAGATGGCCACCTGACAGCAATGGTGACTCTGTGAACTTAGGCAGATCGCAAGAGGGAGGGCAGGGAGGGTTGCATCAGTGCTTAGTTCTCGTGGCCCTTTCTTACATGCCCAGGGAGATGCTGATCACCACTTTGGGTTCAGGAAGCAATTTTTCTCCAGGACCGTTTTGGCCAGGGATCCTGGAGGAGTTTTTGCCATCTTCTGGGCATGGAACAGGGGTCACTGGGGTTGGGGGGGGGTATTTGTGAATTTCCTGCATTGTGTAGGGGGTTGGACTAGATGACTCTGGAGGTCCCATCCAATTCTATGATTCTATAAACTCAGGTGTCTTGGAGGGCCCTCATCCAGACACTGACTGGACATACTAAGCTTTATGCTGCGTCATGTACCTTCAGACGTATTATACCTTGGCCCACTGACCCATCTTAAAGTACATGGCACAGTTTTACTGCTGAAGCTTAGCAAGCCCAGTCCTGTAAACTCCCTGGAAACACAAGAGCCTTCTCACCCCTTAGAGGGAAAACATGTGTAATGAACAGAAATTTAGACATGATGAACAAACCATTTTTTTTTCATGATTGGCACAAACTAGTTTAGTTGGAGGACTGATGTGAGACTGAAGTCTTCAAATAACTATTGAGTCAAAACTGCCAAACGCAAGTGACTTGATAAATGGAGATTAGTTTCTTTTCCTAGTAACTTGGATTTGTAAACAAATATCCTGGTTAGGAATCCCAGTTTTTGTTGTTGTTCAGTCGCACAGTTGAGTCCGACTCTTCGCGACCCCATGGACAGGATCCTGCCAGGCCCTCCTGTCTTCCGCTGTCCTCTGAAGTTTGCTCAATTTCATGTTTGTTGCATCTATGACACTGTCTAACCATCTCATCCTTTGCCGTCCCCATCTTCTTTGACCTTCAATCTTTCCCAGCATCAGGGTCTTCTCCAGTGAGTGCTCCCTTCTCGTTTGGTGGCCAAAGTATTTGAGCTTCAGTTTCATTATCTGGCCTTCCAGGGAACAGTCAGGGAACAGGAATCCCAGTTACTAGGAAACTAATCTCACTTTATTAAGGTGCCTGTACAAGGCAGACTTGGAGGCCAAAATGGCCTGGGGAAAGGCCACGCCCCCCCAAACACCACACCCCCTCACCCAATGGAGAGCTGAAGTGCTACAGCCATTTTCCTCCTTGCCAGCTCCACCATAAGGGCAGGCAGGCACTGGTGGCCCTCCATGGCAGAGGCCCACTAGGATTTTCCCACTAAAATAAATGGACCTCATGATTAACTGGAGCTAAAGTGTTTTTTCATTCTCAGTGTGCTGCGTGGAGGGGGGAGCATACAAGTCTGACAATTAGCCCTGTTCATGCCTGGCACAAACTCTAGTACATTCTAGTTCGGGGAGGGGCTGTGGCTCAGTGGTAGAACATCCGCTTTGCATGTAGAAGGTCCAGGTTCAATCCCTGGCACCTCCAGCTAAAAAAATCAGCTAGGAGGAGAAAGACCTCTGCTTGAGAGCTTGGAGATCTGCTGTCAGTCTGAGTAGACAATACTGACCTTGATGGACCAATGGTCTGATTCAGTATAAGGCAGCTTCATGTGTTCATAATATCTGGATTAAGATTTTCCATTAACGTGTTTTGTTTTTTCTTAGAATAGCAAAGTATGGGTCAACCACCATCACCTCCCTGTCTATACTGATGAATATTCATCCCTCCTTCACTGCAGTTTAAAATTGTTTATTTTTCCCTTTAAAATGATTACAGAGAAAACCATGTTTGGTGTAGCGGTTAAGTGCGCGTACTCTAATCTGGGAGAACCGGGTTTGATTCCCCACTCCTCCACTTGCACCTGGCTGGATGGCCTTGGGCAAGCCGTAGCTCTGATAAGAGCTGTTCTTGAAAAAGGGCAGTTTCTGTCAAGAGCTCTCTCAGCCCCACCTCCCTCACAGGATGTCTGTTGTGGTGAGGGGAAGGGAAAGGAGTTTGTAAGCCGCTCTGAGACACCTTTGGGTAGTGAAGGGCGGGGTATAAATCCAATCTCTTCTTCTTCTTCATGAATGAATTATAGATCTTTATGGTTTCTCATCCTCTGAAACATGGGCTACAAAGTCCTAGGGCCAAGATTCATTATGTTAGATTAGGAAACCTCTGTCTGCGCACACATTTTGCTCGAAAGTCAGGTGTATTTTAACATGCATCTGCCTCAACCCAAGTTTATACTCAACAGAATCAGATTCTAACAGCTGTTTCAAAATAGTACGTTCCCACACACTTGTTTTTCTGTTGCCCCCTTTAAGCATTTTGAAAACAAGAGAAACTGATTGCTTCCTTCAGAAGAAAAACCACTTCCCATAGATTACAGGCTACAATAATAATAACGGTGCCTAATTTGCCAAAGTAGTAAATGCATTAAGCAAACAAACATCAGAAGGAGGCATTTGTTCCTATTAGCTGCTCAGAAACCGGACTGCCAAGAAAAATAGGAGAGTTTGAGAACAACCTTGCGAATTCTATTCCTAAGGCTGATGGAAACCAGAAGCCTTTTGCAGAGACTTGCTCTCTGAGAAAAGTTATGCTTTTGCAATGTTTGAGCACCACCCAGTAGCCAGCAGATGAAAGAGCATACATTACGAACAATACTATGGTTTAAAAAATGAACATGCAACATCGACACAAAAAAAGGAAGATGTTTCAACGGGCAGCCAAGGAAGTCCAGGGTTATGACGCAGAGGCAGGCCATGGCAAACCACCTTTGAACATCTCTTGCTTTGAAAACCTTATGGGGTTGCCTTAAGTCTGCAGTGATTTGACAACACTTTTCACCACCACCACCAATGGGGCGCTGGTTGAGAAACAGGAAACCAAACTAGGCATTGGCTTCTCTAGAGACATTTTTCAGGGCAGTTCAGCCTTTGCAGTGGGTGGACCAAGGAAGCTGCAAATCAGTGGCTGTGTGGCAACTGAACACACATATTTGTATTTACTAAAACGTATTTATTAATTAAAACATTTATAACTGCCTTTCCACTTCATTCAAAGATCAAATGACACCAAATGTAAACATATGTCCATACGACAGATAAGAAATTCACTTATGAAAAGAAGGTCACCACACCTTAAAAAGGATATTATAGCTTTTGAAAAAGTGCAGAAAAGGGCAACTCGAATGATAAAAGGGTCGGAACACTTTCCCTATGAGGAAAGGTTAAAGCGCTTAGGGCTCTTTAACTTGGAGAAATGACGGCTGAGGGGTGACATGATTGAGGTTTATAAGATTATGCATGGGAAAGAGCAGGTAGAGAAAGAGGTACTTTTCTCCCTTTCTCACAATACAAGAACTCGTGGGCACTCCATGAAATTGCTGAGCGGTCGGGTTAGAACAGATAAAAGGAAGTTCTTCACCCAAAGAGTGATTAACACATGGAATTCATTGCCACAGGAGGTGGCAGCGGCTAGAAGCATGGACGGCTTCAACAGGGAATTAGATAAGCATATGGAGCAGAGGTCCATCAGTGACTATTAGCCACAAGGTATAGATAGGGGCTCTGGGGCAAGTGATGCTCTGTCTTCTTGGTGGTTGGGTGTGTGGGGCAACAGTGCGAGGTCTTCTGGAGTTCTGGCCCCACTGGTGGACCTCCTGATGGCCCCTGGTATTTCTGACCACTGTGTGACACAGAGTGTTGGACTGGATGGGCCCTTGGCCTGATCCAACATAGGTGTCTCTTATGTTCTTATGTTAAGCAACTGCTGGGAAGAGGTGTCTTTCCTACGTGGGGCTTTCAAGTGGATGGGTAAATCCTACAGTGGTTCTATACATCACCGTAGCCATTCACTGGCAAATGTCCATATTCTAAAAACCATGGTCACTACCAGGCTGTCAACTATCCAGTTCCAAGAACCATTCATATGTTTCTAGAGATATGACATAAGCCAAATTACTAAGGGGCCAGCCCCCCAAAACCATGTAGCCTCTTATGTGTGTGGGAGGCAGAAGAGCCAGTTTCAGGCTCTCATGTGCTTAACACATACATATTCCATGAAACCTGCAGGCACATGTGCATACTCTTGCCTGTATGGCCTGTCTGGTGCTTCTGCAGCAGACAGGCTCAGCATGTGCTTTGGGTTATGTGTAAGGTTCTGCCGATGCACAATGTGAATTGCCTGTAAGAAATCTCAGAGTGCACAGCTTTGCTTAGATGCCATTTTATAAAATGGAACCATAAAGGTCTTTTCTGCTGTTAATTACATCTTTGCTGTGAAAGGCAACACATAGATTGGGTCAGACCATGAGAGTAACTCCATGGATGCTGAGGGTACTTCCTGTTTCTTCCTTCCCACACCGGCCTCCCTCATCCTCCTTCATCCTGCCTCTGGAAGCCACCTTAAAAATCAAGGAACCTTCCGGAACGCCAACATGCGGTAGAGGGGGTTATAGCTAGAGCAGGGAATTGGAAACCCTTTCTGTCCTTGTGCAATTGAAAACATCTTCCATTTATTCATGGGGCTATCCGGATACTGTCTCCGTTTCGTTTTTTTGTTTTCTTTTTTTTACAAACAACATAATAATTTGGCTGTCAAATGATCACTTAGAAGCCAGCCTCCGAGAGAACTTCTGTATATGCTTTCTTCCACCTGTGCATATACAAATCCCCCGGTAGAACACAGCTAATTCTGGAGAAGAGAAGCCTTCAGAGAGACGGTTTCACTCCAATTAGTATGAAAAGTAGCTCTGTCAAACTGACAAATAACTCTTGTTAATATGTAAAAGCTCTGCTACAGTATTGCATTTACAGCTCCTTGAGTCCCAATTTTGAACTTTAAAGTGGTATGTGAACACACAAGAGGCACTTGCTGCTAGCCGTGAAATAGTTCCAAATACTTTTCTTATTAAGTAAAGCAATTTTGGTATCTTTGGGAACTTAATTAGACATTCATTTATACCACTGCTGACATGAGTTTTAGTCACTCGATCGGGACAGCAATTTCAGCATGGAATTGTTGAGCCCATATTTGGTATAACTACTAAACACATGTTTATAAAGAGAAAACTAGGATGTCTGGGGATAAGAAAATCTCTTATTTTTTCGCCGTCCAAAAGCTGTTTTACCGAGTAAAAAATTCAAACGTTTTAACAAATTATGTAACAGTGAAATGCTTTACAACTTGTATCCCTGGGAGACAGATGTTGTTATTGCATCTAATCTTATTAGTTACTAGGATGTTAAGAATTTCCAGATCCTAACACAGGCTCAGAGAAAAAGTTTTTAACATCTTAGACACAAGATAAAAGCACGAAAAAGACCAAACGTTTCCTCTTTTTACACAGTTGGGCAGTATCCTACCACTCTGTGTGCAGAAGGTACAGTTCTTCAGCGTCTTCTCTATTGCCACAATTCTTTCTGACTCCTGGAGGTATCAGTTGGGGGTAGAGATGTGAAAGCCCGGAAAAAACCCGGAAAAATTCGGGAAAACCCCGTTTTTTTCCTGAAGCCTTTTTTTGTTTTTTTCCAAAAAATTGAAAAAATTGAAAAAAGAAAAGAAAAGAAAAAAATTGATTATGGAACGTTTTATTTTAACATGATGAATAAAATATTTTAAGACAAGGTGTTCAAATATTTTCCAAATCATTTCTAAAATATATATATATATATGGTATCAGATTGATCTAATTTCTGTGCACTGAGGACAAGCAAGTCCTAGGTTACAAACTGAACCCTCCAATGCAAGAACAAGGTGCATTTCTTCCTTTAGAAGGTGCAATTGTCAGAAGAAAATAAAAAAGTTTCAGTTTTGTTTTTGCATGTGGGTGGGTATTCTGTTTGTAATAATTGTTTGGATACACTATATTTTTAATATGCTAGTTGTGATAATTTCATGCCAAGTAAAAATGTCCATAGTCATATTTTATGTTCCTAAAGTAACGTGCGTTGAAACTTCGCGAAGGTTGTCGTGTGCGTGGGGGGGGGGGGGGGGGTCTTGGGACCTGCAGGGAGGAATGGCTGTGGGGGGTGGGCTGGAGTAGAATGAGGAGGGACAAGGAGTTGAGCTTGCTCCTCCTTCCTGTTCTGTACACGCAGCTCCGCTCAACGAAGGAGGCAACTTCATCTCCTTGACCCTCCTTGCTCCAGCTGCCAACCATCATGGGTATTCCTCAGCGCATGATGATCAGGCTCATTGTATTCCAAACCATTCAGGTGGTTTATTCTTTGCATTCATTTTCAATCCGCTTAGCATACTGGTTTCTATGGCGCAGCACTCTCCAGAGGTGGAACAACAGCCATGACATGGTACGGAGCTACCAACAGACTAAAGTTTGCTACAAATAACAAAATGATTGATTTCCAGGTTGTACAGGAGGCTTCAGAGGAGTACCAAAGCTTGAGGAACCCCAAACTCACTCCCATAATGACAAACTAGTCTGCCATTGTGTGTGAACATGACTATGGTCTACACAACCCTCAGTTCACCAGATTCTAATACAACAGCAAACAATGATCTGCCACAAAAAAAGGAAGTGCGGGAGGGAAATTGGAGCACACGGAGGAGGGAAGAAAGAAGTGAGAGCGCCTGACTGTGGCTTGTCTTTATGCGGAAGCTAGCAGAGCAGCTAATGCAAACAACAGTTTAATATGATGTCTGCACAGAACCGCCTAAGTGTAGAAGGTGCCATACAAGAGTTATTGCTTAACAGAAGTTCCGTGTAGACATTAATAATACTCATTAGACACCCAATAGCCCTCTGTACTAAATTCTGCAAAGAGAATGAACAGCAAAACTGAAATGCAGAAAGCCTTCAAATGCTATGGCAGAATCTTGCGACAACACTCACCCATCATTGGAACACGTCAAAAACTCCTCCTTTATTTTGGGATGCCAGCAGCCTGAATTAAGCATTGCTGTGTGCCCCTGAAAATGGAAACAGAATGAAAAGCACTGCAGCAACCAATATTTTAGTAGAACCATTGATCTGCTCTCCCCATGCTTTGGACCTTTCAGTCCACAAGTACATTTTGGTCATTACTGTTAACCACACTGTTAACCACATGAAGAACACATGAAGCTGCTTTCAGGCTGACTACTCTGACTGGCAGCAGCTCTCCAGGGTCTCGTGTGCAGGCCTTGTTCAAAAATAATTTGCATTATAAACGTTATAAAAATACATTCAATGAGAACCATAATCTCATAAAGTCATAGCAACTGCCATGGATTTCCAAGGAAAGGTCTTTTATACAATCCACTGGCTGATCTTTTTGACTGGAGATGCTCGGGATTGAACCTGGGAACTTCCGCATACCAAGCAGCTGTTCTACCACTGAGCCACGGCTCCTCCTTAGTCCAAGATTATGATTCTTGGTTGCTTAGGTTTAAGGATTCTCAACTCTTCTGGTCCAAGTTATACCTCCATTCTCCCCCCCATTATGTCTACACAAGTCACGGTTGTGCTATAACAAACGAAAGCTATTTAGAAAGGAAGGAATC
>NW_015172005.1:462204-549762 GCF_001447785.1 Gekko japonicus | reverse complement strand
CTGTGTGGTTAATATTAAGCGAAACAGAACGAAAGGCCTGTTTCTTCCACCGTGAATTCCATCATCCTTTGTAAGTCAGCCTGTCAAACTAACAGAGATGTTTCAATGGGTTGCAAGCTGCTATGGCGAACATTATAGAAGCTTATCTACGACTAGGTGATGTATATCAAGTATTTAAGAGGGCTGCAGAAGGAACTACACTTGCCCTTTGACTGCAGTGAAATCCTAAACAGTTATAATTTTGCAGTAAGCAAGAAATAACAACTGTTCGTTTTAAACGGTTTCCTATATGCATTCTGCTAAGCCAAAAGAAACACATCTTGTGCACATGAATAGCAACGAGCAATGAGATTTTTTTAAGCTTAACTATCTGGAAGAATGTTGTAAAAGTGTTCTGTCTAGAAGCCTGTCTCACCAGTTGGCAGAAGATCGTTTACTGCTGAATGCCAGTTATTAATTTTAATCGTATATAAGCCGTTCATCCTGTATGATAGACAGGACTGAAACACAAAGTGGTCTCAAGGGAGCCGTTCTTTGAGGGCAACTCCAGTGCTTCCACAGAGCCCAGTTTTCTGAGCTCATCCATTAGCCTCAGCGCAGGAAGGAAAGGAATGTGCTTCCCTCCTAGAGAGCGGGTCCCTTGTATCGAAATGCACGAAGAAGCCCACTCATATAGAGAGTGCAGAGAACTTTGGATCATGGGCAGCAAAGGGATACGTCACACCAAGCTGCTATACAACTCAGCAAGAGTTTGAGGACAATTACATTTCACGACAATCACAAGGCTGCCACTGCAAGTGGCATCCCCCTACATGAGGAAAGAGGAATGAGAGAGAATAAAGCCAGCGTTGCGGTGGCAGATGCTGCTGAAGCAATGTTATTTTAAATCTGCGCCTCCAATCAGATCTCCAGTGGCCAATCAGCAGCTACGCTGGTCAAAAGCCCTATGTGGCCCCACCCACTTTCTGAATACACTTGGCCAGATAAGGCATCTGTGGGTGTCATAGTGCCCACGGGCACCACACTGGGGATCCCCGGTATAAGGCATTCTCGTGTTTGACATCATCATGTTGAACATGTCCTTGCCTCTGGCAGCAACAGCCAATGATGTGAAGAAAAAAGCAAAGAATCACATGATAAGACATCAGGACCGGGGATACATTTTAATACATGTTACAGGGTGGGAGGTGTAAGAACTTGACACAAAGCCACAGTTTTCAGGGGTAGCCCTGTGCTCGTTCTGAACTGCATGCCGATGATGCTCTGGCACTCTGCAAGTTATGACACCAGATTCGGTATCACTCCTGAAAACCATGTCAACAAGCACAGAAGGGCCGTCTGTCTTCAGCCTCTGCTGCAAGCAGGAAAAGGGACCTACAATGACACTCCCCGTTCCAGAGAAGTCTGTTCTGCTTACCTTGGTGTTTGCCATGTCTACGATGTATTGGTCTCCTTTTACGCACTCCATTACAGGGAAGCCATCCCGGTCAAGGACTTTTGCTTGAGAGTTGCCAGAGACAACAAGAATTACATCCCCTGTGCTGCTATATTGCAGGGACCTGATCTGGTGACTGGAAGAAAAAAAAAATAGGGAAATGACTTCTCCATAGGATCACCTTAAAGAGAACATTATTTTAACCTTAATTCTCAGAATTTTTAAAAAGTGGAGATACTTTTAGGAAACCACTTAGAAAGAAGAACCACCACCACCACCACCCTTCTTCCTGGAAAGAAATGCTTAATTAAAATAAAACCAGTTATCATACATTTATTTATTTATTTGATTTGTACACGGCTCAGGGCGGTTCACAACAATCTCAGTACAATACCATTAAAACAACAATTAACAACAATTAAAACAACAAAACCATAAAATACTGTGCAAAACAAGCTAGTTCTGACATCAATTCAGCAATACTGATGTTAAAAGCCAGGCCACCGATGTCAATTCAGCAGTACCGATGTTAAAATCCAGGCCACTAAAGGGGAGATAGCCAGGAAATAAGGGGGATGCCATTGTGAGATTATGAGACACGCCCAGTTAAACACAGACACACTGGGTTTGATCCCATTCTGCTCTCCCATCGTGGTTTCTGCTTATGTAAGCCCCATAAACTAATTGGCTTTAGCCCATTAGGGGTAGAGTCTGTGAAGGGAGGCTAGCAGCAGAGGGTGAGTCTGTTTGCTGGGAAGTTGTATACAATTTAGGCTCTTAGGGTTGCCAACATCCAGGTGGGTTCTGGAGATCTCCCAGAATTACAGTCGATCTCCAGACTATGAAGATCAGTTCCCCTGGAGGAGTGTGAACTCTATGGCATTATAACCTGTGAGATCCTTCCTCTTCCCAAACTGCACCCCAAAATCTGCAGGAATTTCCAACCTCAGAGCTGGCAATCCAATTTATATTACCTTGTACAGGTAACTGAAATTTATATATGTGAAATGTTAATTGGAAAGTAGTGGTAAACTTAGTATGATTAGTATTATTACTGAAATTATATTATTACTGTAGGACTGCATTTTCTCAGCTGAAGTGTGAAGTCTGGTTCGTTCCTGGTAACAAGAGAACTGCAAAGTTGGACTTTGCTCACCGCAAGTGTCATATCAAGCAATAACCAGTTGCTTAACTGAATTCAAAGACATTATGCTGCAAGTTTTTGTTCTCTGTTACATTCAGGTGTTTAGTCATACAAATCTAGTTTGTGTTGGTATGTATATTGGAGGGTTTTGACTTAAATAAATTTATTAACTTGCCTTGCCTTGCAAGTTCTGTTCCTAATTTAGCACCACAGAACTCACACAGGCAGAGGTTACACTCACACAACGGTGGTGGTGGTGGTGGGATTTAGTCCTTAGCTGTGATCCCCTGCACCAGGTCACATGCTGTTCCCCAGAGTTACTCAACTTTGGGAGAGTTTTTTGGGGTGTCGGGGGGGGGGGAGAACATAAGAACATAAGAGACGCCAATGTTGGATCAGGCCAAAGGCCCATCCAGTCCAACACTCTGTGTCACACAGTGGCCAGAAATACCAGTGCCATCAGGAGGTCCAGCAGTGGGGCCAGGACATTAGAAGCCCTCCCACTGTTGACCCCCCCCAAGCACCAAGAAGACAGAGCATCACTTGCCCCAGAGCCCCTAGCTATACCTTGTGGCTAATAGCCACTGATGGACCTCTGCTCCATATGCTTATCTAATTCCCTTTTGAAGCCATCCATGCTTGTAGCACCCACCACTTCCTGTGGCAGTGAATTCCAAGTGTTAATCACTCTTTGGGTGAAGAAGTACTTCCTTTTATCCGTTCTAACCCGAACGCTCTGCAGTTTCATGGAGTGCCCACGAGTTCTTGTATTGTGAGAAAGGGAGAAAAGTACCTCTTTCTTTACCTGCTCTTTCCCATGCATAATCTTATAAACCTCGATCATGTCACCCCTCAGTCGTCTTTTCTCCAAGCTAAAGAGCCCTAAGCGCTTTAACCTTTCCTCATAGGGAAAGTGTTCCAACCCTTTTATCATTCGAGTTGCCCTTTTCTGCACTTTTTCCAAAGCTATAATATCCTTTTTAAGGTGTGGTGACCAGAACTGCACACAGTATTCCAAATGAGGTCTCACCATTGATTTATATAGGGGCATTATTATATTGGCTGATCTGTTTTCAATACCCTTCCTAATAATCCCCAGCATAGCATTGGCCTTCTTTATTGCAGTCACACACTGTCTCGACATTTTCAGTGAGTTATCCACTACAACTCCAAGATCTCTCTCTTGCTCAGTCTCTGCCAGTTCAGACCCCATCAATGTGTATTTATATTTAGGATTTTTGGCTCCAATGTGCATCACCTTGCACTTGGCCACATTGAACCCCATTTGCCATGTTGACGCCCACTCGCCCATCCTTGACAGATCCCCTTGGAGTGCCTCACAATCCTCACTGGTTTTCACCACCCTGAACAACTTTGTATCATCCGCAAATTTAGCCACTTCACTGCTTACTCCCATCTCCAAATCATTAATGAACAAGTTAAAAAGCAGTGGACCAAGTACTGATCCCTGCGGTACCCCACTGCTTACCACCCTCCACTGAGAAAATTGCCCACCTACACTCACTCTCTGTTTTCTATGAACTAGCCAGTTTTTGATCCATAAAAGGACTTGTCCTTCTATCCCATGATTTTTGAGCTTACTTAGGAGCCTTTGATGAGGAACTTTATCAAAAGCTTTCTGGAAGTCAAGGTAAATAATATCTATTGGATCCCCCTTGTCCACATGTTTGTTCACCCCCTCAAAGAACACTAACAGGTTAGTGAGACAAGATCTTCCCTTACAGAAACCGTGCTGAGTCTGCCTCAATAGGTTTTGTTCATCTATGTGCCTACTAATTCTTTCCTTAATAATGGTTTCCACCAATTTACCCGGTATCGACGTCAGACTGACTGGCCTGTAATTTCCCGGATCTCCTCTGGAACCCTTTTTAAAGATGGGAGTGACATTAGCTACCTTCCAATCCTCAGGAATGGAGGCAGATTTTAAGGAAAGATTACATATCTTTGTCAGGAGATCTACAAGTTCACATTTGAGTTCTTTCAGAACTCTCGGATGTATGCCATCTGGGCCTGGTGATTTTTCAGTTTTTAAGTTGTCTATCAGTTTTAGGACCTCCTCTCTCATCACCTCAATCTGACTCAGGTCTTCCAACACCCCTCCTGAAATCAGTGGTTCTGGAGTGGGCAAGCACTTCTCATCTTCCACAGTGAAGACGGAGGCAAAAAATGCATTTAGCTTCTCAGCCATTTCCCTATCATCCTTCAATACTCCTTTTACCCCTTGGTCGTCCAAGGGCCCCACTGCCTCCCTGGCTGGTTTCCTGTTTCTAATGTATTTGAAGAAAGTTTTATTGTTGGTTTTTACGTTTTTTGCTATATGCTCCTCATATTCCCTTTTTGCCTGCCTGACCTCAGACTTGCATTTTATTTGCCATAGCCTGTGTTCCGTTTTATCAGCCTCACTGTGACTAGCTTTCCACTGCTTAAAGGAATTCTTTTTACTTTTTACAGCCTCCATTACTCTGTTTGTTAACCATGCAGGCTTTTTCCTATACCTGTTTGTGCCTTTCCTAACCTGCGGAATATATATTTTTTGAGCTTCTAGGATCGTAGTTTTAAATAGATCCCAAGCTTCCCCAATTGTTTTGACCCTTTCTACTTTTCCTTTCAGTTTCCTCCCCACGTGTCCCCTCATATCAGAGAAATTACCCCTTTTAAAGTTAAAAATGGTTGTGTGAGTCTTTTTGGCCAATTCTCTATTTGTACAAATGATGAACTCAACAACATTATGATCACTGTTTCCAAGCGGTGCAATCACTTTTACATCTCTCACCAGGTCTTGAGTGTTACTTAGGACCAAATCAAGGATCGCCTCTCCCCTGGTAGGTTCCGTGACCATCTGCTCCATAGCACAGTCATTTAGAGTGTCTAGAAACTCAATCTCTTTTTCCCGACTAGAACACATATTGACCCAATCAATGTGTGGGTAGTTAAAATCACCTATTATTACACAGTGTTTTTGTCTAGTTGCTATCTTTAAGGCATTCATCATTTTATAATCCTCCTCTATCTTTTGATCTGGTGGGCGATAACAAACTCCCAGTGTTAAGTTTCCTTTTGGCCCCCCTATTTCAACCCATAGAACTTCCAGAAGCGAATCCAATTCACTTAGCCTCTCAATCTTTCTAGACTTTATACCCTCTCTGACATACAGAGCTACCCCACCTCCAACCCTTCCCCCCCTATCCTTCCGATATAATATATAACCGGGAATCACTGTGTCCCACTGATTTTCCTCATCCCACCAAGTTTCAGAAATACCCACAATGTCTATTTTTCCCTCCGACACCAAGCACTCCAACTCCCCGATTTTACCTCGGACACTTCTAGCATTTGTATAGAAACAGCTGTAATTTCCCTTACAAGTTAAGCCTGCATCCTTCCTCTTGCTATCTCGAGTCGTTGTCCGGCAGTCCATGTCACCAGCCATGGCCTCTGTGGACAATTTCAATCCACCTCCCTGTAGAAAAGCAACCGGTACCCCCTCACCTCTCTCAGATGAGCCAACCCGAACCAGAGACTTTTCATCTCCTGTCGGCTTTCCCCCAATATTCAGTTTAAAAGCTGCTCTGCCACCTTTTTGATTTTAAGTGCCAGCAGCCTGGTTCCTTCTCGGGACAAGTGGAGACCGTCTCGCCTGTACAGCTCCCTCTTGTTCCAAAAAGTATCCCAGTGCCTAACAAACCTGAACCCTTCCCCCCTACACCATCGTCTCATCCACGCATTGAGACTCCTGATCTCTGCCTGTCCAGGAATTCCGTAAGCCTTCTGCTTCCATGGAGATAGATCAAGTTGGGTAGCCGTGTTAGTCGGTCTATAGCGGTAGAAAAGAGCAAGCGTCCAGTAGCACCTTAAAAGACGAACAAAAATACCCTGCCACATATTTTGTTAGTCTTTAAGGTGCTTCTGAACTCTTGCTGTTTTCTATTTCTTCTTCCAGTTCTCTGGATTCTGTCCACTGCCTGCAATCCAATAACACTTTCTAAGAGCTTGCAGCTGAGGCTTCACTGCATCCACTACCGTCTATGTATTCCATTTGTATCTTGCCCATCCTACAAGGAGCTCAGGATGGCATGCGTAATTCTGCCTCTCTCTGTTTTATACCCACAGCCACACTGCAAGGTTCAGCTGAGAGATCAGGACCAGCCCAAAGTTTACTCAGGAAGATGTGGGCATGAGTGGAAATCTGAACTTGGGTCTCCCCAGTCCTAGTCTGAAAGCCTTATTGCCATACCACACTTGCTTTCCCAGCACCAAATTGCCCAGTACTACTCAGAAGAACTTTCATGGGTGAAACATGCGTTGAACTCTAGTGCACATGCAGCAGGAAGGGGGGGACGGGACATCAGTGAAAACTGGCTTCCTTCTGTCCAAAGAGATGTTCAACAGGGGAGGGGCCGTGGCTCAGTGGCAGAGCATCTGCTTGACATGCAGAAGGTCCCAGATTCAATCCTGGGCATCACGAACTTAAAAATTATTAAAGAAATTAAAGAATCTGGCAGTAAGTGATGTGAAAGACCTCTACCTGAGACCCTGGAGAGCCGCTGCCAGTCTGAGTAGTGTCCCCTTTAACTAGGCCTCCCCCCCCTCCCCATGGACACCCATGCTTGGAAGAGAAAGCACTTCTTTATACAATGCATAATTAACTTACAGAATTTGCTGCGACAGGATGCAAAGATCACCACTATTTCAGATGCCTTTATAAAGTAGATTAGATAAATTCAGGGAGGTTGGGTCTATTGCTGGATATTAGCCATATAGCAAAACATATTCAGAAGCAGCATACCTTTGACTACCAATTTCAGGGGGAGTGCAATAGAGCAAATTAGTTTTATGCTCTTAGGCATGGAAACAGGATACTGTACTAATCTAGACAGACCCTCAGTCTGATTGGTCATGGCTCTTCCTACAATTATTGCCAAAACTAGTTCTAAGTATTGATCCTATATATAAGATTTATCTGACTGATCCCTAAAGGAAGTCTTTCTAAAGTAGCTGAGACAGACACTGCGGTTAACGAAGGCTCATTGATTTGAACAAATGAGGCCTTTCTCATCTCCTCAACATGGGGAACATTTTTGTCCTTATTAGTGTTAATCCAAAAGGGACAGAAAGCTTGTAAAAGAACAAATATTGACAAGGATTTAAGAGCAAGACGGCCAAATTACAGAAGGCAACATCATTTCCAAGAATTATAGAAAGCACTTACAACATTCTAGGTCTCTAAGGGAAAGTTTCTGATGCCGAGATATGGAAAACCGCAGACAACATAATTTTGTTGGTCTTGCAGCAACAGCCCAGGAGGCAATTGGTTATATTTTGAGGCTATGCACTCATAGCTTGAAAGGAAGTGAACACTGCTAATTTTATCTCTTCTTTCCTTAAGGCTACATTATTAAAGAATCAACCTTAAACATTTCCTGAGATCTGAAAACACTTTTGGGAGGTTAATCATAAAGCCATACTGCTATGACATTAAGACTGCAAGCCACATGGTCCATATATTACCTGAAGAAAAAAAGGGGGGGGGGACTCAACCCAAAATGTAGCTGCGATCTGAACATGAGGAGGAGGAGGAGATTGGATTTATACCCCGCCCTTCACTACCGGTACCCGAAGGTGTCTCAGAGCGGCTTACAAACTCCTTTCCCTTCCCCTCCCCACAACAGGCACCCTGTGAGGTAGGCGGGGCTGAGAGAGCTCTGACAGAAACTGCTCTTTTTCAAGGACAGCTCTGACAGAACTATGGCTTGCCCAAGGTCATCCAGCAGCTGCGAGCGGAGGAGTGGGGAATCAAACCCGGTTCTCCCAGATTAGAGTCCACGCACTTAACCACTACACCAAACTGGCTCTATGTATTCCAAACATGCACCTGCATTTTGCTGAGTTTCCTCTCCAAAGATGCTCCCAGGTATCTCTTTTACATCCTCCCCAAGACCCAAATGCACAATAGGGATTTGACATGAATGCTTTAGAGGGAGTGGAACTGTGTTCTAATTCCCACCTCAACTTCCCTTAAGAAACAATCTTGCTGGAACAAAAGGCAACTCACACTTCTACAAATGGCAGCCCTCCTGCCAAAGGGGTTCTGCCCTAAAACCAGCAGATTAGAATCAATGGTTACAACCAAAGACAGACCACTGTCAGTGTCTCTGTCAGGGACCACCTAGGTGTAGAATGGAAGGATGACTCCTCATTGGAGGAGGACCCCCCAGTCCAATCTTTTTGAAATTTGGGGGGCTTTTTGAGGAGAGGCACCAGATGCTATGTTGAAAATTTGGTGCCTCTACCTCAAAAAACACCCCCCGAGCCACAGATATCCATGGATCAATTCTCCATTATACCTTATGGGGACCAGTCTCCATAGGGTATAATGGAAGTACCTCCGGAACCCCCCCCCCCCGCTTTCTAATAACCCTGAAGCGTGGGGAGGACCTCCAAACCAGGAGATCTCCTCCCACCAACTGGGGATTGGCAACCCTATTTTTGCCAGTCTTGTCTTGTCTGACCCATCTTGGCTCCAAGCCACCCCTTTCCCTCAAAGCACCCCAGAAGCAGAGGAGGCGAAGGACTACGGCTGAGGCATGGACCAGGTACAGGAGTATGCCTCTAGCAGTCTGAGGCCTCCCCTCTGCTAAGGAAATACTAGACAGGACCAAAGAGTAACGGGCAGGATCTGGGCCCCAGAAACTCCTCATGAGTAGAGCAGCTGACGCAGCTTGTAGGGAAGAGCCTAATGTGGGAACCAGGGCCACCTGTAGGGGATCCAAGGCTGTGCAGAGGCCGCCGCCAATGTTCTACCAACTTGTCTGCAGTCCTGCAGATTACCCTTTTCCCAAGATCATGAGAAATGGAGAAAGGAAAGGGGTAGGAAATAACACACACACCCTTGCATATCTGAAATAGTTATGATCACTTCTTCAAATTCAGCAGCAGCGGCAGGCCCGTCTCCTCCTCCCCCCCTCTAGTGGCCGATCTCCTTCTCTTCTCTCTCCCCCCCCCCGCCTCAGTTCCAGCAGGGAGGCCTGAGAGGCTTCCAATCCCCAGCCCATTGCAGAGTTCCCAGAGCGCATGTGCAGGAAACGCTTTTACTTTTGGGGGGGATTTAAATATCCTCCTATATTTTTTCAACTTTTTAGATTTTTGTGCACACCTGGGGACTGCCCCAAGTGTGCAGGAAAATCTCCCTGCCCCCCAGGTGCCCCCAATGTGCAGATTTAGATATCCGCATGCAGGGGGCGCCTTCGCTATTAGATATATAGATAAATTACCTATTCCCTACAATGTAAGGCTCTAGGCGATGTACAACCATTAAAAACAAGTTAAAAACAGAAAAAAATGACAGACGACGTCAGACAATTTCTCCGCTACCCCACTCTGGATTGCATTGCTAACTTGCAGGCAGGCGAGGAGAGGGCCGAAGCGAGGATGGAGGAAAAAAGAAGTAAGAGAAGAAGAGGAGGGTGCCGGCTATGACAGAACCGTCGCTGTCCTCAATCAAAGGCCCGGTGGAATGTAGTAATTTTTAAAAAATTTATTTAGAGGCCCCTTCTAATTGGAGGTCCTCACACTGCCACTTACTTAGCTGGTGCCCAGATCTGGCTATGTATACAAAGTAAGGCCAAACAGAAGTGAGCCCTCTTGGCTTGCAAGGAATGAACAAGACAGAAGTGTCTGCCCTCGCCTATGCTTCTGTGCCTTTGCAAAGTTAAGTAGATCCACCTTTAACGATCAGGCAACTTCAGACTTTGTTTTGCTATATGCACCCGTTTTGCTCCTCCTTGACTCCAGCTCTCTTCTTTTTTAAAAAAATGCAAATGGATATTATCAGCATGGCTCATCTTGGCTCCAAGCCACGGATCACGATCCACAAAACAAAAGCACATATGAACACACAGGAATCTACTTACTGCTGAACAGGGCTTTTTTGGTAGAAAAAGCCCAGCAGGAACTCATTAGCATAATAGGCCACACCCAACAGCAGAAACTAATTAGCATATTAGGCCACACCCTGTGCCTTTCCTTGGGTTGCCCAGGCGCCTCGCAGCTGCAAAGAGCCCGGGCAAGCCGGCCCTTGGACAGACCACAGAAGATCCTTCCAAGGCCCCCCTGCCTTGGAGTCACCGGGGGAGGATCGCTCTCCAGGACTTCCCTCTGTAGCCACACATGCAGAGGTTTGGCTGCAGTGGGTGTGGCCAGCTCTGAAGCCAGCCGGAACTCCGTTCCTGTGCGTTCCTGCCCAAAGATAGCCCTGCTGCTGAATCAGACCCCTTTGGCCCATCAAGTCAGTATTGTCTACTCAGGCTGGCAGTGACTTTTCAAGGTCACCTGCTTCCTAACTGGAGATGCCGGGGATTAAACTTGGGGCCTTCTGCATGCCAAGCAGATGCTCTACCACTGAGCCACAAGCCCTCCCCAGCAGCTGAAGTCTTCTGCTTTCCAACCTAAAGAGCTGCCATGTTTGCAAGCCTGTTCAGAAATAGCAGCTACTAAATACTTAGCAGAGCCCACACTGAATTGTTACCATTCATTTCTGGAACTTTTAGGCAAACCGTGACGCAGAAAACTGGAAACTTATTTGAGGCAATCTTTTCATGCCTGGCGCTGATTTTAAAGATATCTTTGTTTTGTTTCTCGTTCCACATATACAGAACTAAAGACGGTGTTTCAGAAACTAGGGGCAATTTTGGCATATAGTGGGGATTGCCATTTTCCTTTTGTGGTTCTAGATAACTTCTTTCCTCGAGTTTCTTGTTTTCAAACAATGAGTGGTTCTCGGGGATCAGGATATCATCTACCACTGCTACTAAACAATATCATTTATTAGTTAGGAAAGAAAGCACTGGTATATACCATTCACATGGCTGCAGAGATCGAAAAGCTTGAAGAGAAGCATCCATTCCAGCAAAATCCCAAAATCTAACATCGTAGTCATAACCTCCAGTTATCAAGCGTGCACCTGATGGATCCAACCCTAAAGCAGAGACCTATAAAGAAAGGTAAAGATACTATTACTGCTGAGTGATCCATTTCACCATTGCATGTTCTCAAATGCCTTCACTTGGCTGAAGAAGTCTGTATCAGCTTGACCATCTAACCAGTCCTCTGCTTTTTGTGTTCAATCCAGTGTTCAATCTCCACCGATGAAGGCACTTCTGTGGGTGGAACGGGACTTCCTTGCCTCCCCCCATGTCATCCCTGTGGCCCAAAATGAGTCCTGAAGTGCTGTTTCTGGGAGAAAGGGGATCCACAGGAACAATATGAAAGGTTAAGGGGAGAACTTGACTCAAATCTACAACAGCTTGCTTATTTAAAACATAGGCTGTTTGTTCCCATGTACCATGATCCACCTTTGCTTCTATGTGACTCTCCCAGTGATGCTGAATAGCTCCACCACTTCATGAGCACCCTGTTTGCATAACCCTGGGAAGGAGCCAGGTAGCTAGATCACTCTACAGGAAGCATGCAAGGGCTTCCCAATTACAAATGATGGCTGCACTTGGTACTATTAGCCGCAAGGTATAGATAGGGACTCTGGGGCAAGTGATGCTCTGTCATCTTGGTGCTTGGGGGGGGGGGTCAACAGTGGGAGGGCTTCTAATGTCCTGGCCCCACTGGTGGACCTCCTGATGGCACTGGTATTTCTGGCCACGGACTGGATGGGCCTTTGGCCTGATCCAACATTGGCATCTCTTATGTTCTTATGTTTGGTGTAGTGGTTAAGAGCGCAGACTCTAATCTGGGAGAACTGGGTTTGATTCCCTATTCCTCCACATGCAGCTGCTGGTGTGATCTTGGGTCAGTCACAAGTTTTCAGAGCTGTTCTCTCACAAGCAGTTCTCAACAGAGCTCTCTCAGCTCCACCTACCTCACAGGGTGTCTGCTGTGGGGAGGGGAAGGGAAAGGAGATTGTAAGCCGCTCTGAGACTTCAAGTGAAGGGCGGGATATAAATCCAATCGCCTCTTCTCTTCTTCTTCTCACATCTAAGTGTTAAGCTTTTCATTGCACTGAGTGGACAGGTTGCATCCATTGCGTCTTAATTTAATTTGGGCTCCTTTGGATACGTCATCACCATTTCTGAATTGTTTTCATTTTTAAAAAGAGAAAACACAATAGTCTTCTTTCCACCCAAAAAAAAAAAATCTTTTGGAGACCAAGTCCCATCCCGCCAGTCATTTGCAACATAAGAGGTCTTTGCAAATTAGACCATTCCAAACAGATTGCACTAGACTTAACGTCACAGAGGGAGAAATCATCTTAAGACAATTACTGTGTACACAGATGAAGCAGCTGTGAATGGTGAATACAGAGAGCCTGGCTTCGAATCCCGTCTGCCGATTATGTAACACTTTCCTCTGCTCACCTAACATGTCAAAACTGTCAGAAGAAAATTTATCCCTGCAGTTTCACTGGGAAAATCACTCCTGTTACAAGTGAGGCAACTGGGAAATTAATTAGGTTTCTGGAAAGGATCTTCAACGTGGGAAATCTTTCCTGAGACTTCTCAGCTGCACAGGAACACAGTCATCAACAGCTTAAATTCATTAGTTTGAAGAGAGACAGATGGGAGTCTTTGTGACCTGACCTTACAGGAGAGCTGGAGCAGAAGCCATGGGGAGCCGTGGGCCCTTAAGCAGCTCCCTTCTAGGCAGTAAAGTCAGAGAGGCAGAGGGGGAAGCAGAGAAAGTTTGGCCCGGCTGTCCAGGAACTGTGGCTTGGTACACGCAAGCAGCTATCCACTCATGATGGGCTACTTTGATACTGAAGAGGAAGGTTGGCTGTGATCACTCCAGGCTCAGGTTTAGATGAAATGTGCTTGACAAATTAAAGTCAAGGAACGAGAATTGATTTATTTCCCCCTCCCACCACCACCATCAAGTCGCTGCCAACTTACGGTGACCCTGTTGGGTTTTGAATGCAAAACAGACAAAGGTGGCTTGCCATTGCCTGCCTCTGCATAGCAACCCTGGACTTCCTTGATGATCTCCCATCCATGTACTAACCAGGGCTGACCCTTCTTAGCTTCTGAGATCTGATGGGACTGGGCTACCCTGGGCCATCCAGAATTGATGAAGTGCGTCCAAAAGAGATCTCAGAAAGGTAGTTCCTTGATCCAAATGAGGCCTTGAAAGGTACCTATAGCGGCCTTGAAACTTCTTTCCCATGGCGTGATGCTCTGTATGTATATGAGAAGGTGCAAAAACGGCAACAGGACGAACTTTCTCGAGTTTTGACCGTTCGTTTCGACGCGTGTCTTTGTCAAACATCCTATCAGACATAAATAAATTTTTTTGATAGGGAAACGAACTCCAGTAGCAATTATGTCTGATAGGATGTTTGAAAAAGACACGCGTCGAAACGAACGGTCAAAACTCGAGAAAGTTCGTCCTGTTGCCGTTTTTGCATCTTGTTGGGACTTCGGTCTCCTGATGATATTTGCTGAAACAAACCAAGATTAAAATGATATTGATTATTGATATTGTATTTTGATCAATTGTATATACTATATTGATTGCATGAACTTATGCAGCAACTTCTTGCGTGTTAATGTTCTTCAGTTTGCTGTGCCCTTAGTCCTATTTGTTGTATATGAGAAGGACCAATTGTTTATTCATTAGAACATTTACTAGCAGCCTTTCTCCCTTGCAGAGTTCAGCGTGGTTTACCATAAAATTAGAATGTCTAATTACAATATAATTAGAAAGGTCCCCCTGTGAGAACGGCACCTGGGCATTTACAAGCTCCCCCCCAAAGAAGCATGCAATCACATAATCGGAAAGTGGCTCCCACACCTCTGACAGCAAGCATGAATTAACACTCAGGTTAGAAACCATCTACACTGTAGCCCTGTTCACAAGTTACAGTGAATGCATGTACAATCCATGTACAGCGCATGCTTAATTTTTCTGTATACTTGTGTTGAGTAACTCTCGTGTTACGTTCATCATATGCACGGTTGAGCATGTGACTGAAACCCCCATGTTTTCCAGGTACTGGTTCCCAATTTCATTTGTCAAGTGAACACGTGTTGGTTTTTTCTTACAAACACTGTAACATGTGAACAGGGCTAGAACGTTTGCAGGATGGTGACTTTGATCCTCAAATTCAATCTAGACATATTCTTGAAGGTACTCAAACGGCATCACATTCCTGTCCACTACAATCCAACACAGCTGGTGTATATATCTCACAAATGATTAGAAGCAGTGCAGATTCCCTAAATAATATTATAAAGCTTTGAAACACAACATCTAGCACTGTGCCCGGAGTGGTAAGATGTCTTTAGCATCTTAGATGGAAGATGTCGACACTTACTGTTTTTGTTCCATGGTGCAGTGTGATTTCATGTGAGTCAGGAATCCTCTTGACCGGATTCTAAAAAAAAGGAGGATATTGTTATGACTAATGTTTAATACGGATAAAATCCACTTAACTCAGAACAATGAAAGCTACAAAAAGGGAAAAGCAGATCAGTCACTGCTGAACACCAAAGCAATTTCCCCCCTTTGTTTGGAAATTTAAGATTTTTTTTAATGGACAGTAGTATTGCTACAGATCCTAAAATTAACTGGGAAGGGGGAGGGGCAGTTGTACGCAGTCTGCTTTAACAAATCTAACACAACTGTGTGCAAGGTTCTAACTGTTTTATAGCAAATCAATTTACACTGCAATCCTATGCACGTTTACTCCAAAGTAAGTCCCAGTGTATTCAGTGAAGCCTCAATTCCTAAACTAGGCCTGAAACTTGACAGAAGTGGGTCAAAAGAAGAAGGGCCATTCGGGCACACCAGGAGTTGCTCTGCCACCACCCACTCAGTTGCTTTGTACAAAAATGGAAGGCAGGAAACGGGTCTGCCATCTGACCAGGTGCTCTTCTGCCAGGAAATGCTTTTTAGAAAATGGCCCAGGCTAGCCCGATCTCATGAGACCTGGAAAACCAAGCAGGGTTGGCCCTGGACAGTATTTGGATGGGAGACTACCAAGGAAGCCCAGGGTTGCCATGCAGAGGCAGCCCATGGCAAACTACCTCTGAACATCACTTGCTTTGAAAACCCCATGAGGGGTTGCCATTAAGGCAGCTTTGACTTGACAGCACTTTCCCCCACCACCATTCCCCCAATCAATACTCTAATCACCGTGCAACTTGGAGCAGGGCCTCAAAAGATGCCTGGGTCTACAACACAGCCTTGTCAATCATTCCTTCAACCCCAAAATGGTCATTTAGCTCGTTCATTATGACAGCTCTGGACTAAGCTTTGTTTTTAAATTGCCTTCCAAATGGAGTATGCTGTCTTTGTACTGGGACTGAGCTCGACCGTTGCCACGTCGAGCTAGGATCAACCCGCAACATAACGGATCCAAGCCTTGTATCCAGTTACCCACTCTAAAACAAACAGTCGGATCCTATCCCTTCTTTCCACCAGTGCAACAAGCCTTCTCCCAGCAGCAGAGATTAAGCGGCGCCATTTTGACCACTTCCTTCCTCTTCACTGCAGTCACCCACTTTCCACAGCTTTTAGTTCACAGAAGTTTACACTCCCAACATGGTCTTTTCAGCACTCACAAGTGACTGCTGGGGGGAAGGGGAAGTCAGGCGAGAGCATGGTTCGGCACGGGATCCGGCCCATAATGTGCAAATCACAGCCTTTTGAATTCCAAGAACAAGTTCCTCGAAGTACATTCCGGTGACACAACATCGGCTGTGCTGTCCAAGGGATTCCTGAGCTTTAAACAAAACTGCTCAATCAAAACAAAAATTAAGATAACAACCCCTGGGGACAGGCCTTGGCATAATACCTCTTTTAAAAACAGGCAAATATTTACAAAGATCCAACGTGACCCGTTCCGTTTTAATCACCCTAAGCTTTCTGAATTATTGAGTACACTAAAAATATCTCCAACCTACAAAAAATGCCTATATATGAACACAAATTCATTTGCCCGTAGAGATTTTCCACCGTTTTCACTCCAGAAAACTCCAGGAACACTACAGAAGAATATTTCAAAGCTGTCAAGGAAAACAGTATATTGTTGAGGATTTGTATCAGATGGTACTCTGTGCTCCATAAATCCTGACTGGTTGCTAACTTGCTACAAGAAACAGCATTTATTTAACATTGCTAGTATGATGCAACTAACCCGGAGTACTAAGTACCAGAATTTCAAACCCCATGCCATAGCATACTGTATTGTCTTCGAAATCCTTCATAACTGTATACTGCACGCACACACAATCATGCCTAGAGCATATTTTGTTGGGCTGGGAGGATAACAGATTAAGGTAGGTGAAGTACTTTGCAGATTGACAGCATCATAGAAAAACTAAGATCACCATCAGTCAAAAGGAGGAGTGGATCAGCAATTTTGCGCACCATTCTGGCGGAAGGCTGACTTCTAAAATCACTGTCCATCGTCTACGAAACACAACTTCATGGACACACAAAACAATCCGTAGCAGGTACTGGAGGCAATATATTACCTCCAGTATCACTGTAAATCTATCCAGGCATTGAAAGGGTTCTGTCACCCTACATGCACCATCTTGAAGTCTTATTACCTCCTTCTGTTGCTTTTCCTATGTTCTTACGCCAAGAACTCAGGGACATGTAGATATTGTTCCCTCTTTCCCATGCTGTCATCCTCACAACAACTGCTGTGAGATCAGTGAGGCCAAGAGTTAATGGCTGGTTCAAACTCACCTGGTGACTCTGGGTCTCCCCGGTCACTTTAAGCACTATTCGACATGAGCTGTCCCACTGCACTGGTGTAGCAATATCCTTATAGGACAGGGGTCTCCAACAAAGTACCCGTCAATACTCCTCCTGGTGCCCGTCAAGTGTTTTTTAATTGGGCAGGGCCAGGTAGGGCCTTGGTCCAGCAAAGCTTCTGATTGGTGATTGGAAATCTGATTGGTTGCGCAGATTTCTAAAAACACTGCGTTGGCAGCAGCTGCCACCTCAGCCCAAGGATCTTCACTGTGTGAACGTAGGAAAGCTGCAGCAGCCATTTTGTGGCTGGCTCCACCTCCTGCAGCAGCCATTTTGTGGGTGCCCCCACTGCACTATGTCAGAATTTCAAATGTGCCCCCAGGCTCAAGAAAAGGATGGGGACCCCAATATAGGACGTCAACTACAGCCGGGTCTTAGAAACTGAGCACCCATTATAACTAAAAGAGACTTGCACTTGGATTTATCACTGCAAGCTCATTATAAATCAGGGTGTCTGCCCAGCAGATAACTTCCTGGGACTCACGCAAGTGAGCCAGGCTACATGATACAATGGAAAGCAAAATGCCTTAGTCGTCACCCATCCCAGTATTAACCAGGGCTAACCCTGCTTAGCTTCTGGGATCTTACAAGCCTGGGCTAGCCTCTGTATCGTCTGATATTTCCTTGGGATCTGATCCTTTTATCCTGCTCCGCTTTTTAATCATTTTTATCTGCTTTCATTTGCCATTCTGTGCGTCCAAGAAATTGACTCTACACTACCCGATTCCTTTCCAGCCCCATAATTAGTTTAGATTAAAATTAAATTTTGAGGCGTACATCAAAAAATCAAATCTGTTCTAAAAGGTTTTCAATCTAAAACTACGGTTCTCTAGTGACCAACTCCTTGTATAATTCAAATGTCATTATATACCCCTCCCTGCTTTTTTTCAGACAAAGCTGATGTTTGACCACAAATAAAGCTTTCCACTAAAACTCAGAATATCAAATTATAGTTTAAAGGGGGAAATAAGAACCACGACAAACAGAGGAGGCACTGAAATGAACTCTTTGATTAAGAGAGCGTGAGTCACAGCCAAAGGACAGGGAGGGCTGGCCATTTAAAAACAGTCGTTATAGACTATTACTAAACTAAAGGCAGATCTGAAGATTTAGTCATCATAAGCAACACGTACTTCAAAGTATAAGTGTGTATGGGGTGATATTTTTCATTTAAAATATTTTTACTTAAGTGGAAGTGAATGGAGGAGGAGGAGTTGAATTTATACCCTGCCCTTCTCTCAGAGTGGCTTATAATCTCCTTCCCTTCCTCTCCCCAGAACAGACACCCTGTGAGGCAGGTGGGGCTGAGAGAGCTCTGAGAGAGCTGTGACTGACCCAAGGTCACCCAGCTGGCTTCATGTGGAGGAGTGGGGAATCAAACCCGGCTCTCCAGATTAGAGTCTGCCGCTCTTAACCACTACACCGAACTGAGACATGGAAAAATAACTAGATGCAGATATAAACCGCATACATTTGTTTCTTTTATACCATTACTGACTCCCCCCCTCCCCCAAATCACAGAGAGAAGATTAGACTAGTTTCTCTTAGCACTGCTGAATGCAGAAACTTCATTAGATTTCTGCCCTTAGATCTGAAGCAGACCCACTTTAGTTACTCTGCTGAAATGAAACACTTCTATAGGAAAAAAAGGGGAGTGGGAACCAGACAATCCCTTGAATGCCTTTCAAAAAATTTACGACATCCTTACAGGGAAAGTAAAGCATCTTTTGTGCAACGATAGAACAATTTAGAATATTTTCACATGGAAAGCCTTAGCTGAGTTACTCCAGTCTCAGCCTGTTTATTTTGATGCACTCAGACTGGACCAAGTCTGCACAGAATTGCACTGTCAGACACCTATTTTTAACAGTGCAGTCCTGAACAAAGTTACATCCCTCTAAGCCTGTTGACTTCAATAGACTCAGAAGGGTGTAAAGCTCTGTTTAGGATTGCGCTTTAACTTGCAGAATCACTGTTTGCTGATTACATTACCGTATTTAGTACTTCATTTACAGTCTGCTTTTCTCACACTCATTGCAAATAATAAAAATTAGAGCCAACAAATGTAATCAGAGCTGCTTAAACCTTTAACAAATGTTTTTTTATATATAATTTTTAATTTCATGACAAGCAACAACAAACAAACATAACATATATAGGGGAATACATGTACTTTCTTAACTCTGTCTTTGACCCCTTATTCTATTTTTTTTTCAAACATCTAATACTTTTTCACCTCATAAATTTACTATATACCTTTTGTTAATAATTAAGTCTATGTTTCTTGGTTCTTTTAACTGCGGTTGGAAATCCAGGAATTCATACTTTGTCTTCTAGCCATTGGTAAAACCTTGACCACGTGTTCTGAAAGCCTTCTTTATTATTTCCTCTTAATATCATAGTAAAATTGCCCATCTCAGCAGTTTCCAATATTTTAGTAATAACTTCTTCTTTTGTAGGAACTTCAACCTTTAACAAATGTTAACAACTGCGACGATATCCTCTTCATAGAAATGACATCCTGAAATGTTCTGTCCTGTACATTCTACGGAACAATGAATGCAAGACTTCTGTTGACCTTGCCAGGTAGGCTATTCCACCCAGGCTGGGGCCACAACACAGAATGATGGAGTACAGACAGCACCGCTGGTCTCGGCCGTCCTTTTGCAGGGCAGCACCTTAAAACAGGGTTGCCAGATCTGGGTTAGGAAATTCCTGGATGTTTGGGTGTAAAGCCGAAGGTGAATGGCGTTTGGAGAGGAGATGGACATCCAGCAAGGTATGAGGCCAGGGAGTCCACCCTCCAAAACAGTCATTTCCGTGCTGAGGATCTGATCTCTCCAGTCTGGAGATCAGCTGTAATTAGAGATCTCCAGTCCCCACCTGGACATTGGAAACCCTTCCTTCAAATGGTATAGCTCAGATGAATGAACCAACTTCTATAGGCCAGTTTTTATTATTTTGATTTATACCCCACCCTCCCCACAAGCGGGCTCAGGGCGGCTTACAGCGTTGGTACCCTGTACCATAAAACCATGTACAAAATTTAAACAGCATTAAGCACTAAAAACAATCCAACAATTAACAATTAAAGTGCTAGTGATGGTACACTTTTGATGGTAATCTCTAAACGCTTCAGATGGCGTACTAACAATTATCATCGGCATCGGTGATCTTCAGCTTGGTGCGATGACATAACGCAAACCCTCCCGTTTCTTTCCATGTGTTAGTTTCTATTCTAAATGTATAAATAAGTCACTTTGTTCAAAGATTTATTGAAGAATGTATCATTCTTTAAAGCTTACTTTTTTTGTAATTAGTGTGTTGGTTTGAATGTATAACTGTTCTTATGACCTTTATGTATATTTTTATTGTTATATTCGTTTTATTGTTTTAATCCTACCAATAAAATGTTAATGAGAAAAAAAACATACAGGGTGTGAGCAGTGTTCCCTCTAAGCTGAGTTAGTGTGAGCCAGCTCACAGTTCTTTAGCCTCCGGCTCACACATTTTTGTTTTAGCTCAGGAAGGGTGGCTCCAGAGCAAGCTACTTTATGCAGTAGCCAAATTGCTCGCTCACAACTTTAATGCCAGTAGCTCACAGAGTAGAATTTTTGCTCACAAGACTCTACAACTTAGAGAGAGTATTCGGTGTGAGTAAGTCTTACACCTTCCTTGCACCAGCATTTTGTGTAAAGATGGGATTGTACTGAGCAACTGTAAAAGGCAGATGATGCAGCTAAATTCACTGATATCCACTGAGTACACAATAGTCTTGGAAGGATAAGCCAGGACAGGCAAGCCAGCAGAGCAGGATGTTTCCTGTTTCATAGCCTTTTAAAACGTTAAAGACAACCTCATACAAATGCTTAAGCCAGGTGGCTGCAAGAACATCAAACACTGAGGGATGGGTATTCAGAGCTGTCACCCAATCAAAAGAAATCTTACGCTTTATGGTATGAGCAAGTCAATTAGTTGACTGCATAACATCTGCATATGAATTTTTTTAACGCATTCCTTGTCTTAAAATACCACCGTGGCTTTTGAAAACGGCTGTATTAAAAATAACTAGCATTTAAACATCTCTGTGTTGATTAACTGGGGATACCACTTTATTTTTGATTTTAAACGTTTTAATTTCATTTCTTGATTTTTTAAAAAAAGCTGATTTATTGAGAGAGCAATTCTAAGCAGGTCTACTCGGAATCCTGCTTGGGCTTACCCCAACTGAAGTGTTCTTAGGATTGTGACGTGAATCAGTTAATTGACTGACAGTATGGTTAGACAGTGTCATCGATGCAACGAACATGAAATTGAGCCAACTTCAGAGGACGGCGGAAGACAGGAGGGCCTGGCGGGAGATGGTCCATGGGGTCGCGAAGAGTCAGACTCGACTGTGCGACTGAACAACAACAACAACTCTCCTACAGTTATACCAGTTTAAACCTATCAAATTCAATAGGTTTAGGCATTAACTCTACCTAGGATTCCACTATAAAGACTGCAATAGAAATTAATTTCATTTATCCAGACGCCAGAACTAAACAGAATCACTAAACCAGCGGGACTTCCGGTCTATGGCTTCAGCGATGGCGGAGGCTCTCTCCTGAACGGGGGAGGCATTCCGCGCTCCAGGGGTGCTGGAGGGGTGTCACCTCAAGTGGCACCCCCAGGTGAGCCTCAGTGTGGGGCTCCAAGCCGGGGGCGCTTGAGGGGCGACCTCTTCCACGGCTTGAAGCCGGGGAATTGAGGCGCTCCTCCCTGCCCCATTCGGTCCACCCCCTGAGAGGCTCGGTTTTTACCGAGCATAGCTGAATGCCGATCGGGACAAGCAAGCGGGTCAGCGAATGAAGCATGATTAAAAGGAGTCTGTGATCAGACTGTCAAGGAACTGGAGAATGAGACGAGCGAAGAAGCTTTAAAAGTGAGTTCCGATCCCCCCCCCACCCTCAGCGGCGTCGGGAGGAATCCCAGACGTAAACAAACCGAACTGTGATTTAAAGAGACGGGGAGGGGGAGAAGACAATTAATCACTCAAGCGTGCCAGAGACTTAGCTGTTTTTTGCGGATAAACCAGCACTTGCTGAAGAAGTGTGAAAAAGCACTCTTTAGTATAAACAAAGCGGAAAATGGCCGGCGTCCGAGGGAGAGGAGTAAGAGGGGGGCGTGGTTCTCAAAGTCCGAGAGTGGAGGAAGGAGATGTTTTCTCCACACTAACAGAGCTGCTTCGGCCCATTCATGAAAGACTCGATGGCCTTAACCAATTGATTGCTGCCTCAAACCAGAGCATGGCAAAACAGCAACAGCAGATCACCGAGCTTGTGAAAAAATCGATCCAAACTGATGAAAAACTTAAAGAGACCACACATGATGCTAAAAAGCTGAAGAAAAGAGTTGGTCTGATGGAACAAAAGCAGGATCTACACGAAAGGAAGCTATTGAACCTACAAATGGACAAAGCGAATAAAACCCTTAGATTCCAAGGGGTGGCTGAGACGACAGGAGAAATTTTGAAAGATGTGGCAGCTGAGCTAATCGCTCTATCGCTCGGCATTGCAACGGCTGAAGCGCATGCAGAGATAGAAGTGACATATCGTTCTTACTCTAAATATATTAAGCAAAACAAACTGCCGGGCGAGATCGTGGTCAAATTTCTCCGACGACAGACAAGAGATGATATTCTCAAAGCAACAGCAGACAAACCCCTGCAAATGGGATCAGCAAGTATCAGGGTCCTTAAGGACGTTCCATTTGAGGTTCGACAGAAAAGAAAAGCGTACAAAGAACTCATCTCAACACTTCAGATCAACCAAATTCAATACTCCTGGCTTTTTCCAGAAGGGGTCCAATTCAAATATAGAGACAAAAGAGAAAAAATCGACTCGGTGTTAAAAGCAGAAGAATGGTTGAAGCAATTCTTCGGACAGAAAGAGGAAGAACAGCAAGACGGAGGAGGCCAGGCAGCTGACCTGGAAGAGACGGACAGAGACCTACTTGGAGCAGAAGGAGGCACGGCCAGAGAAGCATATGACTTGCGGCTAAGAGTTGCCAAATAGCACTTATGAACTAAAAAGACTTATGGATGAGCTGGAAGAAGTCTATGTGCACACTGAGAAGAAATTAGATATACAACAAAATGGACTAACTAATCTCCTAAATTCCTTGACTTAATGAAAGCATTAATCTTTATAACTAACTGCATACTAACTGTTAATGACCCTACTTTCTTGGGTTTTTAGTTATAGTGTGGGTTTTCTTTCTTTATACTGTTTGTATCCTGGGGTTTGTTATTTTAGTTTGTTATTTTTTTCCCCCCCTTCCATTTTTTCTCCCTCTCTTTTCTTTCCTTTTTGTAGTCACGTAGGTGTAATAAAAAATCAATAAAGCTACCCTTCGGGGGATTTAAAAAAAAAAAAAAAAAAGAATCACTAAACCAGCAAATTCATGAAAAACCCTGGGTAGGTGTTTTTAAATCTAAGGAAAAATTACAACATGTCTAACTTATTGCAGGAAGGAAGGAAGGAGAGACAATTTCATACGGAGCGTACATACACAGCTGGTTCCAATCCTATTACCATTTTGATTAGTAATTCTCCCATGTCACCCATAAATTGCCTACAATACATTAATATTTAAGCCACAGTATGAACTGTCAAACTGCAATGGATTTTTGCTGTAATGTGATAGGACGATAAATTGCCAAAGACTAACAACGGGGTATGTAAAGAGGAAAAATGCAAGATCTGAGCTTCAGGCGCAACTCCGCTTCTGTAGATTGGGTATATTAACATCTCTGCTCTTTCAGACGAATTAATGCCCTCTCTTATTTAACACTGCTGTGAAATTAAATATAGTTAGGTTGATTCTACTAGGTAGCATACAATTCCATCATTTCTAAATAGGAAAAATTATGCTGGGCCACAGGATAATTAAACATTCAATGGTTGTTGTTGTTCAGTCGCACAGTCGAGTCCGACTCTTCGCGACCCCATGGACCAGATCACGTCAGGCCTTTCTGTCTTCCGCCATCCTCTGAAGTTTGCTCAATTTCATGTTCGTTGCATCTATGACACTGTCTAACCATCTCATCCTTTGCCATCCCCGTCTTCTTTGACCTTCAATCTTTCCCAGCATCAGGGTCTTCTCCAGTGAGTTCATTCAATATTTTACTTTAAATCAGCAAGATTGAGATTTGGGCCGTACATCTGAATGGAAGCCTTTCAAATGTGGTTCAGAGTAAATGCATGCCCTAGCTCCTCCACTCTTTTCACCTGATTACTCAACAGAACCAGGAGGGAGGTGGCATCTGGAAGAAAAATCAACCTGTGGAACCCCCAAACAAGTGGTCCCTAGATATTGCAAATTAAAGAAGGGAAGACTAGCGAGGGCTAGGTGGGTAAAGGGTTGAAATGTGGGGTGAGAAGTCTGGGAATAGTGGAAGCAGTTGGGGGAAAAGGCTGCAATGTGTGGCCCAATGACATAGGTCATCTACTGGCCCTTGGCTTCACCTCCTCCCCTAAAGGAACAGGCAGATATACCCATCATTTCCTTCCTCACTGTGCCTATTCATATCCAAAGACAGCATCAAAAGAAGGAACCGAGACCTTAATTCTTTATTATAGAACCAGGAAGGACAAAAATGGTGCCCACCTCCATTCTCACTTCCATGAGATCAACTCTTTCTGCTTCAGTCTGAGAGGGAACAATTCCCTCGCAAGTCCCACATGGCTTGTCTTAAAGAGAGTACAATGTCATTAGCTGCTGTAGATTTTCCGGGTTGTACAATATCCTCTCCCACTATTTGGGGACAGCCGATTTAGGTAAAGAACAACTGACACTTGTGGCCAAGTCCTGGTAATAACTAAACACTCCTCATTGTTTCCAGGCCATCCAGAGGCAGCAAGATGCAGCGTAAATTAAAGGATGTTCAGAAATAAGGTATGTTTATTAGATAGCTACAGATTTTGTTTCTTCCCTCAGCAAAGTAACCACCTGTCTTCAAGTTTTTTGTGTGTGTAAAGGTGAGTGAGCAGTGAAGTGGCTAAATTTGCGGATGATACAAAGTTGTTCAGGGTGGTGAAAACCAGTGAGGATTGTGAGGCACTCCAAGGGGATCTGTCAAGGATGGGCGAGTGGGCGTCAACATGGCAAATGGGGTTCAATGTGGCCAAGTGCAAGGTGATGCACATTGGAGCCAAAAATCCTAAATATAAATACACATTGATGGGGTCTGAACTGGCAGAGACTGAGCAAGAGAGAGATCTTGGAGTTGTAGTGGATAACTCACTGAAAATGTCGAGACAGTGTGTGACTGCAATAAAGAAGGCCAATGCTATGCTGGGGATTATTAGGAAGGGTATTGAAAACAGATCAGCCAATATAATAATGCCCCTATATAAATCAATGGTGAGACCTCATTTGGAATACTGTGTGCAGTTCTGGGCACCACACCTTAAAAAGGATATTATAGCTTTGGAAAAAGTGCAGAAAAGGGCAACTCGAATGATAAAAGGGTTGGAACACTTTCCCTATGAGGAAAGGTTAAAGCGCTTAGGGCTCTTTAGCTTGGAGAAAAGACGACTGAGGGGTGACATGATCGAGGTTTATAAGATTATACAGGAAGTGGTGGTGGCTACAAGCATGGACGGCTTCAAAAGGGAATTAGATAAGCATATGGAGCAGAGGTCCATCAGTGGCTATTAGCCACAAGGTATAGATAGGGACTCTGGGGCAAGTGATGCTCTGTCATCTTGGTGCTGGGGGGGGTCAACAGTGGGAGGGCTTCTAATGTCCTGGCCCCACTGCTGGACCTCCTGATGGCACTGGTATTTCTGGCCACTGTGTGATACAGAGTGTTGGACTGGATGGGCCTTTGGCCTGATCCAACATTGGCGTCTCTTATGTTCTTATGTTCTTATGTGAGTGCATCCATCACGTTTGCAGGAACATCTCAATCTACACCTGGCCCCACTGTGCAGATTTTTTGATCTACACACAGAGGACCACATTTAAAATGAGATGTAAGATGCTCCCCAAACAACATCCTTTAGCCACTGCTCCATCTTGATTTGCAGATTAGCACTAACTTAATCATGCCATGATTTTCTTATAGCTCAGTTTTCCTTCAAGAAGCTCAGAGCAGATCCCATTTTGTTACCATGCCCAGTCCCACCCAAGCAGTCGGGTCACGCCTGTTTTAATACTGCACAGTTGTATAGTGCTTTAGGGGTTTAAAAAGTTTTTCACACATATTCTCTCAGCAATGCTTAAAAAAATACACAAAACCTTGCAAGGTAGTAAGCATTATTGTCACCACATTGCCAATGGGGGGGGGATAGGTATTCCTGAGAAGATGGGACGGGTCCCCTGGTGAAGACATCATTGAGATAAAATTTGAACCTGACTACTCCTTATTCAGAGGCTGCGGTGGCTCAGAGATTAAGACGCTGAGCTGCAGACCAGAAGGTCGGTAGTTCGGCAGTTCGAGACCCTAATGCCACGTGACGGAGTGCGCTCCCGCCTCTGGTCCCAGCTCCTGCCAACCTAGCAGTTCGAAAGCAAGAAACTGCAAGTAGATAAAGAAGTACCACTTCAGTGGGAAGGTAACAGCATTCCATGCACCTCGGTGTTTAGTCATGCTGGCCACATGATCACAGAAACGTCTTTGGACAGCGCTGGCTCTTCAGCTTGGAAACAGAGATGAGCACCACCCCCTACAGTCGGATCTGACTGGCTTTCGAGCAAGGGAAACCTTTACCTTTTTTTGTATTCACCTCAGCCTCACGTTGCCCTATCCAATGCATGTTTGTATAGAAATGGGGCCCAGAAATAGTTTTCACGTTGACTTACCTACGTATTTCAGTGTGTTTAACTATAAGACATTTCCCTTTCATATAAGACCAGGCTGAGGACTGCTGGTCTACTAACTCCAAGCTCCCCATCTCTGCAAATACCTTTTCAATGAGAACAAATGACATAAGTTCAGTTACGTTATCAGGGACCATACCAAGCCATGTCGCGACTTCTGCTCTGCCAAAGCTCTAAAATTCTTGGATCTGGCTTGGTTCTTTTGATGAGAGATGAGGGGTAGCAGATGCAGGATTAGCAAATATATTTATATGCTTTACACACTGACATTTAGGTTCTAGGAACCCTGCATGCCAGGCCCTAGGCTGGGGCTCACACTGCTTACATAGGTAATCTCCCCTTGCTGCTGTTACCGCCTTCCTAACAATGACATCCTCTTATACAGAACACATATCTCATAATGGCATGTACGTTGGCTATTTCTGCTTGTTGCTAGATAGGATTCCATCTTGATCCCCCATCAGCTTGATATCACATCCACAAATAAGAGCCCTGCGTTTTCAATGGTAGAGAATTGTTCCCAGAGATTGTAGGTCAGTTGGTCAACTCTTTGTGTGTGTGTTAGCCATCAAGTCACAGCTGACTTATGGCGACCCTGGTGGGGTTTTCAAGGCAAGAGATGTCCAGAGGTGATTTGCCATTGCTACCTCCACATATCTCTAGTTCCAGGGAACCTTTACCTTTACCTTTTTACCTCCACATTATACCCTTGGTTTTCTCTGGTGGTCTCCCATCCAAATATTGACCAAGGATGACTCTGCTCAGCTTCAGAGATCTGATGAAATTGGGCTAGCCTGGGCTATGCAGGTCAGAGTACATCAAATTCAACCTTCCAGGTGGACTGTGGTGGGCCATGTTCCCAACCTTTCCATGGATTAAGTGAAAGGTTGGACCAAGCACATGATCCAGGAGAAGTGATGGGGGAAATGGAACAGAACACATTGTTTTATTTTTATTTATTTATTCGAGTATTTCTACCCCGCCCTACCCCGCGAACGGGCTGGACTATCCTAGGTAACAAATTATAAAGATACCAAGAGATAAAGAGATGCATTCAGCTGTGAAATAGAATGAAAATGTACAACACATAGCAAGCTCAATGAAACCCTTCTTTTGAGCTAGCAACTACAGGCTGTTATTGGGACTGGATCCCACATAAGTGTTCCACATGCAAAACACTCCTTGTATGAGCATTAGCACTAAAACTACTCCTCGTTGTCTCCTTGCACTAAGTGAAAGCAATTTTATTCCCATTATCTTTCCCAGGGGCATAAGACATTGCACAAGATATTTCTTCTGATCTAGTCTCAAAACCAAATTAAATAAATTCATGCAAACCATTGCAGATTCCACTGTGCAATATATATGCTCTTACTTTGCTGAAATTTATATTAAAAATTTATTCTTTGTTTTTCTCTCTGGCTGTCCCACCCAGTTGCTTGAATGTATTTAGATATATGCTGACCCAGCCTAGGGAACTGAGGGGAGACTAAAATCCTTCTTATGTCTTGTTTTGAAAATGGCACTCAAGAGGCTGATGGTAGTTCAAAAATAACCAACTGTTTAAGGGAAAATGGTCAGATTAGACTCAGGTGTAGGATTTATGAGATAAACAGACAACAGGAAAGAGGTTACTTTGTATACAAATAAATGCCAGATAATTTGTCACAAACAAGTAACTGTTTCTGTTATTCAAACATTTCTTTAAAACTTGAGTAGAGAGATTTCTCGGCAGACTCAATACACGAGCATAATCTTCTTTGTCTCACAGACACTTAAGTTGTTAAAGGCAGGAACAAACAAGTTCCAATTTCATTTCTTATCCACTGACTAAGGATCACCCCCTTCTTTCAGGAGCTATTTCTCTCAGGCTCGAATGGGGATCCTTCCTGGACCTCTCACTCCCTTGGCCTTCCTTCCCAGTCACCTGTTTGTTCTTAACTGTCACTCCTAACCAACTCTCTCAACTGAAGAATTCCATTTGAATCCTCTGGCACTCAAGGATCTCAGACCTGGTTACAGCATTAACTGTTTGTCACAACAGGTATAAATGAAAATATCTTTAAAATCATGTGTACCTTATACCTCAGAGGTCTTCAAAAATGGCAGCAGGTGCTTCTAAATTATGCTGGAGATGTAATAAGGAAGTAGGTACTTTGTTTCATGTTTGATGGGCTTGTCCACTAGCTCAAGATTATTGGGCCATCTTATTTAAGGAGATAAATAGCATCTTGACTCTAACTAGCCCTTCCTGGCAACTAACACCCCCCCCACCTAAATATAAGGCTTGAGGAAATCTGTTTCAATGTATCTGAAGAAGTGTGCATGCACACGAAAGCTTATACCCAGAATCAAACTTTGCTGGTCTTGAAGATACCACTGGATTCAACTTTGTTCTATGTTCACCTAAGGTAGACCTGCTAAGTATTTTACCAGCAGAGCTTTCAAAGGAAAGGAAGTATGCCTTTAAAAATCTGCTGGTTGCAGCTAGACAACTGTTGGCACAGGCTTGGAAGCAACCATATCTACCCAACATGGATGTATGGCATGTGGTCCTGAGGGATAAAATTACAGCATATAGGAAGATTCATGAGGGTAAAATAAACTCTCAGGAAAGCCTTGTTGAGATTTGGCTTCCATTCATCAAGTACTTACATCCAAAGCGCAGGCTAAGGAAGGAATCCTAAAATATATCTAAGCAAGCACATAGAAATGTAGTGCTAAAAAAGGATTTCTTTATGAGCAGCAGTTTTGATAGCAGACTTTGCTTTTAGTTGAATACGATTGAATTTTGGATTGTATTTCATCACATCTTTCTGCTTTGTTAAGATTATTTAGTATATTAACGAGACAGAAATAGCAATGTGTAATGCATTGTGATATGCAAAATATGAGAATGTAGTGTGAATCTGCAATAAAGAATTATTTTTGCAAAAAAGCATTATGTGCTGCTGTTGTGCTACTGCTTACGCAAATAGAACTGCACTAAGTACATTTTCTTTTCCATTTGTGTGGCAATGGATCCAACCCTATACTTCCTGATTATTTCCCCCTTGGGAAACCAAGGCTGTCCTTCCTACACCTTTCCCTAGTCACAAATTAGCAAAGCCCAAGAGCAGGTGACACCCTCACAGGAGTGTGCAGTAGGGGTGTTGGCCTAACCTAGAGTAATACTGAACTATCCACCTAGGTGCTCCATGGAAGTCTCCAGGCATGCCTTATTCTGCTCCTCGACTAATTTCCCCAGATCCTTACAATTACATTCAAGTCTTATTTCCAAATCTCTCGGCTTTTCAAGCTTGTCACCACAAAGTGGCACTTTGAGCAAGACCACGATTTCCCATCAACATTTCATTCAGTCTCTTGGACAAAAGGACATTTGCACTTAGCATACAAAGTCTTACTTCCAAATCTCTCAACTTTTCAAGCTTTCTCACAAACTGCTAAGTGGTTTCCTTTTGTAGGATTACTACAGATGCAGCGTATAATAAAATCTCTCACAAAATAATTTTGCATGCATTATGATATTTAAACAAATTACACGAATAACGAAATGAAGAACATTCATATAACTCAACAGCCACCACATATGACTGTAGCACAGAATGCACTGTTGTTGGGTTTTTTTACATCTTACTGGTCTACGAAATGCAACGTGCCATCCCTCAAGAGAACTACTCATCCTGAAAACAAAGTTTGAGTCCAGTGGCACCTTTAAAACCAACAAAGTTTAATTCTGGGTATAAGCTTTTGTGTGCACGCACATGAAAGCTTATACCCAGAATTAAACTTTGTTGGACTTAAAGGTGCTGCTGGACTCAAACTTTGTTCTGTTGCTTCAGACCAACACAGCTACCGACCTGACTCCATCCTGAAAATATCTGCCCATCCAGCCTGTAATAAAGGAGGTCTTTTTTTCTGAACAGACGACCATAAGAGGAATAGATCCGATTACGGCACTGCTTGCATCCTCCCTCACAGCATCAGCACAGCTGATCAAACCAAAGTATCATTATCCCTTTCCACTGAACCAACTGAGCAGGAATCACATGAATATGACTCAATGACAAATAGACAAATTCAGTGTATTTTCTGAGTAAAGGAAGGACAACATTTAAGTGGCAGGCCACTTAGCCTGTTTCTTGTAGAAACTGCTATTTTAAAAACACTTACATTCATTTTTTGTATTCAGTATTGGGGAAGGATAAAAGACTTTTCTCAAGGGTAATTCAATGTGTAATCCAATGTTCCCTTGTACTTTTGTCTTGCTCTGAAGTAGAGGCCCTTGATACCAAGGCAATCCAAAGGTATACTCTAAACAGATTCATAGTGTTGTTGAGGATGCAGTGTTTCAAATCCCACAGACTTATCTTTTGCAGAGAAAGGATTCTTTATATCTAACCACCAGGAATTTTGTCCATTCTTTCTTAGAGGAACAGTGAATGCAAAGCAGAGACAGTTAAACATACGAAGGTACCTGCTAGGCCACTTTCGATCCTATTATTCTAAACTAAGAAGAGCTTCCTAGCAAAGGGCAATGAGTATACTCCGTTTGCCCGCACTGTCTAATGCCATCAAATGACCTAGAAATATTTTCAAGCAAATGCTAGAGCTCAGACATAAACAATAATGGCTTAAAGAAGGTTTCAGTGGCCCCAGCATGCATTAAAGCATTTTCCTAGTTGGGCTATGGAGAAAGGGCATGAAGATCATATGGAAGCTTTTTAAATAAATGCATCCAAGTTTTGTTTTTAAAAACCATCCACGACCACAAACCAGCATTACTGTGGCAGCTTTAGAAAAATCAGAATAAGTTCTGTGGCTGGGTGTCAGCTACGCTGCCATTAGGTTTATGGGTTTCAGTTCACTCCCTTGACCAGTGTACCAGCCAGGCCCGCATTCCATTCCCCTTGGCGCCTCTCCTCCTTATCACTGACCTTGTAGCTCGGGTTGTGTAGTGCCTTCCCATATTTCAACCCTGGGACTAGTTTCATTTCCTTGCCTACACTCTAACGGTTCTTGCCGGAGAGTGCCCAATTGGCCCATTGATGGGGGGGGGGTGCCTTTTGAGTGTACTATATCTATACCTGCTTGCTTAGTATTAGTTATTCCTAACAGTGATTCCTAGCAGTTCGAAAGCAAGAAATTGGAAGTAGATAAATAGGTACCACTTCGGTGGGAAGGTAACAGCGTTCCGTGCGCCTTGGTGTTTAGTCATGCCGGCCACATGACCACGGAAACATCTTCGGACAGCGCTGGCTCTTCGGCTTTGAAACGGAGATGAGCACCGCAACCCTAGAGTCGGATTCGACTGGCTTTCGAGCAAGGGATCCTTTACCTTTTTAACAGTGAATATGTTTATACTACCATAGTTCTCACAATAAAGTAAAACCTTCTTGGAAGTGTGTGCTAAAGTGATTGACTGTGGGTCCTGACACTGGGATCCGGAGAACTCATTAGGAACGTGCAAGGGGCTTCAGCTATCCTAACAGCATCTTTCTCTTTAAGCAGCTGACTCCCCACCCAATATCACAAGCAGTTCTGAAATGCCTCCCAGTTGAAAAAATGTGCCAGGGATCCAATTTGTAAACCATAAGAGGAGGTCATGGTGAAAAGCTCTGCCTTTTCTACTCCTGTCTTCAGCCAAGGGACCTGCTGCTATCCATCCACGTCACCTATCCCTCTTACTGATTCATACGCTCTGTCCCTGCCAAAGGGGCAGACTCAGTCTCCATCTCCCGTTTTAAAAACACATTCCAGTGCACAAAAATGCAACACAGCACTGGCCATTTAAGTGAAAGCCAGAAGTTTTTTTTTTAAAAAACACACACACACACACACAAAAACCAAAATAAAGCTAGCTTTGTTAATACTGTGTGAACTAAGATGAACTGATCAGATTAGGCCTTCAAGACACAGACGGAGAGATGGAAGGGGTCTTAGAAGCCATCTAGTCTACCTGCCTGTTCACTGCAGGAAATCCAAAGTAGAGTATTCCCTGTAGGCAGCTAGTCCATCCTTTGCTTGAAGATTGTCTGCAGGGCCGCAAAAACGGAGCTCTTCCATCAGGCATTTAGGCAAGAAGCTGCACTGTGCCAATTTTACTACCAGCCTGAGCCCGCCAAGAGTGGATGTACTGTTGAATGTAAATTTCTAAATGCACTTTACCATACCTGCATCGCCATCGATATACTAATGGTTTTAAAATTTCTATCATGTATTTTATATTGATATTTATACTGCTGTTTTATCTATTGGTTCTGTATGTAAGCCGCCCTGAGCCTGCCTCGGCAGGGAGGGCGGGGTAAAAAAATCGAATAAATAAATAAATAGGGAGAACTCACCACCTCCGGGACCCAAGTAAGTGGTCCTAAACTGCTTTAGGCTGATCCTGCATTGAGCAAAGGGGATGAACTTGATGCCCCTTCCAACTCTATCATCCAATGCTTTGAATGCTCAACTGAAATCTACCTCCCCTAGTAGAATTGAGCCCTTGTAGACATAATCTTCACCCTCTTCCAGAGCAGGAGGAAACTGTTTTTCACCCTCTTCCACAGGATGGCCCTTCAGGTTTTTGTGCGGACGGTGATTCATCGTCCTCTCTCTGTTTTTTCCCTCTCCAGGCTAAATGTACACAGTTCCTTCAGACTTTCCTTGCAGGACTTGTCTCCTAGTCCCAGACACTCTGTATTCCATTCTACAGGCTATGTAGAGACTCGGCCATTGTGGCATGAAACATCTCCCCCACCCCTCACTAAGCCCAGGATGCTGGGGGGGGGGGAGCAAGGGTCTGACCAAAATCAGGAACTTAAACAGAAGAAGGTACTCCGTGATAGCTGCATCCAATACATTCAGCTCTTCCTCTTGTTGTTTTAATTGCAGGAGGGGAAGGACATAATCACCAGCAAACCTACTGAGAGCCAGCGTGGCTCCTATGGTTTAAAAGCATCAGACAAGGATCTGGGAGACCCAGGTTTAAATCTCTGCTCTGCCATGGCTACTCACTGGGTGACCTTGGGCCGATCGTACCCTCACGGGGTTAATATGAGGATAAAATGGAAGGTGAGTGACATGCAGCGCCCCAAGCTCCTTACAGAAAGGGGCAGGATAAATATGGACTACATAGATATTACATGAAATACAGGAATAGAATGCCAGATTTCACTACTATATCAGATAAATTATACACAGGTTATTATTCACAAGCACTTAACCCCCCCTTAAAATACAATGAATGACTTATACAGTTTCATTGAATTTAAGATTTCCAAACAATCTTCTCTTTCCATATATATATATATATATATATATATATATATATACACACACACACACACAGCACATGTATTCATTAATAAATCCTCATAAATGTGACTGAAAAAAAGGAAACAAAAGATTTTAAATAGCACTAGCATTTTCAAAATGTCACTCAAAGAGCACTCAACAATCTAAATTAAAGGTTTACGTACAGTTCAATCAAGTAACAACCTCATAAAATTGCTTTAAAAAAACAAACCCTTGGTCTTTAATTTTATGGCTGCTGTGTTGCTTTGGAGAAAGCAATTTGTATGATTTGTGAAAGTCCACTACAAATGTTATTTTTGTTCATAGGGTTTCTATATTCCTAACTTAATTTTTAAAAAACCAAAACCTTATATTGTTGTGAATGACAACCGGAGACCTGTTATCTTAAATAAATTTCAAAACAACGAGCTCTGAAGAGTTCTGAGCACTTAAAATGGTCAGGGAAATAAAACTGAGGGCAAGAGAAAGAGAGACTAACCTAAAGCTGCCAACAAAGAATGTGTGTCAGGATTTAGAGGACAACCACAGACTAAAAGAATTCCTCGGTGTTTAAGGAGCTCCTTCAAATGCTGTCTTGACAGAATAGCTAGAATGTTTAACATAAGGAAACACCTCCTTCTCTTGTTCCCCCCAAGGAATTCCCTGGTAAAAGGACACTCCCAAGAGAATAAGCAAAAAAATATCCTCCCTCCGAACACTGTCGTCACCTAACAAGTCCTGCACCTCTAATGCTCAGCATCAAGCATTTTAACACTCAAAAGAAATTTTTAACTTTGTGGTTATAATTATTTGGTATAGTTTAAAGTAACTGTTGTGCTACTACGAATATCCCTGCAACGCCTCATAGGGAACCAATGCATCAGAAACAAGTGGTTGACTGGACTCTATCACTTCAGAGTCCGGATTCTTATTATTTTTAATGATCCTGCCACACAAAGGCTGCCTGCAAATTACAAAATAAACACAGAAAGGAGAAAGGTTCTGTGTGTATGTTTGCTGTCAAGTCACAGCTGACTCACGGAGACCCTTTAGGGTTTTCAAGGCGACGGACTTCAGAGGTGGTTTGCCAGGGCCTGACTCCGTTTCACAACCCTGGTATTACTTGGCAGTCTCCCATCCAAACACTATCCTGGGCTGACCCTGCTTAGCTGCTGAGATTGGGCTATCCTGGGCTATCCAGTCCAGGGCTAGAAAGGTTCTAAGCCCAAGCCATTCACTGCCAGACAGATTTCCTATTTGCATGATTTTTTAAAAATGTGGAGGGAAATTTAAACATGAGGCTCCACCACTGTATACTTAAGGAGCACAATCTATTCCATTACCTCAGGAGTCTTAACAGCCTTTCCCCCACCTCATTCTGCTTTGTACGTAGGCTAAACATGAAAAAGTTACAGCCGAAAACGTTAGCTACCATTTTGCAGGGCTGACTGTCTTTGAAACATTCCTTTTGCGCACACACACACCCTTGACCTGGACGGTCCAGACTAGCCCGATCTCATCAGCTCTCAGAAGCTAAGCGGGGTCAGTCCTGGTTAGTATTTGGATGGGAGACCACCAAGGAAGTCCAGGCTTGCTTCAGGGAGGCAGGTGATGGCAAAACCACCTTTGTTCATCTTTTGCTTTGAAAACCCTACGGAGGTCACCATAAGTTAAGTTGCTTTGAAAACCCTACGGAGGTCACCATAAGTTAAGTTGTGACTCCACGGTAGGGCTGCCAAGTGGGGGCAGGGGGCGGGGAAAACCCCGCTTTGGAGGCCTGATTTCCACCACGGCGGAATCGGGCGCTGGGGGGAACTCCGCCCCCCAAAGCTGCGTCACTGGAGGTGACGCAGCCACGTCGCTCACGTTGGGGGCGTGGCCCAGATCGTCGGGGGGACCATATGGTTTCCCCCCGACGATCTGGGCCACGCCCCCAACGTGACCGACGTAGCACGTCACTTCCTGTGACGTGCTGGTGGCGCGCGCGCGCACGCGTCCTGGAGGAGCTCCCGAAGACCGGCAAGGCTCCCCCGCTGCCAAACCTGGCAACCCTACTCCACGGCACTTTCCACCACCACGTCCACAAATTTTCTCTGGGCTTGTGTATCAAACACGCACACCCTTTGCCTTCACTCTCCTCAGCCAGGGGAAATGAAAGCCAGGACCAGAAGTCTTTGGAGCAAGATCGTGCATCTAAATTCTTAAATGTCATGCTCTACCATATTATTTTGCATCAAGGGCTATCCTACACGGCCACTGTATTTGGCATGGAAGGGTTTTGCAATCCAGACAATGCCAAAGGAATGTTTCTCACGCACTGCCTCCCTTTTCTCCTTTAATTAACAATAATTTGTCTCTTCGGCCTTGATCTGGTAGCTTTTGATCCAGTCCTACACTTAACTATTACCCAATTCTCTACTGCCAAATTACACAAAGTAGCCTACAAATATCTTAGCTACATCTATCTTATGGCCACTAGGTGGCTCCCCTTGCAATAATTTCCAAAAGAAATTTAGAGCATGTCAGCCAGGAACTTCTCAAAACCAGATTACAAAAGGAAACAAAGACCATGTCCAACAACAAGGCTGCTTTAAAACAAATGCAACACATCTGCAGTACTATAACATCCCATACCTCAGGGAACAATTGCCAGTACACTTCCTTGCTTTTCAAAGACATGTGATCGATAATTGCATCAGGGTCTAGAGGATACAGAACAACTTTTTCAACAGCCATTGAAACAAATGCTTCCAAAGGCTTAGCTCGTAGAGTGCTCCTCAGCCTGTCTATAATAAATCCAAGGCCTGAAAAATTTCCTTCGTTTGCCACTTGAGTAGCTGAAAGCATCAGGAGTTATTTCTGGTGCAAAAATATGTTGGGTGCCCAGCAGAACACATTCCCACGTTCCAGACTATGGCAGACACACACTATGCAGTTGGCGCATTGCTTGCATGCAGACAGTGACACTCCAAGTCCACAGCTTTCCAAGAATATAGTATTGGAAGTTTTAGGTCTCTGTCTCTCTTCTCAGTGCCTTAAGATATATTCATCAGGTAGCAATATTTTTAACCTTCTGCCCAGCCTGTTGCCAGACTTAAAAGCTCTGATAGGAATTTGTCTTTGGTTATTTCCTCACCAGACTTCAGAAACTCTACGCTCAGCTTCTGAAGAGCATCTTCAGGCAAGGATAACTTCCTGATAACTTCAAAAGGTATTTTTAAAAAATCAAATCTTGTCCTTAAAACTTCCAGTAGTTGTGGCTAAAATCTTACTATGCACCTATACTTCAAAGTCCTTAAAAAGCATCAGCAGGTGGTTCATCAGGAGCGTCTTCTCCTGGTGTTGTGTTCCTCTTCTGTCGTGTTTTCTATGAAAAGAACTGTTGGATAAGAATACTGGCATAGGAGAGTTGTTTCTCAAGTTCATCTGCTGCCCACTTAACAAAATCAGTTTCTTTACTCTGCAAACCTGTAACGTCCCACTGTGTTTTCCCCAGTTCATCCAGGGTATTCATTGACGTAACAGATCCATCCCAGTTGTCCACATATATCTACATACAGGAGGTGCTGTTTGAAAAGCCCTTGGATAAATGGAGTCTTGGTTGCTTGATCCTTTAGAAGTGATTCTTTGTTACAAGCTGCCATGCCTCTCAGGACAGATGAAACATCTTCTGATTCCTCAGCAACATTTACAACAATTCTCACACTGAAAATCAGCGACATTCCATGTATGCCAAAGGAAGCAAATGTATTTCTAAGCGATGCATCCTCTGTCTAAAAAGGGCGTTCACCGTTCACCAGTGTTTAGTAGACTGGATTGTAGTCTGGATATTCTGTTGGAGGAGTCTCTATAAAGAATACAGCAATGCTGTTTTAGAGACAAAACGAGGCTGCGGCAAAGGGCTGACTGCTTTGCATCACTAATCATGAAATTTAATAATGTGGCTGTAACATCAGATGTGAACTTGTCCTGGTGCGGCGATTCACTGGTCAGCCAGGTTGAAAAGCCTTTGTATAGTCTTTGCATATTTACTGCTCCACCTGCTGTATTATTAATATATTTAACTATACCTGAGCCACTTTGCTGCAGGACATTTTTAAAAAGTTCAAGGAGACCTTTTTCTACTAGAGTCTGAACAGCTAACCACAACGATCGGCCTCTCCTGGATACTGCTGAATTTGGCTACGTACCATAGTGCAAACAGAGCACTGGTTCTTCACTGAAATATTCTGTGTTGAATCTAGCTATATGGAAGAAAGTCAGCCTCGCGTACATCATCTGCCACTGCCTTCTTCAGGTGGCAATTGCTGCAATCACATGATTCACTGTTTTTGATATTTAAGTCAATGTTTCCATGGTCTTGGATTGGTGTGCTTCCTGATTTGTCAAATTATCTCCACAACAATGGGTCATATTTGCTGAGCAGCATCACGAATTCTAAAAAAAAAAATAATTCTCCTGACTTTGTGGGTCATTCAGTGTGTATGCAGCTTTACCTGTACCTCCCCTGAACTAGCTTAGTTCTTGTTTGCCAACTAGTTTTGCCACTTCAATGACCCATTCCATGACTTGACTGTTTTTTTCTTAATTTCATCTCTTTGTTTTTCCTCAACACACAGGTTTTTGGGTTTTTAACTTATAATGTGAACTCTGCACAATAATCATGATGTTGTGGTCATGAATTCATCCAGAGACATGCTTCCAGTCCTTCATACCATCTATAAATTCCTTCCAGTGCCTTATTGCTGTATGCTAAACAACCTGTACAGAACAACGCATTTCTTGACTTGCGCTATGAAAGTGAAAGCCATTCTGAAAAATCGAACGGAAACTCTCAGAAAATTGAATAAAACTGTCATCAAGTAGTTGATTTGGTTGACAGCTGAAAAAGAAAGCCCTCTCTATGTCCTCTAACCTTACAAAGAAGATCAGCTTGTGTCATGTAGCAGGTGCAGTCAGGCAAGACAGACACCTTCAGGTGCTCACACAAAGTCCAGAGTTCAGTCCCAGAAGTCCACAAGCCAAAAGTCCACAAGATAGTCATTATCAGAAGGGGTGAAGCAGAGAGTGTATCAAGAGGTCCAAGGGTTGCCGAAAGTCAAAGTCCCAAGCTGGTCCAAGGTTGCACAAAGAAAGCAGCTGGGGCCAGGAGACGTGCACTCTGCCGCCTTGCTTGCAGCTCCCTTCTAAGCTTCTGTCTCCGGCACTCCAAGGGTTGAGGTGAGCCTGGTAGACTGGTGTTAATTGCCTGAGTCTCACCTGCCGCACCAAGGTGGCTCTGGATCAGCTGGTGGTGGTGAGTCTTGGTCAGCCTGCAGCTCATCAGCCTTTTTGCTGACTTCTGCTGACTCAGAGCCAGCCATGCGCGGCTCCCCTTCTCCTGAGGGGTCGACTTCCTCTGAGGAGTCCTCCTCCTCTCCTGAGGACTTCATGCTGAGTTCAGGCTGACGCACGACAGCGTGTTCTTTTTCATCCGGTCTTTCCTTGGACATCTCAGATCCAGAGCTTGCCCTCTCAGATTCAGTTTTGTTTTTTTCCCAAAGCATGCATGGAAGCATGCATTTTTATGCTGGGTGTCAAAGTTAATGGGTCATCTTGCGCTCCTGACAAGGTCCAACATAGACAGTTCACTTTTAAGGATGATGGTGTTATCGGTAAATATGTCAATTGACTTGACCCTTTCCCCTGCATCCGACTTCAGAGGCATCCTCTTCTCCTCGCACAGCTTTTCTTTTCCATCTTTCCATTTTCTTTCCATGACCTATTCAAAGAAGTCACTGGATTTAGAGGCAAACATGCATAGCATAAAGCTCCCAAAAAGAAAGCTGTTTCTTTCTCAACACTGTCAAGGTGCACAAACAGTCTGAACAATCAGTCAAGGTGGCCAAGAGCAGCTAAAAGGAATGACAGACTAAGGGATGCCTTTGTTCCTTCCAAATGACCATAGGGACACATCAGTTTTCCAGATGACCACTGGAAGGCATCAAAACAAAGGGAACTGATTGCTTAGCAGGTGATTCTTCGGGCCTGCCAACAAACAGCAGTCCTTAACAGAAAATCAACAGAGATTTAAAAAGGTAAAGGTTCCCTTGCTCGAAAGCCAGTCGAATCCGACTCTAGGGTTGTGGTGCTCATCTCAAAGCCGAAGAGCCAGCGCTGTCCGAAGACGTTTCCGTGGTCATGTGGCCAGCATGACTAAACACCAAGGCGCACTGAACGCTGTTACCTTCCCACTGAAGTGGTACCTATTTATCTGCTTGCAATTTCTTGCTTTCGAACTGCTAGGTTGGCAGGAAGTGGAACTAGAGATGGGAGCTCACTCCATCATGCGGCACCCGGGTCTTGAACTGCTGAACTACTGACCTTCCACAGCCTGCAGTTCAGTGTCTTAACCACTTGAGCCACCACAGCTCCCAACAGAGATTACACATACTTAAAACACAACTGACATTAACAGAATTTAAGTCATGACAGATAAGCACATAAGAACAATATTCAACAATTACACCTCACTCTTATTGAATCCCTTAATAAACATCTCATTTCCAAGTCAGTTCACATCAGAGGGGCCGCAGTTAGACTGAAATCCATTGTTTCAGACCTGCCATGGTGTCAATCAGCACCTGCACAAGGAGGTTGGGTGGTGCAGAATGGAAAGCAGTGACTGAGCCCTTCCTTGCACACCTACCCAGCCAGCACCCAGACCCACTACCAGGGCAGCAGGGGCCATGCCCTGATGCCTCCTCAGCCAGGAGGGCTCTGATCAACCAGGGATGGGAATCTCCAGAGTGAACCTGCTGCATCCCTGCCCTGCCTAGGCTCCTGTTTCGGCCATGTTGCTGCCTTCATACACTGACCTTTCCCCTATTACAACCTGGCTGGTGGGGACACTGCAAAGAAGGTCCTGCTTCTGCCATGATGCCTTCTCTTCCACTTCCAATAGCCATGGCTTGTCCTCACCAGCCCCATTATGGCCTGGCTGGTGGGCCTAGGTGGCATCTCCATGGCTTCTGCCCAGGCTGCACTGTGGGGGGGCTTAGTGAAGGCTGCTACAGCCCTGCAGGTGGTGAAGGATGAAGAACAAAGCCAAGGATGCACTGGGAAGGGTTGCTGCCAAGATGAGAAATGCCCCAGGAGAGGAAGAAATGGGGTTGGGGGCTCAGGGACAGACAATCAATGGAATTTCCCCAGTAGCTTAAGATAGCCAGAACACCCACATTCCTTCAGCATCCATTGGCAAAAAGTAATCTTTATCCAGCACGCATATTTAAATTGCATCACAAGGAAAATCCAGTTTCCAGATCACTGATGGAATCAAGAAAGAACATCTGTTTCTGAAGAATAGTTACAGGGAATCTCCAAATTATTACAAATTCTGCCTTAATAGTAATGGATGCTGGGATGCCACCAGGTCTCCTTGGGGGGGAAAGCAAAAAGACAACAAAACCAGTACTTGTCAAGGGAAACCAGAATTTCATCGACTGCCTGCGAGCGATCCCAGATGCCACAAAGCTCCCACAGTTAAAATAAGCCCTAGTTTCACATTAAAGCCTAAGTGGGCGGCGGTTGATGCGTTTGGGAGCATCATCTCCACCTCACCAGTTCAGTATCATCATTTCAGATAATAGTAATTCAGTGCCATCAAGTCACAACCGACTCACGCCGCTGCCTCAGGGGTTTTCAAGGCAACAGGTGAGCAGAAATGGTTGGCCATTCTCTCAGTAGCAGTCCCGGTCTTCCTTGGAAGTCTCCCATCCAAGTACCAACCAGGGGTGACCCTGCTGAGCTCCCCAAACCCGATGACCTCTGGCTAGTAAAGGCTATTCAGGCTGCTCGGATGCAGGTAAGGAGGGCTAAATCCATGCAATCCCCAAATCAGGTGAGTGGGGCTGGAAAAACTCTGCACAGCCCTTTCTGCACCTTGACCCTTCTGTGCTTGACAAAGATGCTGCAGTGCAGATATAACAATGGTATTGCCATAACCATACAGAGTAGGTTTCCAGCAGCTTGTCAAGGTGACTTCAATTTGCTTGAAGCCTAGTTCAAGCTTGTTGCACTGTGCGGTGAAATTCTTGCAAACAGAGCAGCAAATTTAATGCTGGAGAACAGTTTAAAACTCTAACAACTCTTTAAAAATCACCACTTACCTCATCTTCATCCTGCATGTTTTCTTCTTCATCATCTTCATCCTCATCATCATCATCATTGCCCTTGTATCCAGGAGGAAGGGGTGGTCCAATGAGTTCATCGTCCTCAGTTTCTTCCTCTGGTCCTCGGGGCGGTAGGGGTGGCCCAATTAATTCTTCATCTGAACTGTCTTCACTTTCACTACTCTCTGAATCCCTATAAAGAATTATACAAAACTGAATGGCACGTAGTAGTTTTAAGCAGCTGTCCAGCAACTGGGGTCACTGCTGGCCCACACGCTTTCCTCCAGAAGTCGCCTTCAAGGGGGTATGGCTCAATGACGGAGCATCAGCTCTGTATGCAAAATGTCCCAGGTTCAATCCCTGGCATCTGCAGTTTACATGTTCAGGTAGGAGGTGATGTAAAAACCTCTACCTGGGACCCTGCTGCTGACCATACTGACCCTACCAGACCAATAGGTTAGACTCAGCACAAGCGGGCTTCGTGCCTCTCTGTGTGGAGATGCAAAATGAGGACTAAACACATTCGGGTTTGACACTGTGTAAGAGACATAGTGACCTGAGCGCAGGGTGGCTAAGAGAGATGGCTGAGTTTGTGAGGAAAGGGTACTTGTCAGGTCCGTGACAGATCCTGAACCACAGCTGCTCTTGGACTGAATCCAACCAACCACAGGCTGTGCCATCAGTCTGTTCACAGTAAGGATACAAAGTCAATGGACAGGAAATGATGCTGGAGTAATGCCAAAGGCCTGGCCACGGGGGTTGCAGAGCTCCTACAGAAAGTAAAGCCAGTCTGTTGGCAAATGAGAGAGAGAAATGCCTCCAAGTTGACCCATCCCTCACTGCTTATTCAACTTCTTCCACAGGGGTGGAGAGGGCAAGTGAGGGCAAAGAGAAGGAAGAAGAAAAGAAGTCATCAGTCAATCAACTACAGAGTGAATGAGTGTTCAGCAGCAACGGCTGTTACTCCTCCTCACCAATACTACTTCCCTGCCCTTCAGCGTAATAAGGGAATGGCCAAGCAAGCAGGTGGGCAGGAAGGAGGAAAAGAAGCTGCAGCAGGAGACTCTCAGGGGGGCGTGGAGCCATGCGAGCACCCGACTATGCTAACCAGCAATGCTGAGCCTAAAGAAGTGAAGCCGCACAGAGCTCAGGGAGAACCCATCCATCCAAAACCAAGACTGACACACAAACAGGCTGCACAAATTTGACCTGGACACTTAACGTACTTGTCCGGCACAACTCAATTACTATGAATCCATCTATCCCCCATCCCGCTAGCAAAACAAAGAGCCTCTTGGAAGACTTAAGGCCTCCGGCTTCTGATCACAAGTTTAAGCATCAGTAAAATGTCACAAGCAATATGTAAGCAATGAAGTTTGCAGTGCAAACCAGGAGCATGCATATCTATGCATAAGAGCTCCTCTCCCAAGATCTGGAACAGCAGTCCCAATTGGTGGACTGCCCAAAATTGGATTCCATCTGGCAAGGGAGGAAAGCTGTGAACCCTTTTTTTTTTTTTACTAGCTACATGAGATCTCGACTGAACTTCTTCACTCCCTCAGCTTCAAGTATTTCATCTGGGCATGGCCATAAGCATGAGCCAAAACAATCTTGGGCCCACAGCTTCTGACCCTAAAGCGAGCCAGGCCAGGAGATTCAGAACTAATACTAAATAGTATTTTTATACATTGTATTTTCATATTTTGTATCTTGTAAGCTGCTTTGGATCCCTACTGGGGAGAAAAGTGGGGTGAAAAGACTAAAACGAACAAATATCAATGTACTTACCCAGAAGGTATTCTTGTAATTGTATGTGAAGGGGCAGTCGCCCGATCGACACCATCACGTTGGCTTCCATGTTCTTCTTTCTGAGCCGCTGCTTTCTCACGCTCTTCTAAACAAACAGGGGAAAAAACCCATACAGTTTCAGAGAGTTAGAAGATCTGCTGCCTGCTGCAAGAAATCCAAAATGTAAAAAAAATCATGTTTTAAATTGGTAACACTGACACATGCCCAGACTCTCTTCTGGCGTAAATTTAGTCTTTGCCAACCTCTTTGCTTCACAGCAAAAAAAGACATTTTACAAATCCTTAATGTATCTTTTGCAGAAACAGATCTCCAAGAATTATCTAGGTTTAAGTCCACAATTTTCAGCACAGCTCCCGTAACTCAATAGGAAATGCTGATGGGTCTTCCATTTTGTGGAAGCAATTAAAAAGCTCAAAATCATTTCCCCCGAGATAATCAACAATTCTCTAGACTGGCAGTCCCTGGCACAAAACCATAAGGCTTAGTAAGCTCACCAATGGGCCACCATTCGTGGCTGACATTTGGCACGCTGAGTCACAAGTTGCACAGGCCTAACATGTGTAACAAGGGCAGAAAAGGGGGGGGGAGCGGGTGGGCGTGTGCGAGCCTGACAGTTAACCAAGTCCACATCCATCATGAACAAACCCTGAGTTGAATCCTCAAGCTACCTCCAGGCTAGTTTGTGAAGTGCTAAACCAGGGGTGGCCGAACTTGCTTAACGTAAGAGCCACGTAGAATAAACAACAGATGTTTGAGAGCCACAAGACAAGAACAAATATTACATGTTTTTACTGGGAAATATGCAAATTTGCTTCTTATTAACATTAAATGAGACTGCCAAAAATAAAAACAAAAGCGGTAAAAGCAGATATGGATAATGATATTTATTTGTCCAATGATAATTTGTTTGCTAATGATATTTAGCTTCCCCAGCCGCCCTGCCAGGAGCCGCACAATATGTGTGAAAGAGCCGCATGCAGCTCCCAAGCCACAGTTTGGCCACCCCTGTGCTAAACCGAATCAAGCCAGCCTGAACCATTGCCTTAAAATATGAAAAGAAGCTGAAAGGCACTGAGGGTAACTAACCAAATACTAACCAGGGCCGATACGAACCAGAAACCAAGCTTGTCATTCTTTTGATCTGTTAAAAAACACTTCGCTATTGTGCATGCTAATTTAACAAGCCACCCTGTGTATACACATGTGACGTCCTCCTTATTGGGGAGGACTAGTTTCACTTTAAAAGCTCTCTTTATTTTGTTTAACAGGGTAGATTCTGCTGCCACCAGGAAATTTTAAGGATTTCCAAACCTTTATGCTCTTACTAGTTTGGTAGACCGGGTTTAAGGCTTACGAGGAACTATGTGGTCCTGGGAAGTATTTCATTCAGAGCGGTTATAAACTTGAATAAAAGAGGATTTATTGAAATAAATACTAAATAAGAGGGTGATACAATGTAACTAGTAATGTGTAAATGATGTACAATTGCTTTGGTATCACACTCAATCTTTTCCCTCACTGACAGGGATCTTTTCATGTAACTTTGTAACACTTGTTTATCTCAATGCCATATATGTTCACTGTTTCACTCCAGTTTGTTATGACACTCAGACTTTCCTTTAACTTTTCTTAAACTTTACTTTTTCCTATACACTCAGCTTTCAGCTCTCTTTCTCACTGAATAACCGCAGCTGTCAGCTTCTAACTGCTTCAACACAGAACTGCTTGTCTCCATCTACTGTCAACTTGTAACTGAAACTCCTGACTGACTCACATACTCATTCAACCAGATTCACTTCCAAAACCCCTCCCCCTCTCTGTCAACCACCAATCATACCACACTTGCATCTCTCAACCACTCTAGTCTATCTACCACAGCCATGCAACCAAACTTTTAAAGAGACACACACACACAAAAACAAGGAATCATTACAAAGAAGTATAATCAGTCATTCCATTTCAATGTCTGACAAAGTGTGCTTTCCACACGAAAGCTGACAAATTTTGTTGGTCTTAAAGGTGCCACTGGACTCTTAACTTTGTTCCAGGGCCGACACTGTTTAGCTTCTGAGACAGGGCTAACCTGAGCCATCCAGGTTAGGGTACTCAACAAAAAATTCAGACGCTCAGAGCAATTAAGAAGCAAAACATCTGCAGAGCCTCCATATGAAACAGCCTCTCTCACCCAGAACCTTCCTACTTCTTTCCGCAGCAGTCCTTCGGGTTTGTTCAAACAGCGCGTTGAAGTCAAATGTTCGAGCTTTCTTTCCTAGGTAACAAGAAATAAAGGACAAAGTTAAATACGAAGAAAAATAATAATCCCAGAACAACTTAACAGAACACAATCGAGTATGAAAACTAAGTGATAAGAAATAAATAGACGCAAGAAGTGAATCATGCAAAACAAACTTATCCCAGCATTTATCAGATTTTTGGGCTAACCTAGACAGGATGTAGGGGATTCATGACAAGATACCTCAATGTATAATCTTGGAAAGCAGCCACTGGACAGGGGGTTATTTGGACCATGGCTGAGGCTCTGGAGAAGACAGCATGTCAATCTTTCTCCTTGTTCCATTTCCCTGACTGAAACTGCCTCCCCCAGGTTACTAGCCAAAGTATGGAAAAAAAACAGGCACATGCATGAAAATCAACAAAACATGTGGAACAGAGGACAGCTTGTGTTTTCTCCTCCTGTAAATAAGTGAATCAAAGAAACCCCTAGAGATGTTAAACTGAGACACGTACCCAATATACCCCCCAAAGGTTGCGCTTCTGAGCACATAGGCACTCCTTCCAGTCAACTGAGACTTCACAGATGACATAACCAGTCTCCTCTGACACAGACTTCTGAATGACTTCTCCTCTGACATCCCTGAGAAGGTGGCCAAGTTTCTCCACTCTGCTTTAAAACTGTGCCAAAGGATTCTAGAGACATATTTTTTTATATATATAGATGCACCTGTGGGTCGTGTTTTTATTTTGTTCTTAAATTGTATATTCTGTATTGACAATTTATACCAATAAAGGCTAATTTAAGACTTCAAAAAAAGACATAACCAGTCCTTAGACTGGCTGTAATTCCCATTGTAACTCATGTTTGATAATTCATATGAAATAAAATAAAATGCCACAAATAGAAGCATATTGTGAAGTGAAGCACGTGTGACTAAAAGACATAGAAGAGTGTGGTATCAGCAGTCTTTAAAGCTACATGTGCACTACTGTACTGTGATCCCTGGTGCATTTCATGTGCACTTTCAACTTTTTTTTCCTCCACTGAGTAACAGATATTATGAAGAACTGGACTGGGTGAGGAGAATTCATACAACAACCTTCTGAACAATTAAGCGATGACTGATAGTATTGAAGGGAGATCTATCAGTAGCTATTAGCCAAGATACCTAACTAAATAAAACAAATAGAACTTCCACATACAGCAGCAATGTATGTCCAAATGCCAAACACTGGAGATGAAGTCATCACCGTCATGCTCCATTTGTGAGCTGACCATACATACATAACAGGCTACTTAGAAACAAAATGCTGGCCTAGACAGAACCTGTCCTGTACCAGAAAAGCCATCCCTTATTTCAAGATGACTGATGGCTTTTCATGCAGATACACTCTTGGTTCACATTAGTTTTCCTCTATAGTTTTAAAACATCCTAGGGGCCTGAAGCTTGCCACAGATCTCTAAGCCTGAAGACCATGCTGTCCAAGATTAACCAATACACTGATTCAGTAATGAATAATCTGAAGAAGTGAGCAGTGACTCATGAATGCTCATACCCTACCACAAGTTTTGTTGGTCTTTAAGGCACGACTGGACTCTTACTCTTTTCTACTAATTCAATAATGGTTATTAACGTCATTATTCTCCACTTTTCGGTTAGATTGTATCCCAAAACGGCTTAAAGTGCATCATATTTTTTTTAAAGATTAAAGCCTTTGAACAAAAGATAAAGCAGAAATGTTTCATTCTTTAAAAAAACCCCATAGGCTCAAAAGGAGCCTTCCTCTAACTTAAGTAGTTCTTCCATTGAAGAAGGAGTCTCAAATTAAAGAACGATTTCAAACTTTGTTCAGCAGAGTGGTGGGATACAGGCTAACCTGAGTGTGCTTAGGCCTGCCAATTTAGTCCCCACATTCTCACTCCACAAGATTCTTCTGTACTCACCAAAGCCTGAGAAGCCCATTGTAGCTGCCAGTTCTGGATCGGGTCCAGCTGCCAGGTCAGCATCTATAAGGAAGAGAGAGAAAATCCATTACTTCTGGTATACGAGTCTGGGATTAATTAATGGGATGAGTATAAATCCTAACACTCTCCAATTATGCTACATCAATAATAATAATAATAATAATAATAATATACTTTATTGTCATTGTACATAGTACAACGAAATTAAGGTGCAATCATTCGGTGATCTACAAGCATACTCATATACACTCACACAACCATTAGGGTTCACATTGCAACTTAACCACCAATGTCAATAAAACCACCAAATTCCAATTCATACAGCATTTAAAGCAATAATAGCTCTCGAATAAAAACTGTTTTTTAATCTGTTTGTCCTTGTTTTGATTGTCCTATATCTTCTACCCGAAGGCAGCAGTTCAAACAGGGAGTGTTCAGGGTGTGACAAATCCTGCAAAATGTTCTTTGCTTTTTTCAAGCATCGAGAACTATACAATTCCTCCATGAGTGGGAGAGGACAGCCAATAATCTTCTGGGCTGTGTTGATAACTCTCTGGAGTGCTTTCCTCTCCACAGACGTACAACTGGCAAACCAGACACAGACACAGTATGTTAAAATGCTCTCTATTGAGCAGCGATAGAAAGACATCAGTATTTTCTCACTCAAGTTATTTTTCTTTAAAAGTCTGAGAAAAAAAAGCATCTGCTGGGCCTTCTTCACCAGAGCAGTGGTGTTAGTGCTCCAAGTCAAGTTCTGCTCAATAATCACTCCCAAAAACTTAAAAGTAGCCACCCTCTCCACACGTTCTCCACCAATAAACAGTGGCTGAATGTCCGTTTTGTTCCTCCTATAGTCCACTACCAATTCCTTGGTTTTGGTGATTCTCTGAAGGCTCCTAGTCTAACAGTTTACCTGAGGCGGCAAAACTATGCACTGTAGTTAACTGAATTCAATTCTACTTTCAATAATCAGACAATCTGGAAGACAGCTCTTACGACAAAGCTGTTTACTGCATAAAATAAACAAAAGTTTTCCAAACAAGGCTTAGCATGTATATTGTGACTACTCTCAAACTTTGTAAATGTTTTTGAACAAGAAAAATTAGATGTTAAAAGGGGGGGGGGGAATCAGCAATGCATATGAGCCTGTGAATTTCCCAAGACAGAAATCCATCGCGGCTGCCACTCACCGCCGTCCGTTCCCGGCTGCTCCATCCTGACAATCCTACGCTCTTTCACTCCCCCGGTACTTCTGGCAGGAAGAAGCAGCCAAAGAGACGGTGGCTGCGTCAGAGAGAGTCCTTTCCTGTCGCTGAGGGAGAAAGCGCGACACCTGGTGGCCGAAGGAGCGCAACCCACGAAGGGTCCCTCATATTTCAAAAGTGAATTTCAAAAGCGGAGCCCATTTAACCCAGAAAGTAGTCTCGTTGAAACAGCTGAGGTTTTCTTCGAAGTATCGCACAGATAGCTTTTGGGGAGGATACAGACGTGTTCAAAATCGTGTTCAGAATCCAATTTCTCACTGCACTATGACGCTCATTGGCAGTGCTGTCCCGAATCACCCTTTGAAGTCGATGGACGCAAAACCTCTGTGCACCTCTGTGTTTAGGAATCCGGTCTTCATTGTTAGCGTGTCGCGGTAAAATGACACAGGAGCCCAAAGGCACCTTAGTAGTAATTTTTTTCTGAGTCAAAGCTTGTTCCATCAGATGCACAGAGTGCTGTCGTTAATTTTTTTCAGGCGCCCACTGGATCGCACCTAACAACACTTGCTCCAGTTTTTATTCCTCTGTCCAGGTTTGCAGGCTTAGTGAAGCTGGATTTGGCCAGCCTCCAGGAGGGGCTTGGAGATCCCCATTCTACAGAGATCAGTTCCCCTGGAGAAAGTGGATGCTTTGGACAATGAACCCTACTGAGGTCCTTGTCCTCCCCAGAATCCATCCCCAAATCTCCAGGAGTTTCGCAACCTTGAGCTGGCAACCCATCAGTGGCTATTAGCCACAAGGTATAGATAGTCCATCAGTGGCTATTAGCCACAAGGTATAGATAGGGACTCTGGGGCATGTGATTCTCTGTCATCTTGGTGCTTGGGGGGGGGTCAACAGTGGGAGGGCTTCTAATGTCCTGGCCCCACTGGTGGACCTCCTGATGGCACCTGGTATTTTTGGCCACTGTGTGTTGGACTGGATGGGCCTTTGGCCTGATCCAACATTGGCGTCTCTTATGTTCTTATGTTAACCCTACCCCCCCCCCCATCACCTGCTGGTGGCCATGGGGGCCCGGCCAACCCTGGGCATTCTCTAAACTTAACCAGCCTTACATGTCAGAGGTGGAGGATCGCATATGTGGAATGCTCCGTTGGTTTGTTTTTGTTTTTTTTAAAACACTCTGCACGTGGTGAACCAGCACATCCTGCTGCGCTAGTTTTCTGCTTGCGTGGAGCTTTACCCCAAAGGACATCCCAAGCTGGCCTATCTATCCCTGTAGCTTGAACTGGCTCTACCCATTCTCTCGTCCACATTTTGACTAAATTCGGTTTAAGTTGTGCGTGTAGAAAAGACACATTATAGGGTGAACTACCAGCAACAGCCACTTGCCCCCCCACACACCCTTTTTTTGGCTATACTTTTGTCCCGAGTTTACAGACTGAAAACAGTATTCCAAGTTTATATCGCCCGCCCCCTCCACGCTTCCCCCCTCTGAGCGTCTCCTTGGCCAAAGGAAAGGGATTAAAGGGAGTGGGAGAGACTAAAACTTCCGGTTAAGAAAAAACACCCTCCACTATACGGAGTTCTGAGCGGCGCCGTTCCATCTCTACGGCGAAAGAACCCCCTCTGCTTCGCATCAAGGTCAACGCTATACCGGAAGTGTCAACTAGGACGGCGATAGGGGCGACCGTTTCTCTACGTCGCCCGGCGCGCGCGCGCGGTGGATGCCGGGATTTGGCGCGTTTAGGGCTGCCGCTCCCCCCCCTCCCCCCCACGCGGGCCTGCTCCGGCGTTTCGTGAGGCGACTCGGGTCGAGCCGCGCGTCGTCGTGGTCGCCATGCCGGTCGCCCTCAGCCCGGCGGCCGCTCCGGCCTTGCAGGAGGCGCTGGAGAGCGCGGGGCGCATCATCGACCGGCAGATTCAAGAGGACCGATGCTACCCGGACCTCTCCGAGTTGCTGTTCGTGCCGGCGCCCGGTGAGCCGAGGGGGGACGGGCGGGGAAGCCGCTCTCGGTCCCTTCCCCCGCCTCACCTGAGGCTGCATCGCCGCCCTTGGCAGCGCCGAGGCTCGCGCTCCGTGGGCAGCGGCTGCCCTGCTCCTCAGCCCCTCCTCACGTGGGCTGTGCTGGTGGCTTTAGTCGGTTTGCGGGGGCCACGCCTTTGCTTCCAAGGAGCGCGAGGCGGTGCGCAGAACCCTTCCCTCCTCCTCCTCCTCTTTATCCTCACAACAACCCAGCGAGGTCCTCCTCGTGGCCCTTGCTCACGCGCCCCGGGGAATACAATTTTCTCCAGGCCTGTTTGGCCAGGGAGGGATCCTGGAGAGTTCTTTGCCCTCTTGTGGGCATGGAGCAGGGGTCACTGGGTGCGTGTGTGTGTGTGGGGGGGGGTATTTGTGAGTTCCCTGCATTATGCAGGGGGTTGGACTAGATGACCTTGGAGGTCCCTTCCAACTCTAAGGTTCTATGATTCTAGGTAGGATAGGCTGAGAGAAGGGAATGGCTGGTGCCAGGCAATGTTACCTCTAAGTTGTGGAGTCCTGTGAGCAAAAAATCTACTGTTGTGAGCTACTGGCATTAAAGTTGTGAGCAGGTGATTTGGCTCCTGCATAAATCAGTTTGCTCTGAAGCCCTCCTTCCTGAGCTAAGACAAAAATATGTGAGCCGGAGGCTAAAAAACTGTGAGCTAGCTCACACTAACTCAGCTTAGAGGGAACACTGGCCAGGGCATCCACACCCAGCAAGCTTCGTGGCTAAATTCAGGGCAGGCCCCTTGACTGAATGATGCCATCCGCCTGGTACTGCTTCAGACTTTGGAAGCCCTGGTTCATACGTGCAGGGGAAATGAATTGGGAGAGTTCTGTCTGTAGGAAACTTTTTAACGTTGGGGAACTTTCCCAAAAAGCAGTCCTCCCTTTTGTAATCCGAGATGATGAAGGCTATTCTGTGATCATTCTCTTTCCCCTATTTATGCGAACCAGGCCATGAGACGACATCTGCATTGAGCAAGGGTTTGGACTAGACGGCCTGTGTGCCTCCTTCCAACTCTGTGATTCTATGAGCTACATGCATAGTTTACCCCTGTTGTGCAAGGAGATAAAGCTGCATGTATTTAGTCCAACAATACGGGGGGGGGGTTGTTTTAAAATAATAGAAATCTACTAGTACTGTGAAGTTAAATTGTATACCAACATTGGATCAGTATTAAATAGTGTTGCAATGGGTGTTAGTCTATTCTAGTTTGTTTATTCTAGTTGTTTTAGCTGTTGTGTGGATAGCTGAGCAAAATGGCTAGTGTCAGACATACATGAACCCTGCTCTAGACCAGCAAAGCAGTTTTATGCTGTTGCATTTTCTTCTTATGTTCAAGTCCCCACTCTGCCTTGGGAGCTTGCAGGGTGACCTTGGGTCAGTCACATACTCTCAGCCTAACCACAGGGTTGTTGTGAGAATAAAACAGGAGAGGAGAATGATGTGAGCTACTTTGGGTCGCCATTGGAGGGAACAGTGGGATATAAATAAAGGTAATAAGTAAAGTCATAATAAAGTGTTGTGGCGTCAGGGATATGCACATGGTCACAGTTCCCGCCTGCATTTTTGCTGTTTATAGACACATGTTTTTCATTGTACTTCGTGTTTACTGCAATTGGTCTACATGTGCTAATCATGACTATCCTAGTTTCATGTAGGTAGCCATGTTAGTCTGTAGTAGCAGAACAAAGTTTGAGTCCAGTAGTGCCTTAAGACCAATACAAATTTCCAGACTTTAAGCTTTCATCAAGTCAAAGCTCACTTTGTCAGATATCTAATGAAATGAACTTTGACTCGTGAACATTTATACCCTGGAAAAAAATTTTGGTCTTTAAAGTATTAGTGGACTTGAGTATTTTTCTCATGACCACAATGAAAACAGTAGTGGAACACTACTTGGAAAGAAGCTATATGAGGAGCCCTACATGGCCAGGGTCCGGCATGCCTTTCCCCATACAGGCCCCAAAGAGCACTTCGGTCGGGGTCACAACACCGCCTCGTGACCCTGGGCCGTAAGAGGCCAGACTTGCTGCCACAAGGGCCAGGTCGTTTTCGGTGGCGGCTCCTATCTGGTGGAATGAGCTCCCGGAGGGGATCAGGGCCCTGTGGGACCTGTTACAGTTCCGCAGGGCCTGCTAGACGGAGCTCTTCCGCCAGGCTTTCGAATAGGAGCCGCCGCCACCACCACCATCAATTGGGGCCTGCAGAGCAGCACTGCTGGGTTAGGCTGACTGGCCATTTGAACATCGGGGCCACAGCATCCCCCCTCAATGGGATGTGCAATAGGGAGTGAGTGTGTTAGTTGCGCTGGATCCTTGGGAGTTGCCCATTGTATTTAATTGTTTTAAAATGTTTTAACCGTATTTTTATTGCACTGTGTGCCTTGTTGGTGTAACTATGGTGTTGTATTACATCTGTGTACTTTAAGCCGCCCTGAGCCCGCGCGTGGGGAGGGCGGGATAGAAATGTAATTAAATAAATAAATAATAAATAAATAAACATATTTGCACATTCTGGTACTCAAAGCTGTGTAGAAAGCTGGCTAATAATGGTCATCTCACATCCGGTTTAGTAAGAGAGCAGACCTTCAGAAGCAGGTCTTAGCTGGCAGGCTTGATAGTGACACCTATAACTCTGATGCTGCTCTGTGGCCCCCCCCGCTTCAGAGGGGAGGTGGGTGATGACCAGAGACAGGGCATTTTCTGTGGTGGCACCTCACCTTTGGAACCCCTTTGGAGCTCGAGGCTTGCCTGGCAAATATATTGATTTCTTTTGGCTGCCAGCCTAAAACAGAAATCAGTTATTTATCTGATATATGGGCTAGATTATGCATTTGTTAATCCTTAAATGATCAGATTTTGGGTAAATTAAATTGTTGTTTTTTTAAATGAAAGTTACATCCCTAATCAGCGACTGTTGTTCTTTGAGGAAGGCCAAGCAGGTGTGTCCCTGCTTCTCCTTTCAACTGTTGAGATCCCAGGGGGAGCCCCCCACCCTTCTTACCTATGGACGGAAAAATGAAAACCACTACCACTATCTTGTAGAACCCTATGTCCCACAGTTGGAATCTACTAATGCTTTTCATGTGTTCTATCGTAAACATAATCTGAGTGGTAGAAAATACCATATCCGAAATGTTAGTCACTTCATTTAAATTAAAGAAAGATGGCATACTTAGGGGTGGCCTGACCTCTTCCTTTTTGGCAGGACAAACTGTTGAAAAAAACGTACGTTATTTATGCTTATCCTGGCCTGTTATTTAGAAAGAAATATGGTACAAGTATGCCTTCAACCACCCATTAGCTCATTTAAGAATAGTACATACTTTATCTTTTCAAAAAGCAATTTTAAACTGGTATTTTAAAGCTACAATAGAACTTCTGTAGTGTTCTTGGTGTAACTCCAGACTTGTAACAGTCTTTTAATTTATCATCTGCACCGTACACTAGCATTCCTTGTGGCCAGCTCTGTGCTTCCTTCTCTGTTATCCCCTCCCTCCCCAAAGTACAAACTTCAGGATCTTATTGACAAGTTGACAACTAGCGCTGTGTAGCATATTCTGAGGGGTGAAAGCTGTTCTGTTCCTAGCCCCATAGCTGATATTTGTCACTGGGCTGATTTTTTAAATGAATGGGAGATTGTTCTTTGGATTGCATGCCTTGTGATTTTTTAATCTAGACAGTTTGAACGATTAGGAAAGACAGTCTAGAAATTCTTTTAATCAGAAATTCTTCGTTCTATGGAACTCCCTGTCCATCAGCACTGGTTTGGGATGGTGCGCATGGAATTGCTGGCAAAAGGGAAAGGGGCTAAAATTTGCTTCCTGTTTGAGGATACCTTGAATCCAACCCTGTGACTTGTTTGTGGACTGATGATCTGTTTTGTTAAATTAAAAAAAAATCCTGGATGTTTATGGAACACATGTGTGCAGGTCCAAAAGACAGTTAGTTTGTCACGCTTAGAATTATACTAACAGGATTGTTACCGTGTGAACTGGCAAAATCCAGTTGGAAAGTACATTGAAAGTGGATTATTTAGTGTGTGTGACCACAGCCATTGATTTAACTTGAGTTGAATTATAAAGGTCAGGTCCTAGGGTTGTAAACAATGTTTCCTCTAATTATTCCCCCCTACTGAGCGGAGCAGGAGCTGCGGTGGCTCAAGTGGTTAAGACGCTGAACTGCAGGCTGTGGAAGGTCGATGGTTCAGCAGTTCGAGACCCGAGTGCGCCGCATGATGGAGTGAGCTCCCGTCTCTAGTTCCAGCTCCTGCCAACCTAGCAGTTCGAAAGCAAGAAATTGCAAGTAGATCAATAGGGACCACTTCGGTGGGAAGGTAACAGCGTTCCGTGTGCCGGCCACATGACCACGGAAATGTCTTTGGACAGCGCTGGCTCTTCGGCTTGGAAACGGAGATGAGCACCGCAACCCTAGAGTCGGACTTGACTGGCTTTCGAGCAAGGGAACCTTTGCCTTTTTACTGAGCGGAGCAGTTCACATCCTGAGCGGGCTATAGTTGCTATATTCTTAAAATGGGTAATGCAAGACCCTGCACAGCTCCAAATCGCTGCTGAGCAGGGCTTCCTGTGTTAATGAGTAGCTGCTCACGCACACAGTTTAGAGGGAACACTGGTGCTGACCAGCGGATATATTTTGAGAGAAAGAGGAAGTATTTTGGGATTAAAATAAAGTTTTACAGAGGTCAAAATATCCAAGCCTCCCCCCCCCCCTTCATTTTAACTATATCACTTTTCTCACTAATTACAGGCAGTCCCACCGTTTCTGGAATGTCAGATATGGATTATCCATTACAAGGACCTGGTTTACTTTCCATTCCCAATCTTCCAGAGATCAGCTCCATCCGAAGAGTTCCTCTACCCCCCGAACTGGTTGAGCAATTTGGACGTATCCTAATAGTAATAATGCTGGCGAGAAGCCTGTGAATTTTTTCAGGGGCACAGAGGGGCAAGGGGGGAAGCTTCAAGCCTTCGACTCGTGCCTTTTAGCTACAGTATTCTTCCCCCTCCCTTTCCCCAGGCCTCCTTCCCCTTTTTGGGTCTTTGGGAGCAATCCTGAGCAGGTCTTCTTGAATGTGACTCTCATTTTATTCAATGAGGCTTACTCCCAGGAGAGTATTCTTAAGTTTCCAACCCTAGTCGCCTTCATTTATCATGGAACAAGGAATCCCTGTCACATTTCCTCTGCTATGGTCGCTGTGCAGCTGCTGTTGTCTCAAGCTCTCTCATACACTGCTGCCGCTGATGTTACAGTATAGTTTCCCCATGCTGTGAAAAGAACCTCGGAAATGGGGCTGTGCGTCCGGAGTGGCTGCTTCCATTCTAGCCACACAGCTCTATACAATACCCTTTTCCCTCAGTGTGGAGAAACGATGTACAAGTTGTGTGTCCTTTGACTGAATATGTCAAGGCGGGTAGCCATGTTAGTCTGCAGCAGTAGAAGAGCAAGAGTCCAGGAGCACCTTAAAGACTAACGAAATTTGTGGCAGGAAGTGACCTCTCATGAGTCACTGCTCGCTTCTTTAGAAAGCTCATACCCTATCACGAAAGCTCATACTGTTCCACAAATTTTGTTAGTCTCTGCTGTACTCTTGCTCTGCTTTAACTGGATGTTTGAACTTAAATTGTATGCACAAGCTTTTATCAATAACTTCACCAATTTAAAGTGCCATGAAAGAAGGTTGATTCAGGTGGGTAGCCATGTTGGTCCGAAGCAATAGAACAAACTTTGAGTCCAGTGGCACCTTTAAGACCAACAAAGGCCCATTCTGCATCTAGCGTTTGCTCCACTGTTTTACCAAACCCACATTGGAACAGAAATTCCCTTCTACATTGCATGCCACTTTCACTTCCTTTGATCTCTCAGTTTTATAGTACTGTCTGCATAGATTTATGACCATTTTATGGCTATTCAGGGGTGACTCTGCAGTCAGTATGGCGTTGGCCCCGGGGTATTTGAATGTGGTTTTGGGCCACATCTTTTTCTGTTCCAGTGTGGGTTTGGTAAAACAACGGAGCGAATGGTAGATGCAGAATGGGCCAAAGTTTAATTCTGGGTATAAGCTTTCGAGTGTCTAGTTGAATATCTTTTAGCTAATATTATACACAAATGATATGTTTAAATTATAGACCATGGTTGCACATTCTAGTTCTGAAAATTATTAGAACTGTTCTAATTTTCAGAAAAGATACTGGTAGAGGTAAACGATTGGAATGTTTCATAAAGCTTCAGAAATGAGAAAGGAAAGTGAAAAAGAATCTCAATGTATTAAGTTCTCAAATTTCTGAGACCGTCTCTTTACCATCAAGGACTCGGCTACAGGCATGGAGTTTGTTAGTTACCAATAAAGGCTCTTGGGCTTTTCACAAATTGAATTTATTTCTTTCCTTAAGGATGTATTTGCTGAAAGAGATACATTTCCACTGACATTCCTTTGCATGGGTCAGCTTCAGCAAGCTGTTAATCCTACAAGTAAAAAAAGAGCTGATACAAGTATTGTCAGTTTTATGCTTGTATACCGTTTATGACTCGTACACTTCACTCACCTTTAGACTTAAGAGCATTTTTTCCCTTAAGTCTTAGCATTTCAGATATGCAGTGCAATTGTATGATGGGAGTGTTTCCTGAGATCAGCAGGGCATGGCTGACCATTGACAGTGACATCTTTATGTGGAACTATGAAGATGGGTATGTAGAGGATAAAGTCTTAGAAATAAATATTTGTCCATGATGTCACTTGTGAAATTGGTTGTAACGTACATGATCTGTGTAAGAATTTGGCTGGGGTATAATTTAGCATATTCCAGATCAGATGTGCTAAGAAATGATTGCAAGGTTAAATGTTTTCTCTTTAAATTCATTTTTTCTGTTGCTTTTTTACAGGGGAGATCTTGCTTATTTTGATGGTCTCAATGAAACTATCCTTGCTGTTGGTCTTGTAAAACCAAAAGCAGGTAACGAACGGTGTAACAAAATTCACTTTGTCTGTCTGACTGGATATTTGTGCGCACTATTGATTTTAATTTTGGGAAATTAATATTCTTGCAAGTTGAGCTTTCTGATTTACCTTAATGTTGTGTAAATCAGTGTTGCTGTCTTATTTTTGAGGATTCACTGCTGAAACTAGATCAGGATAAGAAATTCAGTGGTTACAGAGCTGGAAGTATTATAGGTTCCTTGGCTTGGCAGCTCTGTATGTTTGAGTGACATATACTTTATATGGAGGTGGGAGAATTTGTTGTTGTTGTTGTTTTCTTCAAACAATTGTAAGCCTCCTTGAACCACAAGGAAAGCTAAGATATAAATGTGTTGATAAATAAATAGGATCACAGTCTTGAATCTTAATTATGATTAATTTTGCGGTCTTCATGGGGTTTTTTTTTTTTGGTTTGTGAGGATCTTGTGTGTGTTGTGTGTGTGTTGACAATGTGTGCTGGGTTCTTTATTCACAGGCATCTTTCAGCCACATATAAGGCACTTGCTAGTTTTGGCAACTCCCGTGGATATTGTCATTCTAGGGCTCAGCTATGCAACCTTGCAACCAGGTAATTATACTTCATTTTAAAATACAATTTATTAGCAGGGCTTTGTTTTGGAAAATAACTTTGAGCCATTGTTGGTTGCAATGGAAGGGAATTGCAAAATGTAAAGTAGGATGTTTTTGCTTAATTTGGGCCATTTCCTGCTGCACGTTTCAGGTTGAAAGAACAGCTGAAAATACACTGGGGTGGAGTAATGCTTAAGCATTCCATCTGTGACCTCACTGCACATATTTCTTGGAATGGGTTTAGTTGCAGTATCCATGTTACTAAATAAGCAAAACCACAATTTCCTTTATTTAATCAGGTTCTGGAGCCCTCAATGACAGCATGTCTGGTGGAATGCAGCTTCTCCCAGATCCATTGTACTCGCTCCCCACTGATAATACATACTTGCTGACTATAACCTCAACAGAAAATGGGCGTATTTTTTTGGCTGGCAAAGATGGCTGCTTGTATGAAGTTGCTTACCAGGCAAGTGAAGTTTGCCAGAGAGGCATCTTTTCTTTCTCTTCGGGTCAGCAGCAAGGAGGGATATGGGATGTTGGTATTTCACTTTGTCTACTTTTGTATCACTGCTTGAAAGAGACCACTAAGTTTCTAAATGCAGAAGTACTAGCGTACAGTCTTAACCAGCCTAGGAAACATTCATAAAGTACAAACCTGCTTTGCAAAAACTGGATTTGACTCTGTTCAGTGTAAGTTATTAATGTATGTTTCTGTGCTGCAGTCCTTAAAGTATGAGTCACATGTAGCAACAAACTGGTTTGTAGTTGCGGAGATGAGCTCGGCAAAATTTCATGCTTCCAGTTCCATGCTCTTTCTCCCCACCTTATGTGTGGCTAAGAATTAAGTGCTGTAGTTTGTTTTTGTCCAAATCATGAGCTCTGGATATATCCTCTGCCATCTAATCTATAGTTTAATCTTAGTTTTGTGTGAGGGGAGGAGGAGGAGGAGGAAGAGGAGGAAGGGAATGCACAAGTCCAAAGATCATGCAACCTCGATTCTACGACAAAACCATGTTTTGTCTTTTTGTATGAATCATGCTAAAGTTACAAGTATTTTTATTTATTTATGTATTCAATTTATACCCCGCCCTCCCCACGAACGGGGAACAGAAAATGTAAGTGATGTGTCAATGAATTCTATTATGTAGCCTGCATAACTGTTATACAACTGTTTCTCAAGGCAATTTTCTTTCTTAAATCCTTGCAACAGTTTAAACTCAAGCTTCACACTTACTTCATCAGTGTACACGTGGTTCACTTATGTATGTTGAACAGAATGTAATGTTATCTTTGCAGAGACATTACACTCCTGTGTCAAGTAGATATGTTTGACAATGTTCCCTCTAAGCTGTGGAATCTAGTGAGCAAAAATTCTGCTTTGTGAGTTACTGGCTTTAAAGTTGTGAGCGAGCGATTTGGCTACTGCATAAATCAGTTTGCTCTGGAGCCACCCTTCCTGAGCGAAGACAAAAATCTGTGAGCTGGAGGCTAAAAAATTGTGAGCTAGCTCACACTAACTCAGCTTAGAGGGAACACTAGTGGTTGAACATATTTTGCAGTTGAGATCCAGTGGGAGTGGGGCTACAAAATTATGAATAAACTAGATTTTCCTTCCTCATAAAATAATTTAATTATAAGACCAGGAATGGCCAAGCTTTTGGGCACTGTTTTCCAGCAGTGATATGGAGCAAAAGTATGGTCAAGTCCCAAAATAAATATGGCTCTACCTATCAGTAAAGGCTTCACAAAGCTGTATGTAATACTCTGCCTGCTCATGGACTCAGACACATTGCACATTTACATTCAAAGCATTTTTGGTAGAACCATCCGACCCAGGGCTTCCAGTCAACCACTTAAAACATGCTTCTTGTTTCAGATAATAAATATATAATGCAAATAAATATGTAATGCAAATTGATTTAAAAGTTTGTATCTCTGTAATAATAGGTCTAACGTTTTCTTATTTTTGTAGGCAGAGGCAGGCTGGTTCAGCCAACGATGCAGGAAGATCAATCATTCAAAGAGTACTCTTTCTTTCCTTGTTCCATCTTTGCTTCAGTTCACTTTCTCAGAAGATGGTAAGTGAACAAAAATATACAGAGCCAGAAAGCTTAGCAGTAACATTTAGGGATGTGCATGAACTGAACCACTGACATATTTTGCCCTGTTCGTGGTTCACAAACCGAAGTTCGTGATGGGTCTACTGTCATGAACTTCTATGAACGTCTAGATCAGTTTGTGGCAATTCGTGGTGGTTCGTGGATAGAACAGAAAGCAGGGTTTTAAAGGGACTCAGAGGCTCCTCCCTGCCGTTCAGCCATTTTTCGGGCTTTGTGCAAACCCCACTTAAAGGGACTTCGATCCCTTTCAATAGGGTTTGCAAGGCCATGTACCATGGTTTGCAAACGAACCTCCTGGTTCGTTTTCTCGGTTTGTGCCCATCTCTAGTAACATTTGAGTTAGGTAATAAAAGTTACAGGTTCCACTTCCTTGTGAAAATTGAATGTTTTTATTGAGGTCACTGGTACCCAGTGTGCAACTCATGGAGAACCACATTCGCAGTTAACATCAACCAGAACAGCACGATGACTACTGTATGCCCTTTGCAGCACCCCACGTAACATGTGCACACATATAATGTAATGATTAATATTAAATATGTAACTATAAACTTTTTAGTTACCAGATTATCCCTGAACACATAACATCTCTCCACCACCTCTCTTGAACCTTAACCAGCCCCTGTATGTCTGGAATGAGGGAAAAGACTCCCTCTCTGCCTTCCTGCTCTTTCCTCAGCATGAGGCATATCAGGTTGGACAAAAGGGTGAGACAGCCAAAGTGCTTAGAGGAGAACCGGCTGGCTATGGAGAAAGGAGAGTAAAACCAGCACCATCCCACTGTGGCCAGCTTGCCCTTTTCTTGGTTAGCTGCCGTAGTGGTGGTTTTACTCTCTCTTTTCTACAGTAAGCTTGCTCTCCTCCCAGTGGCTTCCCCCAGTGCTGGGATGAGACTGTGGAGGCTGCAGAAAAGGGGGAGGGGCTGTTGGAGAGGACAGTCCCATCCCTGACTGAAAGAATGCTTGCAGCTCAGGAAGTCTCACAGTTCACCCATCATCCAGTCCCTCCAGCAGCAACTGTTTTAAGGAGGGAACCATCTGCCCACGCAGTAGTGCAACCGGGAAATGAGCTTGCCTGCTTTTCTGGAACATGGTAGGGGGTGCCATATTGCTGATAACCACATGTATTATGCAAAATGACTCAAACGGTTCATAGGTAGCATGAAAGAAAGCCACATGTGGCCCCTGAAGCCACTCAGTATCACTGATTTATGTACATAAATCCATACATTGCTTTCTTTCAAACTCCAAGCCCATCCACCTGTGACCGTTTTATTACCAAGTGGTTTAACCTTACAGTAAAAATGGTGCTATGTTAATCCACTTTGGAAATAGATAAATTTTGCTGAACAAGAATTTTCAAATAGTGAGTGAGTAAAAGGAGAGGAAGTTGGATAGCAGTGTCTTGTTGCGTTTTAATAGCTCTGCTCAGACTCCCAGTATAAATTCAAAACCTTTCTAAATGAACCATCCCATATGATAATAGGCTTTAAACAAAAGATGGTTATGTATTTTTAAACTACTCAATTTCTAGATCCCATCGTTCAGATTGCCATTGACAACTCCCGAAATATCTTATACACACGATCTGAAAAAGGTGTGATTCAGGTATGTCTTTTGATACTGTGTTCTGACTCCCTAAATGCGCATGTTAGTTTCACAGTTCTGCTTTGATGAGAACTTGGTGTGTGTGTGTGTGTGTAAAAATAAATAAAATCTTAGTTCTAATCTAGTCTTGCAAATGGCAGGGGTGGTCCCCTCCCGTATGAACCTTCTGCATGTTTATCTCTTTCTCTGGTCACCAACATCAGGTTATCTTTCTGCTTTTAATGGCCAATCCTCCTAATTACTTATGTGTAAATCTTGTTAAAATTAGTGCGGTTTACCCCAAAAAGTGTGGGTGTCCTCTGATGTTTAGTTTCCAGGATCTTCATGTCTTCTCATGCCTAAGTTCCTCTGTTTGGGCTCCCCTGCGTATTTCTTTTGGCTCTTTTTTGCAGTTCCCTCTAGTGAGCTATTTACCTTGGAATATAATATGAATACTGTTTTTCCTGTTGAGAACTAACTTGACTTCTAGCATATGTAGGCAAGAGATTGCTCAATGAATTTATTCTAAAAATTCTAAACACAGTGTAATTAATTTACAGGTTTATGATTTAGGTGCAGATGGTCAAGGGATGACAAGAGTTGCCTCTGTGTCCCAAAACAGCATTGTGTCTGCTGCCGGGAAAATTGCCAGGTAGAATGTCTACGCCAGTAACTAGTGCTTGAACTGACTGTCTGTCTGTCATGTTGCATTGTTTGGTATGATCTTGCTTACATGGACAAGGTTTATTTGTTACCTGAATTACTGTCTTGGTTTCCTTCCTAGGACCATAGATCGCTCGGTGTTTAAGCCTATTGTGCAAATAGCAGTGATAGAGAATTATGAATCTATAGACTGTCAGCTGTTGGCAGTCACTTATGCAGGTAAGAATCCAGCACCATTGTTTTCTGTATTGCTGAATGCCATTTCTGCTCCCCGGTTCAGACACTTGCTGGACAGCAATCCTTCTTGCTTGATGGAGAAGCCGTTGCATACATAATGCATATGCACTGGTTTCTCCGTATGGAGGTAGTGTCCTGGCTTATAGAGTCATGCCTTTGCACTGTTTTTCAAGGGAAAGACTCATACAAATCATTGCACAAAGTGCTCATCTTGTATGGCGTGCAGTAGAGGGTTTCACATCAGAAGAGAAGGATAGGCACTTGTGTGTGAGCTGGCCCTGAAATTTGGAAGCTAGGGAGGAATGCCTACAGATGGCTGGTCAAGACACAAAGGGTGGCTAAGAGGAGTAGGCGGCAGCCTACAAAGCTGAGGGAGCCGTTCATGACAGAGAACTGTGCCAAAGCTGCCCTGGGTCTAGAGACGGGAGGAGCTGTTTGCTAACAGCAGGAGACAAAGCCAAGGTATGGGGAGAGGAAGAAGTTGCTAAAAATTGAGTCTAGATTTTGATAGGGAAATTCCGCCGGTTGTAACTTCAGTCACTGCAGCATTGTGACCTGGGCAATCATCAAGAAGCCTGCATGTTGGAAGGGTTGAGCTCTACCTACTTATTTTAATTAACCAGGCAGTTAATTGGCTGCTGGCTTCTTAATAGCTCGTATAACACTATCTTTAAATGAGGGGAATTGAGCAGCATCTGTGTTCTGAGATTGTTCCGTAATTAGCTTAGTGGCACTAAGACTGCATTACATCTTGCATAGCCCCGTGATGATTGCCCAAGATACGGTATTATGCCTGCTTATGGAAAGCAGATTTTCATTTTCTTGTAGTCATAAAAAGTTTCTCTTTATTTTTGCTAAGGTACTCATTGATGTGACAGTTAACTGTGAAGAATATTGAAGGCATTTTCTTGAAAGCGTATCATTATCGATGCAATAATAGAACAGGAGCCACACAGAAATGTCTAAAAGCAGATCTTTTCTTCCTTTAGGTGTGCGAATGTATTTTAGTACGGGTCCGTTCAAGCATCCACTAGCTCGTCCTGCAACATTGATGTTGGTTCACGTCCGCCTACCCCCAGGTTTTTCTGCCGCTTCTAATGTAGAAAAGCCATCAAAGGTTCACCGAGCTCTGTACAGCAAAGGTAAATGCTGGGTTTTCATAGCTCGTATAGGTACATACAGTCCTCTTGGCTTGGTAGAACGAAAACAATAAATTGTAAAAACTTGATTTTAAAATTTACTTCTACCCTAGTTAAAACATATTATTACTTTTTGTCAGGTGTTCTTCTGATGGCAGCATCAGAAAATGAGGATAACGATATCCTGTGGTGTATTAACCATGACTCTTTCTAAGCCGATGGTGGGAACCCAGGTAATTTTTTAACATAATTATGGTACCTTTGAAAGTAGCTGGTTGGAGAGGTGATTCTTCCCCCCCCCCCCCCAAGTTTGTTTTTTAATCTGAATATCCCTTTGGGCTGATTCTGTAAAAAAAAATCATATTCCACCCCATGCCCCGTCATTTTGACAACCCTGTGCTTCATGTTGTGAGAAAATGAATTAACGTTTCACAGCAGGTCCAGATGTGCATTACTCAGGTACAAGCTTTACTGTTGAGGGAAGAAATACAACTGTAGACTCATTGCATGGTGGGAACATGAAATATTCACTGCAGTTCTCATTTCCTTAGCAATTGGAATTTTTTATGCTAAATAAAGGAAGGAATCAGAATTTTTTTTAGTAGCAGTATTTGCCAGGGGCTGTTCATACCAAGCTGCCTATTCCTTCAAATGTCAATTTTTTTAAAAAAAAACCCCTCCTCTTGTAGGAAGGTATTCTAATAGGTATTCTTCACTAGAAACGCTTTCTTTTTATGTTGAGTACTGATTTTTAGTTTGAAAAGCATCCAAGCTCCCAGCAGCTCTAATTTTGTTTATTCTTTGCACTCCGGTCCTATCCAGTATTCCCTCTAAGCTGAGTTAATGTGAGCTACCTCACAGTTTTTTAGCTTCCAGCTCCAGAGCAAACTAATTTATACAGTAACCAAATTGCTCACTCACAACTTTAATGCCAGTAGCTCCCAAAGTAGAATTTTTGCTCACAAGACTCCACTGCTTAGAGGAAGCTTTGATGTTCAAAAATGACTGAGGTGGATGCTGACTAAACGAATACACAGATGAACACACAAAGCTGCCTTGTACTGAATCAGGCCCTTGGTCCATCAAAGTCAGTATGGTCTACTCAGACTGGCAGCAGTTCTCCAAGGTCTCAGGCAGAGCTCTCTCCCATCATCTATTAACTGATCCTTTTAACTGTAGATGCTGGGGATTGAACCTGGGTCCTTCCACATGCCTAGCAGATGCTCTGCCACTGAGCCACATCCCCTCCTGTCACTGGTGCAAGTGTTCTAGTCTATACCTAGCACCAGCACAGCAAGACTTCTAACCGGGTGGGGGGGGGGGGGGGTTAAGCGGCTTACAACAACTCTAACGTGGGGGGGGTGGGGGGGGCTTAAGCAGCTTAGCTACACCCAAGCAACTGCACAGTAGCCTGATATCCAAGATGGACAATTCTTCACACAACACCAGGATTATAAGCCTGCCTTGTACCAGCTCAGGCCCTGTGAAACATCTGTTAACTGACAGTGCTAGACTGTTGTAGTGCACAGTTTGTTAAGTACAAGTAGTACAAATGCTCCCCTCCACATGTGTAAGTAACAGGAATGTAAGAGCGCAATCTGCCCATCCCACCTCCGAACATATGACCCAGGCTCTGTTAACTGTATCTGTGCCAAGACATGGCAACCTATTTCTCCAGAAGCAAATATACCTCCATTGAGGAGCCACTGCTGATCTGAGAAAAGTAAACCAATATTTATTTATTTATTTAATTTTATTTATACCCCGCCCTCCCCGCGTTTGCGGGCTCAGGGCGGCTTACAACAATATGGCACTCAGTGCAATAAAACATTGCAATAAAATATTGAGTATAGAAAGACCTCACATGATGAAAGATCAGATAACAGCTGGCTTGCACAGGTGCAGACTAGAGTGCCTGCCGTTTTAGCTGTAGCATCAAATCCGACTGCATACTTTTAATTTCTTGCTCTGCATTTTTTTTATTCAGATGACTACGCGGGTTGATGGGCATTCTTGGGCTCTTTCTGCAATCGATGAACAGAAAGTTCAGAAGATTGTAACTCCCTTGAATAAAGACCTGATTCCAATAACTGACTCTCCTGTAGTTGTGCAACAACATTTGCTACCTCCAAAGAAATTTGTTCTCCTTTCGGCACAGGTATTGTGGAATGTACATATTTGCTTAAAATGTGAAGGTTTGATTGAGAAGAAGAAAAACAAACCTGATTAATTTTATACAGCATTTCCCGGGGTACCTGAACTCTTTTCAGGAATAATTTTGTCATCTAACTCCAGATGATTTTTGTGTCCCAGAACCAAACCAAGCAGGTAAGCCATCTTTACCTGCTACCACTGACTTGGAAACTAAAGTGCCTGAGTGCTCTTGTATTATGATTTAAGCTGAAGCTTTCAGAGGAGAGAAGGCACTGCTTAATCGGTAGAGAGATGAGGTGCTTTTGACCTATATGTGCTCATTGTATTTATATTGTGTGCTGCCTTTCTTCCACTGAGAGATGCTCATGCCAGTTGACAGTCTATGATAATCTATCCCATAATCCTGAATTTTTGCACGGGGCAGTGGTACTTAAAAAGTATTCAGGAAAGTTACCTTGACGGATGCAGTCTCCTTGGTAGTACTTTACACAGGTGTCTAAACAAGTAAGGAATCCAATGCCTAGTTCCCATGGAAAGAGTTTCACACCCTTTATGTAACTTAAACATGATTGAATGCTCTTATGCTTAATCATGGCACAGTGGATAGAGTTGGCTGAAAGCAGAGGGCCTTGGGCAATGCCGCTTGATTACAGTGGCCAATATTCCAGCTTTGTGAAGTGGAATTATTAGTAGTTTTCTTTAAAGTGTAGCAGCAAAAAACAACAATGTAAGCACTGTAAAACACTTTGGCCGATAAAAATATTATAGAAATCATCAACGTGCTTTTGTTATAATTAGCTTCTGCTCTATTTTTCTTTAGGGGAGTCTTATGTTTCATAAACTCAGGCCAGTGGATCAGTTGCGACATCTTTTTGTGTGCAATGCAGGAAGTGATGGAGAAGAGATTGAAAGGTTTTTCAAATTGCACCAGGTAAGAATTTTTAACTTTCTTTGAAACTGTACTTAAAATTGTCATCTGTGTTTGAGAATGAATGTGTTTGCTTCAGTACTCTCTTTCAGATGGTATTTCCTATTACGAAAAGATATATGATCACAGTTGCAACCTTTGCCCCATGTGTGTGAACATGAAGTTTTCCCTTACATACTGCAAGATAGGAAAAAAACCCTATGTGTTTGCAAAGCTTGCTTTGCCTCACATCTAATTAAATGCTCAGGGTCCTCTTGATTATGGCAACAAAGTTGAGCAAGCTTTTAAATAATTACAATTTATCCTCTTCATTTATATCTTTCAGAGCACATATATTACAGTTGTTTACAAAAGCATCAGTTGCCTTCTAAATTAGGCCCAAGATTCATCTAAGCCAGCATACTGTCTCCAGCAGCAATCATCCAAAGGCTTTTGCAAAGCAGGGCAGTGCTGATATTAAGTCCCTTTGCTTGTCTCTAGGCTTCTACAATCAGGCAGATACCGCCTGTACATTTGGAGGCTATGTTTAGCTGACACAGGTCTATCAGTAGCTATTAGCTGTCCTCCATGAATTCATCTAACTTTTTAAAGTTATCTTTAGTGGCTGTTGCCGTTTTGGGTACTAGATTCAGTGAGCTAATTATAATTGTATTGAAAATGATGTGTGCTTCATGGACATTCACAAGCATCTCCAAATAGTTATGCTGCTTTGAGAGCCATCAGAAATGTATGTTGGTTTGTTGCATTTTCTATTCTGGCTAATCTGTGCAGACAAACTGAAGACAATTTAAGGGCCGGGTTACAACTTCAATGGGCTTGATTAATTCATAGATTCTAGCTAGCAGTTTTAAGTTGATCTGCCAAAATAACATTATGGTTCTCTCTCGAGGGGAAGGACACTCTGATATGCTTGGGGTCCTCTTCCCACAATCTCCGGGGGCAGGAAATTGATTGCACTTTCCATATGGGGGGGGGGAGCCCCATTGCACATAGGCTTGTGCAAAACTGGATACTTTTGTGAGAACATAAGAAGAGCCTTGTTGGATCAGACCAGTGGTCCATCTAGTCCAGCATCCTGTCTCACACAGCAGCCAACCAGTTAATCTGGAGGGCCAACAACAGGGCATAGAGGCCGAGGCCTCCCCCTGCTGTTGCCTGCTTGCACTGGTATTCAGAGGGTTGCTGCTTCTGAATTTGGAGAACTTTTTCTAATTCATAATTGAAGGCCTAATAATCATCTTCATTAATTTTAGGGATGACCTTTAGATATATTCCTGGAATCTTAAAGCAACAAAATGTTTCTTACAAGTTACCATCTTCCTGCCCCAGACAGCTCATGCTCTCTCAGATATGTGCTCAAAGTATATCAAACGCAAGGCTTGCGTATCACTGTACTGATTTTTAAAATGATGTTTCTTACAGGAAGATCAAGCTTGTGCCACATGTCTGATCCTTGCCTGCTCATCTGCTGCTTGTGATAGAGAAGTTTCTTCCTGGGCTACTCGAGCATTTTTTAGGTAAAATGACCAGTCCTTGAGTTCTGGAGATGGTACTTAAAACTCGATTATATTCCAATGACAAATTAAACTCATGTTGATTGGAGCATATGAATGGTTAAAGTGAAGTTTTGCACAAATCTTTACAATGCAGTAGCTGATCATTGCTGTATTGGGGTAATAGTATTGTACTGTCTTGTTCCATTTTGTCATTGATGACCTAAAACAGGAACGGGCCTGTGAGCTCACAGCATATAACAAGCGTAGCTTAAATTTTGTTAGGAAGACAAGAGGCAGCCCCCCCCCCCCCCCCCCGCCCCCCCCCAGTTCATAGTTGGGAGGGTAGTTTTTAACACTCTTAAAACTGTATTGTTTTAAGAAGAATCTGAAAAGTGGCTCGCCAGTGTATCTGAAATGACTTTTCTAATCTGTTAAATCTCAGGTATGGTGGAGAAGCACAGATGCGGTTTCCTTCTGCCTTGCCTCCTCCAAGTAACGTGGGATCTATGTTGGGCTCTCCTGTCCCACCTAGTGAGTAGTGGATATAACTATGGCCTATTTGTTATTATGTTTCCTCCTCTCCTTTTGGCAAGAGCTTTTTCCATTTATTTATTTATGGGGTTTCTGTGTTGTCTCGTCAGAGTCCTGCTCAGGGCAGCTTACAACTGAAAATAATTATGTTCTCAGTATAAAAAACATCAAGCCATTAAAACAAGCCCAGAAACATAAACAGCATAAATCTATCTGTAAAACAAACCTTAGACAATTGGAAAAGCTGGAAAGAGAAAACTTGTAAATGAAAAGCCTGAGTTAAAAAAGATGTGTTTTGACCTGGTGCTTGAAAGAGGCACCAGCCAAGCCTCAAGGCATTCCAAAGAAGAGGTGGCACCAGAGAACATTCCTTTACCTTTAAAAGAGAAGGCACAAAGAACAGGGTTTGGGAGGCAAATCTTAACTGGTGGGCTGTACAGTATGGATAGAGGTGGTCCTTCAGGTACCCTCACCCCAAGCCATTTAGGGCTTTTAAAGATAAGTACCCATACTTTTAATTGTGCTTGGAAACAGATGGGTAGCCAGTTTTTATTTTCCCATAGTCTCTGTACCTTTGTTGTTTTCTCCCTGAAGCTTTAGTATGGATGTGGGATATCTGCATACATTCACTACTACTTTTTTTGCGATTTAGCTGTAAATTTACAGCGAACATGAGTGTGCCGTTCCCCTCCTCAAAGGGGAGGAAATTATCTTTGAATTGTTGGGCAGACAAGTCAGCTTCCACCATCAGTTGCCTGAAGATGGCTTTCTCCCTCTCTCATCCAATTCTTGTTCTTGCATTGGCCATATTGTGTTAGAAAAGTAACTGCAGTAAATGAAGATACTCCTTGAAGATCTAACCACATTCCTTCCTTCCCACTCCTCAGTGTTGCATAAGTGCTCTTTGTTCATTTTACTTGTGTCAGAACAAAATTCAAGTCCAGTAGCACCTTGGAGACCAGCAACATTTTCCAGGTTGTAAGTTTTTGTGACTCAAGGCTCACTTCACCTGATACTCATGAAAGCCTTATACCCTGGAAGTTTTTGTAGGTCTCTAAAGTGATACCGGACTCCAGTTTTGTTCTGCTAATATAGACTAAAATGGCTACACACGTGACAGTTAATGTCAGTCTGTCTTCGATTGCAAACTCTCTAGCCAGATATTGTATGTGATTCTTGAGGAGGGGAAGGAATAAATATCATATGCTACATCTCTGATAGCTCAGTTGCATGTGCTTGATTTGAGTTTGTATGCTTATAATTCTTACAGACCCTTGAAGAGTTGATGGGAAATGTTTTCTGTATAAAATATATTGCTCTTTTTCCCCCTCTAGGTTCCCCTATGACTACTGGTAGCCCCTACCCTAATCCAAGTTTTTTGGCAACACCTATGCCAGGTATTCCCTTAAAAAAAATTAAAATGTGGTCTACTTCTGGTATCTTAATATTATCATGGCTAAGGATGTGTTGATGTTTCAGGTTCACAGCCTCCTACAGTATCAACACCAGCATTTGCTTCAGGTGGTCACATGCCTGGCACTTCAGTCAGTGGCATGACGGGCCCAGAGATCGTATTTTCTGGCAAGCACAATGGCATCTGCATATATTTTGCTCGAATTGTAGGGTGAGTTGTCCGTGGAAATGCAAGCATAAGTTTCTGTGTTAAGTGACGTAATATTTTGTGTCCATATCAGGCCTGATCCAACCAAAGTTAAGCACCGTAACAATTTAATTATATTATTTACACCCTGCCTTTCTCACCAGTGGGGACCCAAAGTGGGCTTACATCATTCTCCTCCTCTTCTTACTCTCCACAACTCTGTGAGGTTGGTTAGGCTAACGGTGTGACTGGCCGAAGGTCACCCAGCAAACTTCCATGGCAGCATGCAGATTCGAACCTGGGTATCCCAGATCCTAGTCTGACAGTCTAACCACACCACATCATGCTGAATTCCATTAATTTCAGTGGGAGAAAGCGAAACTCTTTTCCTGGTCAAGTAAATGGGATTTAAAGTGCTTTGCTTTTGTGCTCGTTGTATTTATATCATGAAAGTATTGTAATCTTGTCCTTTTTTTGTGGCTGTCAGGATGTAGAACAGTTAAAAGCTCCATCTGCTTCATACTTACAGGCTTCAATTTTAGGTACAAGAATACAAACAAAAGATGTATAAATTGGGCAACCTATTACATTCTTCTTCCACTCTGCCTATCGTATCCAATAGAAAGCTCGTTCTTCAGTAGAAGTAAATGTTTCACTTTGCCTGGCAAACGGAATTAAATACTTGCAGCTGCTTGTGCAGCTGTTAGGTTTGTTATGCTAAATATGACAGCCGTTGAAATGACTGAAGCAGACCTGAATTGCAGCCCTGTTAAATAGAGGGGTGGCACAGAAGGATTCATAGACAGCCTCTCCTTGGTATCCACAGTTACAATGAATTATCTCCGTTTGCTTAGTAAGAAGTTGTAAACAGCCATATAGGACTACACAAAATCCAAAACCAAAGGTATTATCCGTTTTATGCCTTTTATTGAGCCAAGCCAGATTGACACAAAAGATGACGCAAGCTTTTGAGCTCACAAGAGGTCTTCATCAGGGTGAATGTTAGAAGATTCTATAAGATAAGAGGGCCTTTCAGGCCATGATGTCATGACCTAATCTTACAAGCATCATCTGTGATGGTTTCTTCCATCGGTAACAAGAGCACTGTCCTATTGCATTGTTCTCAGTTTTACATGAACCAGAACTATGTATAGGTTCCTCAAAGAATGGATACATATGTGGAGGTAAAGAAGCGGAAAAATAAAGCAGGTATTTCACCTTGTACAGTATGAAAGGCAGGAGGATTGTCTGAAAATGCTAAGAAAAGCTGTACACAAAGGAGTGGGTGCTTGCTGGGCCGGCCTTGCTGGGAGGGTGGGGTAAAAATCTAATAAATAATAATAATATACTATCCTGAAAAATGCATGCAGTGTTGTGAGACGACAGATATTTAGATCCAAATATCAGAACGTTTTGATGAATGTCTGGGCTTTTTAGAACAATATTGTTAAACTTATGAAGATTTGCATGGGCATTGTGTTGTGGCTGTACAAAACACTACTTTTGTATGTGACTTTCTCAGCATAATTAACTGTTTGCATGCTTTTCAGGAACATTTGGGATGGAAGTATAGTGGTGGAGAGAGTTTTCAAGAGTGGCAATCGAGAAGCTGTTGCTGTAAGTGCTGATGGGCATGCATGGCTTTCTCACAGGGCTCGATTATAGGTAGCAATTTTTCCTAGTAGAAATGATCATGCATTTGTTTACATAGGGAAATTGTTTGGGGGCTTAAAATGTTTCATTTATGACCTATGAGTTGCAAATTCTTCTGGTTCAGTGTTCTCTGTCTTCACAATTGGCTCTTTTAATAGCATCAACAAACAAACACTTTTATAGTAAAATAGATTTGAGACCAATAGCACCTTAAAGACCAACAAGAGTTACAGGATATAAAGTGCTACTGGATTTGAATCTGTTTTACTGTAGACCAACATGGCTACCCTCTGAAATGTTTATAGTAGAACACGGTGATCATTGTTCAGAGCAGCTGCGCAAAAGGCCGCACTGTATCAAAGCTTTATGTTCTTGTTTTTTCCCCCTAGAAAATTCTCTGGCAATTATAGTTTAGGATTGGCAGCTAGCTTTCAGCAACTAAGTAAGCTTGGAATGGCACAAAATGCTACACATTGGCCCCGGTCACACGGGCCGGATAACGCGGGGGGGAGGCGTGGCTAATTGCTCCAGTGCAATTAGAGCCGCCAGAACGCGATCCGACGCGTCGGCGGCAAACCATGGGTCCTGTCCTCCCTGCCTGCGCATTAACGAGGGGCTGGCCCGATCACACCGCAGGAGTCCGGAGGCAGCCCATGGCAAACCGTTTGCCACTACATATGAGGCACTGTTTTTTAATTGCGCTTTTTCGGCGGTATGCCACGGGTTGGCCACAGGTGCGCTCCACTTGCCAAATGTTGCGGTGTGATCGCGCCCCAATAATCCGCCTACCACCCATGGCTCTCCCATGGCGAATTTGCCGTGTGACCGGGACTATTATTTAAATCAGAGAATGGCAGACAATAGGATGAACCAACAGAGGCAAGGCTATTATCAAGGTAAAGTCAATTATTAAATCCAGTATAGGGATATTAAATTGACTGAGATGTAAAACAATTTAACGGGTTCAAAAGTGCAGTTTCGCTATTAAATGCATGCCTCTGTAGGCCATATTATGTGTTAGCAGGACTGAGTGGTAAAGCTTTTTCTAGGCTGTCCCACAGGGTGGTAGTATCTGTATGTTTAAATACTCCCCCAGGTCTTTAGTTACAGTATTCCCATACACAGAAAACTATCATCTGGCCTAGCCTGCTTCCTGGCATGCTAATTTTCTAAAGAGTTCCGACGAGGAGGAGGATATAAATTCCACCTGTAGCTTGAAGCACTGGCTGATCAGGAAAAAAAGTTATCACTTGATTCTGCATGGTTGTATCAATTTAGAAAAGCGGTTGCTCTGTACTAGCAGAGGAAAAGATCCAGAGTAGGCTGCTTTTTCCACTCCATGGAAGGGTACTGCTATACAAATTTAGCCAAGTTTTGCTTTCTCTTCTGTAGAAGTAAAGCCCCTCCCTACCCCAGATGTGCAGCATTAGCATTCTTCGAAGCCCCCCTGTTCCCTTCTCTGGATTAAGTAATTATAATGGGAAGGGAGGCAGATCACACAGTCCACCTGTGAGAGTAGAGAGTTCTTCTGGGTGTGTCATTCGTTCTACCACCAAACACCATACATCTTGATGGGCTCCTGAGGGTTTATGCACTCAAGAAGTGTTGCAGAAAGCACCTATGATGACCCCACGGGTGAAAGGCTTTCTGAAGTTCAGGAGGAAATGTTTCTACAGCCTTTCTAGGCTGGGATATCCACAGCATGGAAGACCCAGGTCCTTATGTCCAGTGACCTCTTGATTTCTTTAAGGCCGTTTCTGATGTCTGACAGGAGCATGAGTCTTAACATAATTCAGCCCATGATCTCTTCTTTTTTAGATTGAAAGCAGCGTCCCACCACAGATGCTGGAATCTGTGCTGCAAGAATTAAAAGGCCTACAGGAATTTTTGGATAGGAATTCACAATTTGCGTCAATGGGGGCCCTTAGAAATCCTAGGTAAGATAATGTTGCTTTTGTTGTTTCTTTTTCTTATGTTGTACAGGAGAGAGAGGAGCTGCGGTGGCTCAAGTGGTTAAGACGCTGAACTGCAGGCTGTGGAAGGTCAGTAGTTCAGCAGTTCGATACCCGGGTTGCCGCATGACGGAGTGAGCTCCCGTCTCTAGTTCCAGCTCCTGCCAACCTAGCAGTTCGAAAGCAAGAAATTGCAAGTAGATAAATAGGTACCACTTCGGTGGGAAGGTAACAGCATTCTGTGCGCCTTGGTGTTTAGTCATGCCGGCCACATGACCACGGAAATGTCTTCGGACAGCGCTGGCTCTTCAGCTTTGAAACGGAGATGAGCACCGCAATCCTAGAGTCGCATTCGACTGGCTTTCGAGCAAGGGAACCTTTACCTTAACTCAGAAGCCTCTTAAGCATGTTTGGTGACCAATCGGATGGATAGGGTCTAATAAATTTAAAGCACCAATCTGTTGCCCACTAGGGCTCTTTCACACATGCCAAATTAATGCAGTTTCAACCCACTTCAGCGACTGTCAGTGGATTCTGCCCTTTCACGCAGTATAATCCAGTTGCAAACTGCCTTTGAAAGTGGATTGAAAGTGAGTTATTTCGTATGTGTGAAAGCACCGTTAATTGTGAGTGAGGACCATTGCCCACAGGAGGACTTTCCTCTGAAGAAAGCAGCATAGAGCTGGGCTGGATTACTTCTAATATTTTATACTCTGCTGATTCATCTGCCAAAGCCTTTGCTGCAGCTTTCAAAAATATAATAAAATACAACAAATTTCGTATAAAATAGTTCATATTCGTTAGAAAAACACTAAACTGCTTTTGTTTTTTATTTACTATAGCATGTGTGGGTTTTTCTTCTAGTGAGTTTTTAGAACCTCTTACTATTACTGTGATTTATTTTTGGTGCTGTACATTTTGTGTATTGTGGCCTCAAATACGTAAGCCTCTCTCTGCATGTGTGAGACATTTTAAATGTGCACCATAAATCATCATGGTGTTTTTTTATTTTCTTCCTTCGAATAAGTTTTGCCACACCAGCTAACTTGCAGCAGAGGTTGCTCGGCTTCATACGGCCCGATGGTGGAAGTTCTCAGCAAGTGCAGCAAGAGCTCCAAAGGAAGTTTCATGGTGAGGAAGAAAGAGGCTACGTTTTTGTAATAGACATTGTTGCTGGAAAAATAACTGTGCTTTAGATTTAACAGTAACTCTCAAGAAAGTAGAACAATGTTTGAGTCCAGTGGCACCTTTCAGACCAACGAAGTTTTATTCAAGGTATGAGCTTTTGTGTGCATGGTCTGTTTCACTATATCTGAAGAAGTGTGTGTGAACACTAAAGCTTGTACCTTAAATAAAACTTTGTTGGTCTGAAAGGTGCCACGGGACTCAAACTGTGTCCTGCTGCTTCAGACCAACCTGGCTACCCACCTGAATCTGATCTAAAGAATGTATGCAGAGAGACTTGCTGAAAAAGTAAATTCCCTCCAGAAATACCCATATGGCATAGAAAGCTCTGGGACTTTTACATCATGGCAACACTAACTGACAACTTTTCTTATTGCCATCATTATATTTCCCCCCACTAATTTTGCTGCGATATGGTTTCATACACTGGATTATCTGACAAAGCAAGGGGAAATTCCAAGTGAGATCTAAAAGCTGCAATTACGGTAATGTGTACTAGGTATCCTTAATAGCATGTAACTTTCCATTTCTTTTTGTGAAACAGTAACTAGATTAACCCTCTTTTATATCTTCTACTTTGTATATTGCATAATAGGTAATTTTTATATTCTCTTGACTCTGTATGCTAATTGTTAAATTGCAATAAAATGTTTATTTTTAAAAAAGAATGTATGCAGAGAGGAAGTTGTCTTTACACAAGAGAGAGAGCCTGGTCTTCAGTAAATGATGGACAGATTTCCTGAATCTGCTTACGAAATAATCTGTAGCACTGTAGAGAAGAATGGCTCCCCTTTTCCTCTTCTGAAGCGTCACATTGTCTGTTGTTCTCTGCTCTTGCATAGCCATGTCATTGAAATTGTGATTCTTTCTGTTGCCTGTTTGTCCAACAGTAAATTCAGCTCAATAGCAAATTCATCTGGAGCCTGATGAGCCTTGGGGATTCTTTCAGGCTTTGTAGTTCTGCAACTCTGTGCTGCTTTCTTGAGAAGGTTTTGTGCAATTTGGGAGAGAAAAAATGGAAGGGGTGCCAAAGAATTAGCTCTGTTGTCACTTAATGGTATGTTTTTTCAATTTTTTTGCAGCAGAGGCACAGCTAACCGAGAAGGCCTCCCTGCAAGGCATCCAGCAGCTTGTTCGCAAAACCTGCCAAGCCTTGGCATTGTGGAAGCTTCTTTGTGAGCACCAATTCAATATTGTTGTAGGGGAGCTTCAGAAGGTATGTGTTCTAGCACTCCTAGCTTCTTGGCCTGGAAGACATGCACTTTTTATTGCTGGTAAAGCCTGAAACTGTCTTTCTGTACAGACGCGGTAGTCATGTAACACTCAGCAGCTTTGTCTGTCTGTTCTTACCTTTCAGAATGCCATTCAGAGTGATAACACAGAGTAGTTATGCTAGCACAAGAGTAGTGAATAACAAGCAGTCTTGAAGTCTGTCTTGAATACAGGGTAACAGCATCTTTTATGCTCGTATGCAGCCAAAATTATTGCCAGAGAACTGTAGAAACCAGTTCTGCAAGACCCAAAAGGAGTGTTAACTGTTCCTTTGAACAGCACCATCCCCTAGTGGCAATCATTCTTTGCAATTCAGGAAGGTTGCTAGAGCAGTTTGCATAAGCCTAGGCAGTGGTTTTGTATCCCAGCCTATATAGTTTTTAGAAAAAGTTAAAGTGTTCTGGGATCAAGATGGTCTGGACCACAGTTCAAAGGTTAAAAAAAGTTTTGCATTTTAACATGCTGACTCTGGATTCGTGTTAACACTGATGCTGGTTTATGCAAAATTTGTTACAAATGTAAGGGATAGAAGCTCGCTTATATTGATCATAGTTACAGCCTCTTTGTATTTTCTTTATGGCTTTTCGGCTCTGCCTTTTGTTGATACGGCACTATCTAGTGTATCAAATAACAGCTGTGCAGATGAAACCAACCACAAAGGGGTTTTAGGATTAAAAAAAAAGAAATAACTGCATATTTATTTATTTGATTTATGCCCTGCCCTGCCCGCCGAAGGAGGCTCAGTGCGGCTGACCAATTCCCACTGAAAGGGCTGTGTTGGAGGAGCTGCAGTAGCTTCCCATGTCACCTTATTAGAAGACGACTTGCAAAGTAATCTTTTAAAATTAGGATGGGTTTTAGTTGCTTATTCTGTCAGTTTACACAGGACCAAACACAAATATTGAGGAAACTTGTATGCAAACGAAAAGCCTTTCCCCCCTGAATTAAAACAAACTGCTGTCAGTGATTGTTCTGAATAAAGCAGGATATGCTCTGGAGTTTGTAATCCTCTGGGAAATACGGGAAAATGTGGACCTGTGTCCTCTTTGCTTACAGGAATTGCAGGAACACCTGAAGGTCACTACTTTTAGAGACTTAGTAATCAGAGACAAAGAGCTAACTGGGGCCCTCATTGCCTCCCTCATCAATTGTTACATCAGAGACCACGCTGCTGTCGACGGCATCAGTTTGCATCTACAGGACATCTGCCCGCTGCTCTACAGCACGGATGATGCTATCTGCTCAAAGGTACAGTGTACCAAGCCGTCTGAGAAGGACAATTTTATTTTACTTTTTGGCGCAAGATCCTACCCAGCCTTGCCCTGGTGCAGCTATTGTTGCAAGAAAGTATTCGCTATAGGTGTTTACATAGTTCTTGTTAAGTCTTATTTGCTTGCTGGAAGATATGTGGACTTCACTCCTTGAATCTGTTTGCCTGCCAAAAGCTCTTATGTGTTAAGCTCTTGCTTTTCTTTCCTAAGGGCTTTGATCTTAGTGTACCTACCAGGCGGTTTCGTGTGGTTTTGGAGTGGTGGTGGGGGGGGGTGTTTCTTTGTTTTTGTCTTTTTAGTTCTGGCTATTACAGTTTTGGTGCCGTGCTGCTAGTGCTGTTGGATTTTCTGTTGTGCGTAACCTTGTATTTTGTTATTGTTGATTTTTATGGGATTTGAATATTTACGGAAATTTTGTGAGCTTCTTTAGAGTTTATTTAAAAACTTTCAAATAAACAAACAGACTGTTTGTAAGGTATTTATATCTTTCCTCTGAACAGATACAAAAGCCCTAAAACCTAGTTTTAAATACTTTGTTCCATTGTGATTCAAATTTGAAGTTTAAATTGAGCAGCTGTGTCATTTGTCTTTTCTTGTGCTATATTTTGTTGCATAATAAAAGATTGCTTTCAAATGTTCTATCTCACGTAAAACAGAACACTTAACTATAGTGGGGGAAATGCTGTCTTTTCATTATAAATAAATTACTGAATTTTCCAACAAAATGGAGTCATTGAATAAAGTAGGCAGCTACGGTATTTTTAGATAGTTTAAAAATGGAGTTTTTGGAAGGGTAAAGGCTGTTTCTCTTGAAGCGTATTTCTTATATGGAAACTTACTTCTGCATAGGAAATAGGTAAATTAGATTTGTTATATCGGACAATGATTTCTGAATAGGAAAATTTCATTTTTCTAAGATCTTGCTCTGACTAGGACAGTGAATGATGGACATTGGTCTCTACCTGTCTCCACAGGCAAATGAACTACTTCAGAGGTCCCGACAAGTGCAGAACAAATCCGAAAAGGAGAAGATGCTAAGAGAATCATTGAAAGAATATCAGCGGATTAGCACACAAGTCGACCTTGCTAACGTCTGTGCTCAATATAGACAAGGTAAATAAAACAAGGTGTTTTATTAGTAACGTGTGATGATGTATGGTGCTTTTACTCGTATGCTGCCCTCGCGTAGGACTCAGGAGAGCTGGCATAAAAATGTCCTAAGTAAACATAAACAAGATTGAATTTTTACTTCATAAATGTACACTTCTGTCTGTCATTCATAACAACTATTGCAGTAATATCAAAAAAGGGATCCAGAATATGTGTGTTTGTAGGGAGAGGCACAAACTGGCTCACAAACTAAAGTTCGTCACAAATTTTGGCTGGTTTGTGCCTCGTGAAGCAATGTTCATGGAAGGGCAACCAGCATGACCATTTCATGAATTTTGGTGCTGTTTGTGGCAGTTCATGAATTATTACATTTTCCAGACTCTCTTTGTGCAATTAAACTGCCTACAAAACTCCAAGGCAAAGGGGGGTTGGCGTTCCTCAGCCTTGAAAACACCAGTATAAGCCCTCCAAAGCTTAACAGACACTGTTGGCTGCCAATAACAGAGTTCCCATTCTGCTCTATGAGATCAGAAAGCTATATATACATTCTCAGCTCTGCAGCCTCTGTTCTCTTAGCTGTTTGCAGTTACAGAGAGAGAGGCAAGGAATTTCTTAAAAGTGAACTAGCAGAGTACATTCCCTGGTGACTGGGAACTCCTCTCCCCTGCAGGAGTTTTGGTGTTGGGTGTACTCTGAACCACCTTGTGTCTCTGCTCATGCTCATTTTGATTGTGATTCCTCTCCCTTTCTGGGGTTTGGGAGTCTTAGGTGGACTCAGGGCTCTGAGCCACTCATCTCTCTGCTCAAGCTGAGCAGAGATGCTTAGCTAGGGGGTTCCTCAGCCAAGGACTCACATTTTGATTGTGATTCCTCTCCCTTGCTGGGGTTTGGGGTCTTAGGTGGACTCAGGGCTCTGAGCCGCCTGTCTTCTTGCTCACACCGAGCAGAGGGACTTAGTGGGTTCCTTGGCCCCTAGCAGAATGTCACCGGATGTCTCAGAGCCTCCTTTCCCTGATCAGCAGGGAAACGTGGAGGGGGAGCAGGAGGCCCCTCCAAGAAAGGCTCCCTGCACTCAGGGTGCCTTGGGTGGTGGGACATCAAGGCAGGCCACCCTCCAGGAGTTTGTTTCCATCTGGATGTCAGCAGTGCCATCTGGAAGAACTATGTGGAGGGCCCAGGAAAATAGTCACTCGCCTCATCAGTGAGATATTTGCTGTGGATGGCCAACCCGTCTCCCTCATAGAGGGCGTAGCCTTTCACCGGCTACTACAACATCTGGTTCCCTGGTGCTCTGTCCCCTCATGGAGGACCATTAGCAGACAAGTCTTGCCCCCCCCCAAGCACCACTCTGTGATGGCAATGGTCAAGGGTGAGCTCTCCAGAGCGCAAGGCAAAACTGTGCACTTCACGGCAGACCTCTGGAGTACTCAGCAGCACAGCTACCTCTCCCTCAGTGCCCACTGGTGACAGCCAGAGGACCCGTCTGTCCAGAGTGTCATTGCATGGCCTAGGCCCCAGTAGGGGACAGTCCTGCCACTAGGCTACAAAGTGGTTCTGCTCCGTGCACAGGGGCTGGATGCAGACAGGGTCACAGATGCCAGCGCCAGCATGCTGGCAGTGGAGAAGGCTGTGTGCCTCAAGGGCATTGTCTGCCTGGCACACACACTTCACCTGGTGGTGAAGGATACTCTGGGGCACCCTTGAGATGTGGACCTTGCTGGAGACCTGCTGGTACCTGGCTCCCCACTTCTCAGGCAGCATCAGGTCTTCCTGTCTGCAGCACGAGAGGCAGGGGGAGGGGGATGAGCCTGAACTCTGCCTCATTCTGGACTTACCCACCCAGTGGAACTTCACCTATGCCATGATTGAGCATTTGGTGGATCTAAAGGAAAATTCACAGTCGAAATATAAATACTATGAATAGAAAAAACTACAGCAAAAAAGCTAATAAAAATTATACGAATATTTATACAGTGAAATATAAATCCAAAAACTGCATGAATGATGCTATTATATCAAAAATTAATAATGTCATTAGAACAAATACATGTGTCAAGAGTCCAAGTTCAAAAATAATACTATTTAAAGTCAGTAAGTTCACAGATGCTGATGAAGATTCCAGATAAGTCTTCCATTTCAGTTGTCTTCTTCAGAGATGGACTGTGGTTATCATCAATATTGGACTAAAAATACATACAACTAATTATAAAAGGCTACAATGAAGTAATTTCTAAAAAAGTTTTTGAAGAAGAATTTTCTAAAGAACACCTACTGTCGTTATGTGTTGATATTTCAGGTCTCCAATAGAAATGTCAAGTACCATCAAGATTCTAATGGAAAGAAAGCACTTTTAGCTTACAAATTTTAACTTATTCAAAAAACAATGAAAATCTTACCAACTCACCAAATTTTCAAAGGGTTATCGATCACAGTTTCAAGGAAAGTACAATCTCCTTCATTTCAAAGTTGGTCTAGCCTCCTAAGGTTGGGATGTGGCAGACCGATATATAATACAGCACCATCCCTTGTCAATTACACGCAACGCAGATTAAAAGAAACAATGCATCAGTTTGTCACATTTACAAGAATTTATTAAAGGAACAGAATAACCATTATAGGAAGCATGATAATTCCAGAGATTGATTAAGGCCATAAGGGCTTAAAACTTATAGCCCTGTGAAAGAAGTCACAGCCAGTCTCAAAATGGGCACTACAGTTTACCTTCAGTCATATGATGAAGATCCTTGTGCTGTAGAGACAACTGCTGCCAAAGCAACGTTTTTAAAAATTTTCACAGCCAATCAAATTTCCAATGGCCAGTCAGAAGAACTTACTGGGCAAAAGCCATACCTGGCTCCACCCATTTTATAATAACACTTGGTGGGTGCCGGGAAAGATGTCAGCGGGTACTCTAGTCCTAGAATACCAAAAACTCTGAAAATGTGGGTACAGATGTGTGTAAAGACATGTCTTCATAACCTGAAGGTAAGATGATGCTCTTGGAAGTATACTATGTGTATTAGTTTTGTCAGAATTCTGTAATAATATATTTACAGAATCTCTTTTCTTTTTGATCTCAAGTGCGCTTCTATGAAGGTGTCGTAGAACTTGCTCTCACTGCTGCAGAGAAAAAGGATCCTCAAGGTCTTGGACTCCATTTCTATAAAAATGGAGAACCAGAAGAGGATATTGTTGGACTTCAGGCTTTCCAGGAGAGGCAAGTTATTTTGCTCAGCACAAATGGTAGCAGCAGCTTAATGGGGCTGTGGAAATTACTTTAAAATTAACTGGCATGAAAATAATTTTAAGCATATATTTCAAAGTGTTTGTTAAGCAGCTGAGCTGAAATTCAGCTTTATACAATACATACAAGTGGGAGGCCCACAAGACTCACGGCCCAGGGGGAGAATCCCATCTCTCCTCCTTGCCATCGTGACTCCAGGCCCCACCATCATTTCCACCAAATTCAAGACAAACATAAGTAGGTCTTTCATTTCCTGTATGTGACTTCAGATAATTAAAAAAGAACCCTAAAAGCAAGAGAACGGAGTCTGCTATAAAGATACTGGATTTAGTTGACTACTGAGGACTTCTAATCAGAAGTTTCTGGTAGATTCAATTCTGTTGTTGTTGTTTTAAGTACACATTAGTGTTTTGCATATTGGAGGACGCAGCACTTTTAACAATTTTGAGATAATAGCTCAGTGGCTGATTAGCACATTAAATATTGGGATTGAGCGGTGTATAAGCTGTATTAAATGAATCGAAAGGACTGCTTTCTACCATACTGTCCAACCCACCCATTAAGATCTGCCTTATGAGCTTTCAGGGGTGAGGCAGATGGCAGTCAAAGACAGGGGTTTTTCAGTAGTGGCACCTCACTTATGGAATGCCATTCCCCTTGAGGCTCTCCTGGTGCCTACGTTGCTTAACCAGGCAAAATGTCTCTGGTGATTCTTTAACATTATTTTAATCTGACAACTGTTATTTGAAGCTGTCAGTAGTCTATGGTCTATGTTTTTTATGATGAGCTATGTGTTTAATGCTGGATTTGTATTAATATCTTTAATGTTTTTTTTAATTGTTTTTATTTTGCAAGCTGCCTCAGGCAGGTACTTGGAGAGGTGGCATAATTTTTTTCTAAATAAATAAAAATAAATCACAGCTTCTCTTCTAAAAAAAATTCTGTAACTCTTTGGTAGTGTCATCATGTTCATGAGTTGTGCTGGAGATGGTTGTTAGCACATGCCTTCCTGGGGCTTGGTTCATAAAACGTTTGAAGTTTAGTCTGTACCTACGTTCCTTGTACTTATGTCCCAATCTCTGTGCCCAAAGGAAGCAATAATCACAGGGAAGCTTCTGCGATTGAACAGCAAAGTTGTATGCAGATGTGGAGAGAGGATGGTAGTGCTATCGAAGTTTAAGAAGTTTCTGTGGAAGAAATCATGACTGGGATTCCTGTGATGTGTCTCTTTTTACAGATTAAACAGCTATAAGTGCATTACAGACACGCTTCAAGAGCTGGTCAATCAAAGTAAAGCTGCTCCTCAGTCTCCCAGTGTTCCCAAAAAACCCGGCCCTCCCGTCTTGTCATCTGATCCTAATATGCTAAGCAACGAAGAAGCGGGTCATCATGTAAGACATGAGCAACATATATACTCAGCTATCGTTAACTTTGCTTTGAAGACTCATAACTACAGGAGCCAAAATATGCCTAGAAGAATATATTAATAACTATGGGTTGAATGGAGGAGGGGCTATAGTTCACTTGTATAGCATCTGCCTACCATGCAGAAGATCCCAGATGTAGTCCCCAGCTTCTTCAGAGCCAGTTTGGTGTAGTGGTTAAGAGTGGCAGACTTTAATCTGGAGAGCCGGGTGTGATTCCCCACTCCGCCACATGCAGCCAGCTGGGTGACCTTGAGTGAGTTACAGTTCTCTCCGAGCTGTTCTCTCAAGAGCAGTTCTCCGAGAGCTCTGTAAGCCTCACCTACCTCACAGGGTATCTGTTGTGGGGAGAGGACGGGGAGGGAGATTGTAAACCACTCTGAAGGGCGGGGTATAAATCCATCACTACTACTCAGTAAAAGGCAGCTTCATGTGTGACACCATACCATATATATTGCTTTTGAAACAGTATTAAAAGAGGTCTGTCATGAACATTAGGACACAAGCCCAGAGCTTTCTGGGATTCACATATTTTGGCATATAGATCCAAGGCATACATTTATTGCAAAACGTTTTACACCATAATGGCATGCAACAATACTGTTCATTAGGAAAAAAATTAAAGGTTAAGCAAGTACAAAAATATTCAAAAAGACTGCATGTATAATGAACGATTAGATTATTTCTTTATTTCTTTGATTTATAGACCACCCTCCCCATAAACGGGCTCAGGGTGGTTTACATCAATTAATATAATACAATTAAAACAATGTTTTTAAAGTAATCTTAATAGAGAATATGTTGAAATAACACTGTTTTACAGGTTCATTCAGAGATACATGCCCCGTAGGCAGTGATCCAGTTATTTTCAAAAAAAGTACATTCTTGGAGCAGCAGCATCTGTTTAATTTCACTCTCCTTTTTTCTAGTTTGAACAAATGCTAAAACTGGCACAACGTTCTGGAGATGAACTTTTCAGTATTGCTCTTTACAACTGGCTGATCCAGGCAGATCTCTCGGATAAACTGCTGCAGGTAAGGTCGTGGGTGAACTTTGTGCATGCTGCATCCATACGCTTTTTGAGACTTGGAATGTATACCTTTGTTCTGCTAGCACAGCAGGGTTCTCTGTTGCAGATGCTGTCCTCCACAGCCGAACACGAGCTGCTTTCTGCTCATAGAATACACTGGCCTTGCATGAGTGGAAACTGCCTACTGTCACTCCACAATGGAGGGCAGCCTCTGCCACAGAGATCAGTGCTCCTGAAGGAAGGTAGAGGGTCCAAGGCATAGTGCCGTATCTTTGAGAAGCATAATTTGTAGTCAAAATGGGGATAATGCCACAAAGACTTGATAGGATTTCACCTTTCCCCTGATCCTTGTAGGTAAACTCTCCCTTTCTGGAGCCATACCTTGTGCGTATGGCAAAAGTTGATCAAAACAAAGTTCGCTACATGGACCTGCTGTGGAGGTATTTTGAGAAAAACAGATCCTTCAGTAATGCAGCCAGAGTGCTGGCAAAATTGGCTGACATGCACAGGTAAGGGTGGCTTTTTATTAATCAGTGATTCTAATGCTGATGTAACTTATGGGGATAGGGTTTAAGTCGATGTTTCCACTTTTGCAAAGACATCACCAGACTATATAGGCCAGGGTCTATTCAGCTTTGTGAGCCAGTAAACTGAATGCAGCCCATTGACAATATATCATGGGCTGTAGTGACTTGATAGCACCTTTGCTTCTCAAGACCAAGGCAGGTAGCTAGGTCTCTCATGAGCCACCATACATGCCCTTGGGCAGTGTTTGGTTTGGTGAGCCTCGCTAAAAGCTACGGAACAAATATGGAGATCTCCCCAAGTGTACATAGTCTGAGACTCACTACCAAGGTGAGGTGATGAAGAGATGGCCAAGGTGCAAGATGCTGAGGGAGAAAAGGGCAGTGGTAGAAACCAGCTCACATAGCTTTTATGATGTTACAAGGGGGGTGGGACCCGCGATACTCGCGTGGGCGGAGGGACCTCCACACAGAAGGCAGAGGAGGAAGCAGCAAGAGGAGGTAAGTTCCCCCTCATCCCGCCGGTTCCTCCCCAATCTCCTCCACACACACCCCGCTCGATTTTCCCCCCCTTCCCCCCCGGCTTTGAAGCGAGGCCCAAGCGGCAAGCTGCTCGGGCCTCGCTGCCCTTCCCGCCCCCCCGCTGCCTCTGAAGCAAGGGCCTCGTGGCTTGCCAATCAGGCCTCGCTGCTCTCTTCCCCCCCCAAGCGGCGGCGGCGAGGGAGTTTGCAGAGCGTTCCCTGCACAGGCGCAGGGGACGCTCTGTTACTTTTGGGGGGATTTAAGTATCCCCCCGATATTTTTTTTAGGTTTTAAGATTTTTGTGCAACCTGGGGACCGTAACAAGTGTGCACAAAATCTCCCTCCCCCCCAGGTGCCCCCGATGCGCGGATTTAGGTATCCGCACACAGGGGGCATCTTCGGAATTAGATATATAGATATCCTTTCCACCTTTCTCCCC